>NC_137865.1:41127611-41370111 GCF_963924005.1 Protomyctophum bolini
CATTTTTGACGATTTGAAAAAAATGACGAAATGACAAAAACGAAAGGTTATAGCCCATGTTTTTTGAAATTTTGAAAAAAAAAGTTAGCCTCGTTCTCATCATTTTGGACCATGGGCTATAGCCCATATCGTACGGCATACTATAGCGCCGTTTTTCATCATTTTTGACGATTTGAAAAAAATGACGAAATGACAAAAACGAAAGGTTATAGCCCATGTTTTTTGAAATTTTGAAAAAAGAAGTTAGCCTCGTTTCCATCATTTTGGACCATGGGCTATAGCCCATATCGTACGGCATACTATAGCGCGCCGTTTTTCATCATTTTTGAAGATTTGAAAAAAATGACGAAATGACAAAAACGAAAGGTTATAGCCCATGTTTTTTGAAATTTTGAAAAAAAAGTTAGCCTCGTTTCTCATCATTTTGGACCATGGGTTATAGCCCATATCGTACGGCATACTATAGCGCGCCGTTTTTCATCATTTTTGAAGATTTGAAAAAAATGACGAAATGACAAAAACGAAAGGTTATAGCCCATGTTTTTTGAAATTTTGAAAAAAAAAGTTAGCCTCGTTTCTCATCATTTTGGACCATGGGCTATAGCCCATATCGTACGGCATACTATAGCGCGCCGTTTTTCATCATTTTTGAAGATTTGAAAAAAATGACGAAATGACAAAAACGAAAGGTTATAGCCATGTTTTTTGAAATTTTGAAAAAAAAAGTTAGCCTCGTTTCTCATCATTTTGGACCATGGCTATAGCCCATATCGTACGGCATACTATAGCGCGCCGTTTTTCATCATTTTTGACGATTTGAAAAAAATGACGAAATGACAAAAACGAAAGGTTATAGCCCATGTTTTTTGAAATTTTGAAAAAAAGAAGTTAGCCTCGTTTCTCATCATTTTGGACCATGGGCTATAGCCCATATCGTACGGCATACTATAGCGCCGTTTTTCATCATTTTTGAAGATTTGAAAAAAATGACGAAATGACAAAAACGAAAGGTTATAGCCCATGTTTTTTGAAATTTGAAAAAAAAAGTTAGCCTCGTTTCTCATCATTTTGGACCATGGGCTATAGCCCATATCGTACGGCATACTATAGCGCGCCGTTTTTCATCATTTTTGAAGATTGAAAAAAATGACGAAATGACAAAAACGAAAGGTTATAGCCCATGTTTTTTGAAATTTTGAAAAAAAAAGTTAGCCTCGTTTCTCATCATTTTGGACCGTGGGCTATAGCCCATATCGTACGGCATACTATAGCGCGCCGTTTTTCATCATTTTTGAAGATTTGAAAAAAATGACGAAATGACAAAAACGAAAGGTTATAGCCCATGTTTTTTGAAATTTTGAAAAAAAAAGTTAGCCTCGTTTCTCATCATTTTGGACCATGGGCTATAGCCATATCGTACGGCATACTATAGCGCGCCGTTTTTCATCATTTTTGAAGATTTGAAAAAAATGACGAAATGACAAAAACGAAAGGTTATAGCCCATGTTTTTTGAAATTTTGAAAAAAAAAGTTAGCCTCGTTTCTCATCATTTTGGACCATGGGCTATAGCCATATCGTACGGCATACTATAGCGCCCGTTTTTCATCATTTTGACGATTTGAAAAAAATGACGAAATGACAAAAACGAAAGGTTATAGCCCATGTTTTTTGAAATTTTGAAAAAAAAAGTTAGCCTCGTTTCTCATCATTTTGGACCATGGGCTATAGCCCATATCGTACGGCATACTATAGCGCGCCGTTTTTCATCATTTTTGACGATTTGAAAAAAATGACGAAATGACAAAAACGAAAGGTTATAGCCCATGTTTTTTGAAATTTTGAAAAAAGAAGTTAGCCTCGTTTCTCATCATTTTGGACCATGGGCTATAGCCCATATCGTACGGCATACTATAGCGCGCCGTTTTTCATCATTTTTGAAGATTTGAAAAAAATGACGAAATGACAAAAACGAAAGGTTATAGCCCATGTTTTTTGAAATTTTGAAAAAAAAAGTTAGCCTCGTTTCTCATCATTTTGGACCATGGGCTATAGCCATATCGTACGGCATACTATAGCGCGCCGTTTTTCATCATTTTTGAAGATTTGAAAAAAATGACGAAATGACAAAAACGAAAGGTTATAGCCCATGTTTTTTGAAATTTTGAAAAAAAAAGTTAGCCTCGTTTCTCATCATTTTGGACCATGGGCTATAGCCCATATCGTACGGCATACTATAGCGCGCCGTTTTTCATCATTTTTGAAGATTTGAAAAAAATGACGAAATGACAAAAACGAAAGGTTATAGCCCATGTTTTTTGAAATTTTGAAAAAAAAAGTTAGCCTCGTTTCTCATCATTTTGGACCATGGGCTATAGCCCATATCGTACGGCATACTATAGCGCGCCGTTTTTCATCATTTTTGAAGATTTGAAAAAAATGACGAAATGACAAAAACGAAAGGTTATAGCCCATGTTTTTTGAAATTTTGAAAAAAAAAGTTAGCCTCGTTTCTCATCATTTTGGACCATGGGCTATAGCCCATATCGTACGGCATACTATAGCGCGCCGTTTTTCATCATTTTTGACGATTTGAAAAAAATGACGAAATGACAAAAACGAAAGGTTATAGCCCATGTTTTTTGAAATTTTGAAAAAAAAAGTTAGCCTCGTTTCTCATCATTTTGGACCATGGGCTATAGCCCATATCGTACGGCATACTATAGCGCGCAGTTTTTCATCATTTTTGACGATTTGAAAAAAATTACGAAATGACAAAAACGAAAGGTTATAGCCCATGTTTTTTGAAATTTTGAAAAAAAAAGTTAGCCTCGTTTCTCATCATTTTGGACCATGGGCTATAGCCCATATCGTACGGCATACTATAGCGCGCGTTTTTCATCATTTTTGACGATTTGAAAAAAATGACGAAATGACAAAAACGAAAGGTTATAGCCCATGTTTTTTGAAATTTTGAAAAAAGAAGTTAGCCTCGTTTCTCATCATTTTGGACCATGGGCTATAGCCCATATCGTACGGCATACTATAGCGCGCCGTTTTTCATCATTTTTGAAGATTTGAAAAAAATGACGAAATGACAAAAACGAAAGGTTATAGCCCATGTTTTTTGAAATTTTGAAAAAAAAAGTTAGCCTCGTTTCTCATCATTTTGGACCATGGGTTATAGCCCATATCGTACGGCATACTATAGCGCGCCGTTTTTCATCATTTTTGAAGATTTGAAAAAAATGACGAAATGACAAAAACGAAAGGTTATAGCCCATGTTTTTTGAAATTTTGAAAAAAAAAGTTAGCCTCGTTTCTCATCATTTTGGACCATGGGCTATAGCCCATATCGTACGCATACTATAGCGCGCCGTTTTTCATCATTTTTGACGATTTGAAAAAAAATGACGAAATGACAAAAACGAAAGGTTATAGCCCATGTTTTTGAAATTTTGAAAAAAAAAGTTAGCCTCGTTTCTAGGCCTGTCAAAAAAAATCGATTCGAGTTAGAATCGCGATTCTGATGCTGTCCGATTCAGAATCGATTCTCATTTTCCAAAAATCGATTTTTCAAAAAAAAAAAAAAAACTTTTTTTTTTTTTTTTTTTTTTTTTCCCCCCACAAATGTACCATCTGCATGCATATGCCATTATCGCCTGAGTTCATATTACTACAAGCTTAAGCTAAGCCTGCAATTGTATTTATTTTACACCTGTTTTAATACTAACTAGAATTTCGCCCCCCTTCGGGGGGCTCAATCCTAGTGTCGTTGCACCAATATGAAAAAGAAATTGCGGAATTGACAACTCCACTTCTAAGTTTCACTTTGGTTTGAAACTCATAGTGTCCCTGCAACAAGAAGAGCTGAAGACTAGCGCAAACACTCCACCCAACTACACTACACCACACACACACACACACACACACACACACACACACACACACAGAGCGATGTTGATTAAATCACTGAGATTTGGGAAATGTGTTCAGAAGTACAACACGATTAAGCACGCACAGGCAAATGTCAAAGGAAGCATCTGTTTCGGTTTCCAAAGCAGGAGTGTATCAGACAGGATCCAAATTCATAGGACTACAGCAACTGCTTCTAGGTTGTGATGCCAGCATCACCACATTTCACATAGGAATATAAGCACCCATTTACTCCACGTACTAGCGAATGGGTGGTAGAGACATCTCCCCGACCGGTGGTATGTCCAGATAGTTGCCTCTGGAAACGGCATTCTTTCTTGAGGTCTGAACGGCACTTTTTGAGTGCTGACCCCAATAAGGCTGCTGCTCTATTACACCTCTCCCGCTTAGCGACTGGATGGGGTGGTAGAGGACATCTCCCCGGACGCGTGGGTATGTCCAGATAGTTGCCTCGCGGAGCCGTCTTTTGTCCAGTGTCCAGTCTGGGTCCGAAACGGTAATTTATTTTGCATTGACCCCAGTAGAAGCTCTGCTGCTCTGAATTTTACACCTCTCTCGCTTAGCGGAGACTGTGGGGTGGTAGAGGACATCTCCCCGGACGCGTGGGTATGTCCAGATAGTTGCCTCGCGGAGGCCTCTTTGTCCAGTGTCCATTCTGGGTCTGGAAACGGCACTTTTTTGAGTGTTGACCCCAATAGAAGGTCTGCTGCTCTGAATTGTACACCTCTCCCGCTTAGCGGAGACTGTGGGGTGGTAGAGGACATCTCCCCGGACGCGTGGGTATGTCCAGATAGTTGCCTCGCGGAGGCCTCTTTGTCCAGTGTCCATTCTGGTCCGGAAACGGTACATTTTTTTGCATTGACCCCAGTAGAAGCTCTGCTGCTGTGAATTTTACACCTCTCCCGCTTAGCGGAGACTGTGGGGTGGTAGAGGACATCTTCCCAAACGCGTGGGTATGTCCAGATAGTTGCCTCGCGGAGGCCTCTTTGTCCAGTGTCCATTCTGGGTCTGGAAACGGCACTTTTTTGAGTGTTGACCCCAATAGAAGGTCTGCTGCTCTGAATTTTACACCTCTCCCGCTTAGCGGAGACTGTGGGGTGGTAGAGGACATCTCCCCGACGCGTGGGTATGTCCAGATAGTTGCCTCGCGGAGCCGTCTTTTGTCCAGTGTCCAGTCTGGGTCCGGAAACGGTAATTTATTTTGCATTGACCCCAGTAGAAGCTCTGCTGCTCTGAATTTTACACCTCTCTCGCTTAGCGGAGACTGTGGGGTGGTAGAGGACATCTCCCCGGACGTGGGTATGTCCAGATAGTTGCCTCGCGGAGGCCTCTTTGTCCAGTGTCCATTCTGGGTCTGGAAACGGCACTTTTTTGAGTGTTGACCCCAATAGAAGGTCTGCTGCTCTGAATTGTACACCTCTCCCGCTTAGCGGAGACTGTGGGGTGGTAGAGGACATCTCCCCGGACGCGTGGGTATGTCCAGATAGTTGCCTCGCGGAGGCCTCTTTGTCCAGTGTCCATTCTGGGTCCGGAAACGGTACATTTTTTTGCATTGACCCCAGTAGAAGCTCTGCTGCTGTGAATTTTACACCTCTCCCGCTTAGCGGAGACTGTGGGGTGGTAGAGGACATCTTCCCAAACGCGTGCGTATGTCCAGATAGTTGCCTGGCGGAGCCGTCTGTTGTCCAGTGTCCACTTTATAAAGTCCATGCACTCCAGTGAATAGCATTTATCCATTTATTTAGATAACTTTTTTATGTTATTTAATTACTTATTTTTACACAGAAACATAATGTGTGTCTTTACAATAACTGTAATGTAATAATAATACTAAGAATGTAATGTAAAATGTATTTAATGAACGAATTAAATAACCTTATTTTATTCTGAAAGCAACCGGATGTCTTAAATCTGCTAGCTCTCAGACCGGAAGTTCTAAATTTGCTCATAAGACGGAGCCTTAGACGGAGCCAACTCGCAGGCAGTGCGAGAGGCTGGTTACAGGATTCTATAGGTCAGCCGTTTTGGTGTGACACACACGGCTTCCACATTTAGCTTGATACTGGGTGAAAGTGTCCTTCCAAAAATTATTATTTCGCTCGAAATTCTTATTCACAATGACATCGAGTTGAGGTGTTTGTGTTTTAGGGTAATTGTTGCATAAGCGCTATTTCGCACTATTTCTCCCTCCCCTCCCCTGTGTCTGAAGCAGCTAGCATGGAAGCTATATGGATTATGGAAGCTTTCCCTCCGATTGCAGTGTTGCACACAACCATGCCGTTATCCACGCGTCCATCCGATTGCTTTTAATGTAAATGTCCCATCCACTGAGCAAAAGCGATATAAGCGCCTTATTCATTCATTTGGGTGTGGGGCTGTGCAGTGCTGTGGGCAGGCTTTCTGACGGAGGCTCGGAGCTGCTGCTGTTGACGCTGTTCGAGTCGCATGGAGCAGTATAGAGTAGGCGTGGCGCAGCATTAGAAGGGCGCAGCAAATGCACGACATTGAGGGGTAGAAACCATCCCGGTCGCGTGGTTCATCTAACGCGTGTGTCACTGTGAAGGACTGGCCCCATTAAGTGAACGTAGTTGGCGTAGTAGACGCCAACATGACGATTCTGACGTAGGCTGTTGATGTTGAGCAACAATGGCGTGGTTGACAAAAGTAATATTTATTCAGTAATTAAGACATTTCTTTCAATTAAATGTAGCCTATATGTATTCTGGGAGTGTGGCGAATTTATTTTGCATATAGAGATGTGTGGTGAAAGTGTGGTTCGGTCGGAGAAAGCTGTTGGATAAACGGCCACTGTGCTTATGTACCCCTGTCTATTAGGGTAGCAGGATGTATTGTTCTGGTATTGAGTGAGAAGAGATTTTGTAACTTTTGTACTGGTTCAAATTTGTGCAAGCTAAATACATGAGACATGTTCTTACTCTTGGATTTAACCTTTGTGTGTTTAAATCATTCAGTTGATAAAACCTTTACAATTATACAAGCTTTTTACTAAATGTACTCTGCTTTCATGCCAGAAGACTGGAGTAGATCATGCTAAAATTCTATTTAATTGTTTTTAATAAAATAAAATAAACTGCTTTAGAATCGAAAAAAATCTTTTTTGAATCGAGAATCGGAAAAATCGAAAAGATCGTTTTTGAATCGAATCGTCACCCCAAGAATCGGAATCGAATCGAATCGTGGGACACCTAAAGATTCGCAGCCCTACTCGTTTCTCATCATTTTGGACCATGGGCTATAGCCCATATCGTACGGCATACTATAGCGCGCCGTTTTTCATCATTTTTGACGATTTGAAAAAAATGACGAAATGACAAAAACGAAAGGTTATAGCCCATGTTTTTTGAAATTTTGAAAAAAGAAGTTAGCCTCGTTTCTCATCATTTTGGACCATGGGCTATAGCCCATATCGTACGGCATACTATAGCGCGCCGTTTTTCATCATTTTTGAAGATTTGAAAAAAATGACGAAATGACAAAAACGAAAGGTTATAGCCCATGTTTTTTGAAATTTTGAAAAAAAAAGTTAGCCTCGTTTCTCATCATTTTGGACCATGGGCTATAGCCCATATCGTACGGCATACTATAGCGCGCCGTTTTTCATTATTTTTGAAGATTTGAAAAAAATGACGAAATGACAAAAACGAAAGGTTATAGCCCATGTTTTTTGAAATTTTGAAAAAAAAAGTTAGCCTCGTTTCTCATCATTTTGGACCATGGGCTATAGCCCATATCGTACGGCATACTATAGCGCGCCGTTTTTCATCATTTTTGAAGATTTGAAAAAAATGACGAAATGACAAAAACGAAAGGTTATAGCCCATGTTTTTTGAAATTTTGAAAAAAAAAGTTAGCCTCGTTTCTCATCATTTTGGACCATGGGCTATAGCCCATATCGTACGGCATACTATAGCGCGCCGTTTTTCATCATTTTTGAAGATTTGAAAAAAATGACGAAATGACAAAAACGAAAGGTTATAGCCCATGTTTTTTGAAATTTTGAAAAAAAAAGTTAGCCTCGTTTCTCATCATTTTGGACCATGGGCTATAGCCCATATCGTACGGCATACTATAGCGCGCCGTTTTTCATCATTTTTGAAGATTTGAAAAAAATGACGAAATGACAAAAACGAAAGGTTATAGCCCATGTTTTTTGAAATTTTGAAAAAAAAAGTTAGCCTCGTTTCTCATCATTTTGGACCATGGGCTATAGCCCATATCGTACGGCATACTATAGCGCGCCGTTTTTCATCATTTTTGACGATTTGAAAAAAATGACGAAATGACAAAAACGAAAGGTTATAGCCCATGTTTTTTGAAATTTTGAAAAAAAAAGTTAGCCTCGTTTCTCATCATTTTGGACCATGGGCTATAGCCCATATCGTACGGCATACTATAGCGCGCAGTTTTTCATCATTTTTGACGATTTGAAAAAAATTACGAAATGACAAAAACGAAAGGTTATAGCCCATGTTTTTTGAAATTTTGAAAAAAAAAGTTAGCCTCGTTTCTCATCATTTTGGACCATGGGCTATAGCCCATATCGTACGGCATACTATAGCGCGCCGTTTTTCATCATTTTTGACGATTTGAAAAAAATGACGAAATGACAAAAACGAAAGGTTATAGCCCATGTTTTTTGAAATTTTGAAAAAAGAAGTTAGCCTCGTTTCTCATCATTTTGGACCATGGGCTATAGCCCATATCGTACGGCATACTATAGCGCGCCGTTTTTCATCATTTTTGAAGATTTGAAAAAAATGACGAAATGACAAAAACGAAAGGTTATAGCCCATGTTTTTTGAAATTTTGAAAAAAAAAGTTAGCCTCGTTTCTCATCATTTTGGACCATGGGTTATAGCCCATATCGTACGGCATACTATAGCGCGCCGTTTTTCATCATTTTTGAAGATTTGAAAAAAATGACGAAATGACAAAAACGAAAGGTTATAGCCCATGTTTTTTGAAATTTTGAAAAAAAAAGTTAGCCTCGTTTCTCATCATTTTGGACCATGGGCTATAGCCCATATCGTACGGCATACTATAGCGCGCCGTTTTTCATCATTTTTGACGATTTGAAAAAAATGACGAAATGACAAAAACGAAAGGTTATAGCCCATGTTTTTTGAAATTTTGAAAAAAAAAGTTAGCCTCGTTTCTAGGCCTGTCAAAAAAAATCGATTCGAGTTAGAATCGCGATTCTGATGCTGTCCGATTCAGAATCGATTCTCATTTTCCAAAAATCGATTTTTCAAAAAAAAAAAAAAAACTTTTTTTTTTTTTTTTTTTTTTTTTTCCCCCACAAATGTACCTCTGCATGCAATGCATTATGGCCTGGGTTTCTCCATAGTGCATTTACTACCAGCTAAGCTAAGCCTGCCAATTGTATTTATTTTACACCTGTTTTAATACTAATGTATTGTTCTGGTATTGAGTGAGAAGAGATTTTGTAACTTTTGTACTGGTTCAAATTTGTGCAAGCTAAATACATGAGACATGTTCTTACTCTTGGATTTAACCTTTGTGTGTTTAAATCATTCAGTTGATAAAACCTTTACAATTATACAAGCTTTTTACTAAATGTACTCTGCTTTCATGCCAGAAGACTGGAGTAGATCATGCTAAAATTCTATTTAATTGTTTTTAATAAAATAAAATAAACTGCTTTAGAATCGAAAAAAATCTTTTTTGAATCGAGAATCGGAAAAATCGAAAAGATCGTTTTTGAATCGAATCGTCACCCCAAGAATCGGAATCGAATCGAATCGTGGGACACCTAAAGATTCGCAGCCCTACTCGTTTCTCATCATTTTGGACCATGGGCTATAGCCCATATCGTACGGCATACTATAGCGTGCCGTTTTTCATCATTTTTGACGATTTGAAAAAAATGACGAAATGACAAAAACGAAAGGTTATAGCCCATGTTTTTTGAAATTTTGAAAAAAGAAGTTAGCCTCGTTTCTCATCATTTTGGACCATGGGCTATAGCCCATATCGTACGGCATACTATAGCGCGCCGTTTTTCATCATTTTTGAAGATTTGAAAAAAATGACGAAATGACAAAAACGAAAGGTTATAGCCCATGTTTTTTGAAATTTTGAAAAAAAAAGTTAGCCTCGTTTCTCATCATTTTGGACCATGGGCTATAGCCCATATCGTACGGCATACTATAGCGCGCCGTTTTTCATTATTTTTGAAGATTTGAAAAAAATGACGAAATGACAAAAACGAAAGGTTATAGCCCATGTTTTTTGAAATTTTGAAAAAAAAAGTTAGCCTCGTTTCTCATCATTTTGGACCATGGGCTATAGCCCATATCGTACGGCATACTATAGCGCGCAGTTTTTCATCATTTTTGACGATTTGAAAAAAATTACGAAATGACAAAAACGAAAGGTTATAGCCCATGTTTTTTGAAATTTTGAAAAAAAAAGTTAGCCTCGTTTCTCATCATTTTGGACCATGGGCTATAGCCCATATCGTACGGCATACTATAGCGCGCCGTTTTTCATCATTTTTGACGATTTGAAAAAAATGACGAAATGACAAAAACGAAAGGTTATAGCCCATGTTTTTTGAAATTTTGAAAAAAAAAGTTAGCCTCGTTTCTCATCATTTTGGACCATGGGTTATAGCCCATATCGTACGGCATACTATAGCGCGCCGTTTTTCATCATTTTTGAAGATTTGAAAAAAATGACGAAATGACAAAAACGAAAGGTTATAGCCCATGTTTTTTGAAATTTTGAAAAAAAGAGTTAGCCTCGTTTCTCATCATTTTGGACCATGGGCTATAGCCCATATCGTACGGCATACTATAGCGCGCCGTTTTTCATCATTTTTGACGATTTGAAAAAAATGACGAAATGACAAAAACGAAAGGTTATAGCCCATGTTTTTTGAAATTTTGAAAAAAAAAGTTAGCCTCGTTTCTAGGCCTGTCAAAAAAAATCGATTCGAGTTAGAATCGCGATTCTGATGCTGTCCGATTCAGAATCGATTCTCATTTTCCAAAAATCGATTTTTCAAAAAAAAAAAAAAAACTTTTTTTATTTTTTATTTTTATTTTTTTCCCACAAATGTACCTCTGCATGCAATGCATTATGGCCTGGGTTTCTCCATAGTGCATTTACTACCAGCTAAGCTAAGCCTGCCAATTGTATTTATTTTACACCTGTTTTAATACTAATGTATTGTTCTGGTATTGAGTGAGAAGAGATTTTGTAACTTTTGTACTGGTTCAAATTTGTGCAAGCTAAATACATGAGACATGTTCTTACTCTTGGATTTAACCTTTGTGTGTTTAAATCATTCAGTTGATAAAACCTTTACAATTATACAAGCTTTTTACTAAATGTACTCTGCTTTCATGCCAGAAGACTGGAGTAGATCATGCTAAAATTCTATTTAATTGTTTTTAATAAAATAAAATAAACTGCTTTAGAATCGAAAAAAATCTTTTTTGAATCGAGAATCGGAAAAATCGAAAAGATCGTTTTTGAATCGAATCGTCACCCCAAGAATCGGAATCGAATCGAATCGTGGGACACCTAAAGATTCGCAGCCCTACTCGTTTCTCATCATTTTGGACCATGGGCTATAGCCCATATCGTACGGCATACTATAGCGCGCCGTTTTTCATCATTTTTGACGATTTGAAAAAAATGACGAAATGACAAAAACGAAAGGTTATAGCCCATGTTTTTTGAAATTTTGAAAAAAGAAGTTAGCCTCGTTTCTCATCATTTTGGACCATGGGCTATAGCCCATATCGTACGGCATACTATAGCGCGCAGTTTTTCATCATTTTTGACGATTTGAAAAAAATTACGAAATGACAAAAACGAAAGGTTATAGCCCATGTTTTTTGAAATTTTGAAAAAAAAAGTTAGCCTCGTTTCTCATCATTTTGGACCATGGGCTATAGCCCATATCGTACGGCATACTATAGCGCGCCGTTTTTCATCATTTTTGACGATTTGAAAAAAATGACGAAATGACAAAAACGAAAGGTTATAGCCCATGTTTTTTGAAATTTTGAAAAAAAAAGTTAGCCTCGTTTCTCATCATTTTGGACCATGGGCTATAGCCCATATCGTACGGCATACTATAGCGCGCCGTTTTTCATCATTTTTGACGATTTGAAAAAAATGACGAAATGACAAAAACGAAAGGTTATAGCCCATGTTTTTTGAAATTTTGAAAAAAAAAGTTAGCCTCGTTTCTCATCATTTTGGACCATGGGCTATAGCCCATATCGTACGGCATACTATAGCGCGCCGTTTTTCATCATTTTTGACGATTTGAAAAAAATGACGAAATGACAAAAACGAAAGGTTATAGCCCATGTTTTTTGAAATTTTGAAAAAAAAAGTTAGCCTCGTTTCTCATCATTTTGGACCATGGGTTATAGCCCATATCGTACGGCATACTATAGCGCGCCGTTTTTCATCATTTTTGAAGATTTGAAAAAAATGACGAAATGACAAAAACGAAAGGTTATAGCCCATGTTTTTTGAAATTTTGAAAAAAAAAGTTAGCCTCGTTTCTCATCATTTTGGACCATGGGCTATAGCCCATATCGTACGGCATACTATAGCGCGCCGTTTTTCATCATTTTTGACGATTTGAAAAAAATGACGAAATGACAAAAACGAAAGGTTATAGCCCATGTTTTTTGAAATTTTGAAAAAAGAAGTTAGCCTCGTTTCCCATCATTTTGGACCATGGGCTATAGCCCATATCGTACGGCATACTATAGCGCGCCGTTTTTCATCATTTTTGAAGATTTGAAAAAAATGACGAAATGACAAAAACGAAAGGTTATAGCCCATGTTTTTTGAAATTTTGAAAAAAAAAGTTAGCCTCGTTTCTCATCATTTATCGTACGGCATACTATAGCGCGCCGTTTTTCATCATTTTTGAAGATTTGAAAAAAATGACGAAATGACAAAAACGAAAGGTTATAGCCCATGTTTTTTGAAATTTTGAAAAAAAAAGTTAGCCTCGTTTCTCATCATTTTGGACCATGGGTTATAGCCCATATCGTACGGCATACTATAGCGCGCCGTTTTTCATCATTTTTGAAGATTTGAAAAAAATGACGAAATGACAAAAACGAAAGGTTATAGCCCATGTTTTTTGAAATTTTGAAAAAAAAAGTTAGCCTCGTTTCTCATCATTTTGGACCATGGGCTATAGCCCATATCGTACGGCATACTATAGCGCGCCGTTTTTCATCATTTTTGAAGATTTGAAAAAAATGACGAAATGACAAAAACGAAAGGTTATAGCCCATGTTTTTTGAAATTTTGAAAAAAAAAGTTAGCCTCGTTTCTCATCATTTTGGACCATGGGCTATAGCCCATATCGTACGGCATACTATAGCGCGCCGTTTTTCATCATTTTTGACGATTTGAAAAAAATGACGAAATGACAAAAACGAAAGGTTATAGCCCATGTTTTTTGAAATTTTGAAAAAAGAAGTTAGCCTCGTTTCTCATCATTTTGGACCATGGGCTATAGCCCATATCGTACGGCATACTATAGCGCGCCGTTTTTCATCATTTTTGAAGATTTGAAAAAAATGACGAAATGACAAAAACGAAAGGTTATAGCCCATGTTTTTTGAAATTTTGAAAAAAAATGTTAGCCTCGTTTCTCATCATTTTGGACCATGGGCTATAGCCCATATCGTACGGCATACTATAGCGCGCCGTTTTTCATTATTTTTGAAGATTTGAAAAAAATGACGAAATGACAAAAACGAAAGGTTATAGCCCATGTTTTTTGAAATTTTGAAAAAAAAAGTTAGCCTCGTTTCTCATCATTTTGGACCATGGGCTATAGCCCATATCGTACGGCATACTATAGCGCGCCGTTTTTCATCATTTTTGAAGATTTGAAAAAAATGACGAAATGACAAAAACGAAAGGTTATAGCCCATGTTTTTTGAAATTTTGAAAAAAAAAGTTAGCCTCGTTTCTCATCATTTTGGACCATGGGCTATAGCCCATATCGTACGGCATACTATAGCGCGCCGTTTTTCATCATTTTTGACGATTTGAAAAAAATGACGAAATGACAAAAACGAAAGGTTATAGCCCATGTTTTTTGAAATTTTGAAAAAAAAAGTTAGCCTCGTTTCTCATCATTTTGGACCATGGGCTATAGCCCATATCGTACGGCATACTATAGCGCGCCGTTTTTCATCATTTTTGACGATTTGAAAAAAATGACGAAATGACAAAAACGAAAGGTTATAGCCCATGTTTTTTGAAATTTTGAAAAAAGAAGTTAGCCTCGTTTCCCATCATTTTGGACCATGGGCTATAGCCCATATCGTACGGCATACTATAGCGCGCCGTTTTTCATCATTTTTGAAGATTTGAAAAAAATGACGAAATGACAAAAACGAAAGGTTATAGCCCATGTTTTTTGAAATTTTGAAAAAAAAAGTTAGCCTCGTTTCTCATCATTTTGGACCATGGGCTATAGCCCATATCGTACGGCATACTATAGCGCGCCGTTTTTCATCATTTTTGAAGATTTGAAAAAAATGACGAAATGACAAAAACGAAAGGTTATAGCCCATGTTTTTTGAAATTTTGAAAAAAAAAGTTAGCCTTGTTTCTCATCATTTTGGACCATGGGCTATAGCCCATATCGTACGGCATACTATAGCGCGCCGTTTTTCATCATTTTTGAAGATTTGAAAAAAATGACGAAATGACAAAAACGAAAGGTTATAGCCCATGTTTTTTGAAATTTTGAAAAAAAAAAAGTTAGCCTCGTTTCTCATCATTTTGGACCATGGGCTATAGCCCATATCGTACGGCATACTATAGCGCGCCGTTTTTCATCATTTTTGACGATTTGAAAAAAATTACGAAATGACAAAAACGAAAGGTTATAGCCCATGTTTTTTGAAATTTTGAAAAAAAAAGTTAGCCTCGTTTCTCATCATTTTGGACCATGGGCTATAGCCCATATCGTACGGCATACTATAGCGCGCCGTTTTTCATCATTTTTGACGATTTGAAAAAAATGACGAAATGACAAAAACGAAAGGTTATAGCCCATGTTTTTTGAAATTTTGAAAAAAGAAGTTAGCCTCGTTTCTCATCATTTTGGACCATGGGCTATAGCCCATATCGTACGGCATACTATAGCGCGCCGTTTTTCATCATTTTTGAAGATTTGAAAAAAATGACGAAATGACAAAAACGAAAGGTTATAGCCCATGTTTTTTGAAATTTTGAAAAAAGAAGTTAGCCTCGTTTCTCATCATTTTGGACCATGGGCTATAGCCCATATCGTACGGCATACTATAGCGCGCCGTTTTTCATCATTTTTGAAGATTTGAAAAAAATGACGAAATGACAAAAACGAAAGGTTATAGCCCATGTTTTTTGAAATTTTGAAAAAAAAAGTTAGCCTCGTTTCTCATCATTTTGGACCATGGGCTATAGCCCATATCGTACGGCATACTATAGCGCGCCGTTTTTCATCATTTTTGACGATTTGAAAAAAATGACGAAATGACAAAAACGAAAGGTTATAGCCCATGTTTTTTGAAATTTTGAAAAAAAAAGTTAGCCTCGTTTCTCATCATTTTGGACCATGGGCTATAGCCCATATCGTACGGCATACTATAGCGCGCCGTTTTTCATCATTTTTGACGATTTGAAAAAAATGACGAAATGACAAAAACGAAAGGTTATAGCCCATGTTTTTTGAAATTTTGAAAAAAGAAGTTAGCCTCGTTTCTCATCATTTTGGACCATGGGCTATAGCCCATATCGTACGGCATACTATAGCGCGCCGTTTTTCAACATTTTTGAAGATTTGAAAAAAATGACGAAATGACAAAAACGAAAGGTTATAGCCCATGTTTTTTGAAATTTTGAAAAAAAAGTTAGCCTCGTTTCTCATCATTTTGGACCATGGGCTATAGCCCATATCGTACGGCATACTATAGCGCGCCGTTTTTCATCATTTTTGACGATTTGAAAAAAATGACGAAATGACAAAAACGAAAGGTTATAGCCCATGTTTTTTGAAATTTTGAAAAAAAAAGTTAGCCTCGTTTCTCATCATTTTGGACCATGGGCTATAGCCCATATCGTACGGCATACTATAGCGCGCCGTTTTTCATCATTTTTGACGATTTGAAAAAAATGACGAAATGACAAAAACGAAAGGTTATAGCCCATGTTTTTTGAAATTTTGAAAAAAGAAGTTAGCCTCGTTTCTCATCATTTATCGTACGGCATACTATAGCGCGCCGTTTTTCATCATTTTTGAAGATTTGAAAAAAATGACGAAATGACAAAAACGAAAGGTTATAGCCCATGTTTTTTGAAATTTTGAAAAAAAAAGTTAGCCTCGTTTCTCATCATTTTGGACCATGGGCTATAGCCCATATCGTACGGCATACTATAGCGCGCCGTTTTTCATCATTTTTGAAGATTTGAAAAAAATGACGAAATGACAAAAACGATGGGTTATAGCCCATGTTTTTTGAATTAAAAAAAAAAAAAGTTAGCCTCGTTTCTCATAATTTTGGACCATGGGCTATAGCCCATATCGTACGGCATACTATAGCGCGCCGTTTTTCATCATTTTTGAAGATTTGAAAAAAATGACGAAATGACAAAAACGATGGGTTATAGCCCATGTTTTTTGAAATTTTGAAAAAAAAAGTTAGCCTCGTTTCTCATCATTTTGGACCATGGGCTATAGCCCATATCGTACGGCATACTATAGCGCGCCGTTTTTCATCATTTTTGAAGATTTGAAAAAAATTAGGAAATGACAAAAACGAAAGGTTATAGCCCATGTTTTTTGAAATTTTGAAAAAAAAAGTTAGCCTCGTTTCTCATCATTTTGGACCATGGGCTATAGCCCATATCGTACGGCATACTATAGCGCGCCGTTTTTCATCATTTTTGAAGATTTGAAAAAAATGACGAAATGACAAAAACGAAAGGTTATAGCCCATGTTTTTTGAAATTTTGAAAAAAAAAGTTAGCCTCGTTTCTCATCATTTTGGACCATGGGCTATAGCCCATATCGTACGGCATACTATAGCGCGCCGTTTTTCATCATTTTTGAAGATTTGAAAAAAATGACGAAATGACAAAAACGAAAGGTTATAGCCCATGTTTTTTGAAATTTTGAAAAAAAAAGTTAGCCTCGTTTCTCATCATTTTGGACCATGGGCTATAGCCCATATCGTACGGCATACTATAGCGCGCCGTTTTTCATCATTTTTGAAGATTTGAAAAAAATGACGAAATGACAAAAACGAAAGGTTATAGCCCATGTTTTTTGAAATTTTGAAAAAAAAAGTTAGCCTCGTTTCTCATCATTTTGGACCATGGGCTATAGCCCATATCGTACGGCATACTATAGCGCGCCGTTTTTCATCATTTTTGAAGATTTGAAAAAAATGACGAAATGACAAAAACGAAAGGTTATAGCCCATGTTTTTTGAAATTTTGAAAAAAAAAGTTAGCCTCGTTTCTCATCATTTTGGACCATGGGCTATAGCCCATATCTACGGCATACTATAGCGCGCCGTTTTTCATCATTTTTGAAGATTTGAAAAAAATGACGAAATGACAAAAACGAAAGGTTATAGCCCATGTTTTTTGAAATTTTGAAAAAAAAAGTTAGCCTCGTTTCTCATCATTTTGGACCATGGGCTATAGCCCATATCGTACGGCATACTATAGCGCGCCGTTTTTCATCATTTTTGAAGATTTGAAAAAAATGACGAAATGACAAAAACGAAAGGTTATAGCCCATGTTTTTTGAAATTTTGAAAAAAAAAGTTAGCCTCGTTTCTCATCATTTTGGACCATGGGCTATAGCCCATATCGTACGGCATACTATAGCGCGCCGTTTTTCATCATTTTTGAAGATTTGAAAAAAATGACGAAATGACAAAAACGATGGGTTATAGCCCATGTTTTTTGAAATTTTGAAAAAAAAAGTTAGCCTCGTTTCTCATCATTTTGGACCATGGGCTATAGCCCATATCGTACGGCATACTATAGCGCGCCGTTTTTCATCATTTTTGACGATTTGGAAAAAATGACGAAATGACAAAAACGAAAGGTTATAGCCCATGTTTTTTGAAATTTTGAAAAAAAAAGTTAGCCTCGTTTCTCATCATTTTGGACCATGGGCTATAGCCCATATCGTACGGCATACTATAGCGCGCCGTTTTTCATCATTTTTGACGATTTGAAAAAAATGACGAAATGACAAAAACGAAAGGTTATAGCCCATGTTTTTTGAAATTTTGAAAAAAGAAGTTAGCCTCGTTTCTCATCATTTATCGTACGGCATACTATAGCGCGCCGTTTTTCATCATTTTTGAAGATTTGAAAAAAATGACGAAATGACAAAAACGAAAGGTTATAGCCCATGTTTTTTGAAATTTTGAAAAAAAAAGTTAGCCTCGTTTCTCATCATTTTGGACCATGGGCTATAGCCCATATCGTACGGCATACTATAGCGCGCCGTTTTTCATCATTTTTGAAGATTTGAAAAAAATGACGAAATGACAAAAACGATGGGTTATAGCCCATGTTTTTTGAATTAAAAAAAAAAAAAGTTAGCCTCGTTTCTCATAATTTTGGACCATGGGCTATAGCCCATATCGTACGGCATACTATAGCGCGCCGTTTTTCATCATTTTTGAAGATTTGAAAAAAATGACGAAATGACAAAAACGATGGGTTATAGCCCATGTTTTTTGAAATTTTGAAAAAAAAAGTTAGCCTCGTTTCTCATCATTTTGGACCATGGGCTATAGCCCATATCGTACGGCATACTATAGCGCGCCGTTTTTCATCATTTTTGAAGATTTGAAAAAAATTAGGAAATGACAAAAACGAAAGGTTATAGCCCATGTTTTTTGAAATTTTGAAAAAAAAAGTTAGCCTCGTTTCTCATCATTTTGGACCATGGGCTATAGCCCATATCGTACGGCATACTATAGCGCGCCGTTTTTCATCATTTTTGACGATTTGAAAAAAATGACGAAATGACAAAAACGAAAGGTTATAGCCCATGTTTTTTGAAATTTTGAAAAAAGAAGTTAGCCTCGTTTCTCATCATTTATCGTACGGCATACTATAGCGCGCCGTTTTTCATCATTTTTGAAGATTTGAAAAAAATGACGAAATGACAAAAACGAAAGGTTATAGCCCATGTTTTTTGAAATTTTGAAAAAAAAAGTTAGCCTCGTTTCTCATCATTTTGGACCATGGGCTATAGCCCATATCGTACGGCATACTATAGCGCGCCGTTTTTCATCATTTTTGAAGATTTGAAAAAAATGACGAAATGACAAAAACGATGGGTTATAGCCCATGTTTTTTGAATTAAAAAAAAAAAAAGTTAGCCTCGTTTCTCATAATTTTGGACCATGGGCTATAGCCCATATCGTACGGCATACTATAGCGCGCCGTTTTTCATCATTTTTGAAGATTTGAAAAAAATGACGAAATGACAAAAACGATGGGTTATAGCCCATGTTTTTTGAAATTTTGAAAAAAAAAGTTAGCCTCGTTTCTCATCATTTTGGACCATGGGCTATAGCCCATATCGTACGGCATACTATAGCGCGCCGTTTTTCATCATTTTTGAAGATTTGAAAAAAATTAGGAAATGACAAAAACGAAAGGTTATAGCCCATGTTTTTTGAAATTTTGAAAAAAAAAGTTAGCCTCGTTTCTCATCATTTTGGACCATGGGCTATAGCCCATATCGTACGGCATACTATAGCGCGCCGTTTTTCATCATTTTTGAAGATTTGAAAAAAATGACGAAATGACAAAAACGAAAGGTTATAGCCCATGTTTTTTGAAATTTTGAAAAAAAGAGTTAGCCTCGTTTCTCATCATTTTGGACCATGGGCTATAGCCCATATCGTACGGCATACTATAGCGCGCCGTTTTTCATCATTTTTGACGATTTGAAAAAAATGACGAAATGACAAAAACGAAAGGTTATAGCCCATGTTTTTTGAAATTTTGAAAAAAAAAGTTAGCCTCGTTTCTAGGCCTGTCAAAAAAAATCGATTCGAGTTAGAATCGCGATTCTGATGCTGTCCGATTCAGAATCGATTCTCATTTTCCAAAAATCGATTTTTCAAAAAAAAAAAAAAAACTTTTTTTATTTTTTATTTTTATTTTTTTCCCACAAATGTACCTCTGCATGCAATGCATTATGGCCTGGGTTTCTCCATAGTGCATTTACTACCAGCTAAGCTAAGCCTGCCAATTGTATTTATTTTACACCTGTTTTAATACTAATGTATTGTTCTGGTATTGAGTGAGAAGAGATTTTGTAACTTTTGTACTGGTTCAAATTTGTGCAAGCTAAATACATGAGACATGTTCTTACTCTTGGATTTAACCTTTGTGTGTTTAAATCATTCAGTTGATAAAACCTTTACAATTATACAAGCTTTTTACTAAATGTACTCTGCTTTCATGCCAGAAGACTGGAGTAGATCATGCTAAAATTCTATTTAATTGTTTTTAATAAAATAAAATAAACTGCTTTAGAATCGAAAAAAATCTTTTTTGAATCGAGAATCGGAAAAATCGAAAAGATCGTTTTTGAATCGAATCGTCACCCCAAGAATCGGAATCGAATCGAATCGTGGGACACCTAAAGATTCGCAGCCCTACTCGTTTCTCATCATTTTGGACCATGGGCTATAGCCCATATCGTACGGCATACTATAGCGCGCCGTTTTTCATCATTTTTGACGATTTGAAAAAAATGACGAAATGACAAAAACGAAAGGTTATAGCCCATGTTTTTTGAAATTTTGAAAAAAGAAGTTAGCCTCGTTTCTCATCATTTTGGACCATGGGCTATAGCCCATATCGTACGGCATACTATAGCGCGCAGTTTTTCATCATTTTTGACGATTTGAAAAAAATTACGAAATGACAAAAACGAAAGGTTATAGCCCATGTTTTTTGAAATTTTGAAAAAAAAAGTTAGCCTCGTTTCTCATCATTTTGGACCATGGGCTATAGCCCATATCGTACGGCATACTATAGCGCGCCGTTTTTCATCATTTTTGACGATTTGAAAAAAATGACGAAATGACAAAAACGAAAGGTTATAGCCCATGTTTTTTGAAATTTTGAAAAAAAAAGTTAGCCTCGTTTCTCATCATTTTGGACCATGGGTTATAGCCCATATCGTACGGCATACTATAGCGCGCCGTTTTTCATCATTTTTGAAGATTTGAAAAAAATGACGAAATGACAAAAACGAAAGGTTATAGCCCATGTTTTTTGAAATTTTGAAAAAAAAAGTTAGCCTCGTTTCTCATCATTTTGGACCATGGGCTATAGCCCATATCGTACGGCATACTATAGCGCGCCGTTTTTCATCATTTTTGACGATTTGAAAAAAATGACGAAATGACAAAAACGAAAGGTTATAGCCCATGTTTTTTGAAATTTTGAAAAAAGAAGTTAGCCTCGTTTCCCATCATTTTGGACCATGGGCTATAGCCCATATCGTACGGCATACTATAGCGCGCCGTTTTTCATCATTTTTGAAGATTTGAAAAAAATGACGAAATGACAAAAACGAAAGGTTATAGCCCATGTTTTTTGAAATTTTGAAAAAAAAAGTTAGCCTCGTTTCTCATCATTTATCGTACGGCATACTATAGCGCGCCGTTTTTCATCATTTTTGAAGATTTGAAAAAAATGACGAAATGACAAAAACGAAAGGTTATAGCCCATGTTTTTTGAAATTTTGAAAAAAAAAGTTAGCCTCGTTTCTCATCATTTTGGACCATGGGTTATAGCCCATATCGTACGGCATACTATAGCGCGCCGTTTTTCATCATTTTTGAAGATTTGAAAAAAATGACGAAATGACAAAAACGAAAGGTTATAGCCCATGTTTTTTGAAATTTTGAAAAAAAAAGTTAGCCTCGTTTCTCATCATTTTGGACCATGGGCTATAGCCCATATCGTACGGCATACTATAGCGCGCCGTTTTTCATCATTTTTGAAGATTTGAAAAAAATGACGAAATGACAAAAACGAAAGGTTATAGCCCATGTTTTTTGAAATTTTGAAAAAAAAAGTTAGCCTCGTTTCTCATCATTTTGGACCATGGGCTATAGCCCATATCGTACGGCATACTATAGCGCGCCGTTTTTCATCATTTTTGACGATTTGAAAAAAATGACGAAATGACAAAAACGAAAGGTTATAGCCCATGTTTTTTGAAATTTTGAAAAAAGAAGTTAGCCTCGTTTCTCATCATTTTGGACCATGGGCTATAGCCCATATCGTACGGCATACTATAGCGCGCCGTTTTTCATCATTTTTGAAGATTTGAAAAAAATGACGAAATGACAAAAACGAAAGGTTATAGCCCATGTTTTTTGAAATTTTGAAAAAAAATGTTAGCCTCGTTTCTCATCATTTTGGACCATGGGCTATAGCCCATATCGTACGGCATACTATAGCGCGCCGTTTTTCATTATTTTTGAAGATTTGAAAAAAATGACGAAATGACAAAAACGAAAGGTTATAGCCCATGTTTTTTGAAATTTTGAAAAAAAAAGTTAGCCTCGTTTCTCATCATTTTGGACCATGGGCTATAGCCCATATCGTACGGCATACTATAGCGCGCCGTTTTTCATCATTTTTGAAGATTTGAAAAAAATGACGAAATGACAAAAACGAAAGGTTATAGCCCATGTTTTTTGAAATTTTGAAAAAAAAAGTTAGCCTCGTTTCTCATCATTTTGGACCATGGGCTATAGCCCATATCGTACGGCATACTATAGCGCGCCGTTTTTCATCATTTTTGAAGATTTGAAAAAAATTAGGAAATGACAAAAACGAAAGGTTATAGCCCATGTTTTTTGAAATTTTGAAAAAAAAAGTTAGCCTCGTTTCTCATCATTTTGGACCATGGGCTATAGCCCATATCGTACGGCATACTATAGCGCGCCGTTTTTCATCATTTTTGAAGATTTGAAAAAAATGACGAAATGACAAAAACGAAAGGTTATAGCCCATGTTTTTTGAAATTTTGAAAAAAAGAGTTAGCCTCGTTTCTCATCATTTTGGACCATGGGCTATAGCCCATATCGTACGGCATACTATAGCGCGCCGTTTTTCATCATTTTTGACGATTTGAAAAAAATGACGAAATGACAAAAACGAAAGGTTATAGCCCATGTTTTTTGAAATTTTGAAAAAAAAAGTTAGCCTCGTTTCTAGGCCTGTCAAAAAAAATCGATTCGAGTTAGAATCGCGATTCTGATGCTGTCCGATTCAGAATCGATTCTCATTTTCCAAAAATCGATTTTTCAAAAAAAAAAAAAAAACTTTTTTTATTTTTTATTTTTATTTTTTTCCCACAAATGTACCTCTGCATGCAATGCATTATGGCCTGGGTTTCTCCATAGTGCATTTACTACCAGCTAAGCTAAGCCTGCCAATTGTATTTATTTTACACCTGTTTTAATACTAATGTATTGTTCTGGTATTGAGTGAGAAGAGATTTTGTAACTTTTGTACTGGTTCAAATTTGTGCAAGCTAAATACATGAGACATGTTCTTACTCTTGGATTTAACCTTTGTGTGTTTAAATCATTCAGTTGATAAAACCTTTACAATTATACAAGCTTTTTACTAAATGTACTCTGCTTTCATGCCAGAAGACTGGAGTAGATCATGCTAAAATTCTATTTAATTGTTTTTAATAAAATAAAATAAACTGCTTTAGAATCGAAAAAAATCTTTTTTGAATCGAGAATCGGAAAAATCGAAAAGATCGTTTTTGAATCGAATCGTCACCCCAAGAATCGGAATCGAATCGAATCGTGGGACACCTAAAGATTCGCAGCCCTACTCGTTTCTCATCATTTTGGACCATGGGCTATAGCCCATATCGTACGGCATACTATAGCGCGCCGTTTTTCATCATTTTTGACGATTTGAAAAAAATGACGAAATGACAAAAACGAAAGGTTATAGCCCATGTTTTTTGAAATTTTGAAAAAAGAAGTTAGCCTCGTTTCTCATCATTTTGGACCATGGGCTATAGCCCATATCGTACGGCATACTATAGCGCGCAGTTTTTCATCATTTTTGACGATTTGAAAAAAATTACGAAATGACAAAAACGAAAGGTTATAGCCCATGTTTTTTGAAATTTTGAAAAAAAAAGTTAGCCTCGTTTCTCATCATTTTGGACCATGGGCTATAGCCCATATCGTACGGCATACTATAGCGCGCCGTTTTTCATCATTTTTGACGATTTGAAAAAAATGACGAAATGACAAAAACGAAAGGTTATAGCCCATGTTTTTTGAAATTTTGAAAAAAAAAGTTAGCCTCGTTTCTCATCATTTTGGACCATGGGTTATAGCCCATATCGTACGGCATACTATAGCGCGCCGTTTTTCATCATTTTTGAAGATTTGAAAAAAATGACGAAATGACAAAAACGAAAGGTTATAGCCCATGTTTTTTGAAATTTTGAAAAAAAAAGTTAGCCTCGTTTCTCATCATTTTGGACCATGGGCTATAGCCCATATCGTACGGCATACTATAGCGCGCCGTTTTTCATCATTTTTGACGATTTGAAAAAAATGACGAAATGACAAAAACGAAAGGTTATAGCCCATGTTTTTTGAAATTTTGAAAAAAGAAGTTAGCCTCGTTTCCCATCATTTTGGACCATGGGCTATAGCCCATATCGTACGGCATACTATAGCGCGCCGTTTTTCATCATTTTTGAAGATTTGAAAAAAATGACGAAATGACAAAAACGAAAGGTTATAGCCCATGTTTTTTGAAATTTTGAAAAAAAAAGTTAGCCTCGTTTCTCATCATTTATCGTACGGCATACTATAGCGCGCCGTTTTTCATCATTTTTGAAGATTTGAAAAAAATGACGAAATGACAAAAACGAAAGGTTATAGCCCATGTTTTTTGAAATTTTGAAAAAAAAAGTTAGCCTCGTTTCTCATCATTTTGGACCATGGGTTATAGCCCATATCGTACGGCATACTATAGCGCGCCGTTTTTCATCATTTTTGAAGATTTGAAAAAAATGACGAAATGACAAAAACGAAAGGTTATAGCCCATGTTTTTTGAAATTTTGAAAAAAAAAGTTAGCCTCGTTTCTCATCATTTTGGACCATGGGCTATAGCCCATATCGTACGGCATACTATAGCGCGCCGTTTTTCATCATTTTTGAAGATTTGAAAAAAATGACGAAATGACAAAAACGAAAGGTTATAGCCCATGTTTTTTGAAATTTTGAAAAAAAAAGTTAGCCTCGTTTCTCATCATTTTGGACCATGGGCTATAGCCCATATCGTACGGCATACTATAGCGCGCCGTTTTTCATCATTTTTGACGATTTGAAAAAAATGACGAAATGACAAAAACGAAAGGTTATAGCCCATGTTTTTTGAAATTTTGAAAAAAGAAGTTAGCCTCGTTTCTCATCATTTTGGACCATGGGCTATAGCCCATATCGTACGGCATACTATAGCGCGCCGTTTTTCATCATTTTTGAAGATTTGAAAAAAATGACGAAATGACAAAAACGAAAGGTTATAGCCCATGTTTTTTGAAATTTTGAAAAAAAATGTTAGCCTCGTTTCTCATCATTTTGGACCATGGGCTATAGCCCATATCGTACGGCATACTATAGCGCGCCGTTTTTCATTATTTTTGAAGATTTGAAAAAAATGACGAAATGACAAAAACGAAAGGTTATAGCCCATGTTTTTTGAAATTTTGAAAAAAAAAGTTAGCCTCGTTTCTCATCATTTTGGACCATGGGCTATAGCCCATATCGTACGGCATACTATAGCGCGCCGTTTTTCATCATTTTTGAAGATTTGAAAAAAATGACGAAATGACAAAAACGAAAGGTTATAGCCCATGTTTTTTGAAATTTTGAAAAAAAAAGTTAGCCTCGTTTCTCATCATTTTGGACCATGGGCTATAGCCCATATCGTACGGCATACTATAGCGCGCCGTTTTTCATCATTTTTGACGATTTGAAAAAAATGACGAAATGACAAAAACGAAAGGTTATAGCCCATGTTTTTTGAAATTTTGAAAAAAAAAGTTAGCCTCGTTTCTCATCATTTTGGACCATGGGCTATAGCCCATATCGTACGGCATACTATAGCGCGCCGTTTTTCATCATTTTTGACGATTTGAAAAAAATGACGAAATGACAAAAACGAAAGGTTATAGCCCATGTTTTTTGAAATTTTGAAAAAAGAAGTTAGCCTCGTTTCCCATCATTTTGGACCATGGGCTATAGCCCATATCGTACGGCATACTATAGCGTGCCGTTTTTCATCATTTTTGAAGATTTGAAAAAAATGACGAAATGACAAAAACGAAAGGTTATAGCCCATGTTTTTTGAAATTTTGAAAAAAAAAGTTAGCCTCGTTTCTCATCATTTTGGACCATGGGCTATAGCCCATATCGTACGGCATACTATAGCGCGCCGTTTTTCATCATTTTTGAAGATTTGAAAAAAATGACGAAATGACAAAAACGAAAGGTTATAGCCCATGTTTTTTGAAATTTTGAAAAAAAAAGTTAGCCTTGTTTCTCATCATTTTGGACCATGGGCTATAGCCCATATCGTACGGCATACTATAGCGCGCCGTTTTTCATCATTTTTGAAGATTTGAAAAAAATGACGAAATGACAAAAACGAAAGGTTATAGCCCATGTTTTTTGAAATTTTGAAAAAAAAAAAGTTAGCCTCGTTTCTCATCATTTTGGACCATGGGCTATAGCCCATATCGTACGGCATACTATAGCGCGCCGTTTTTCATCATTTTTGAAGATTTGAAAAAAATGACGAAATGACAAAAACGAAAGGTTATAGCCCATGTTTTTTGAAATTTTGAAAAAAAAAGTTAGCCTCGTTTCTCATCATTTTGGACCATGGGCTATAGCCCATATCGTACGGCATACTATAGCGCGCCGTTTTTCATCATTTTTGACGATTTGAAAAAAATGACGAAATGACAAAAACGAAAGGTTATAGCCCATGTTTTTTGAAATTTTGAAAAAAAAAGTTAGCCTCGTTTCTCATCATTTTGGACCATGGGCTATAGCCCATATCGTACGGCATACTATAGCGCGCAGTTTTTCATCATTTTTGACGATTTGAAAAAAATTACGAAATGACAAAAACGAAAGGTTATAGCCCATGTTTTTTGAAATTTTGAAAAAAAAAGTTAGCCTCGTTTCTCATCATTTTGGACCATGGGCTATAGCCCATATCGTACGGCATACTATAGCGCGCCGTTTTTCATCATTTTTGACGATTTGAAAAAAATGACGAAATGACAAAAACGAAAGGTTATAGCCCATGTTTTTTGAAATTTTGAAAAAAGAAGTTAGCCTCGTTTCTCATCATTTTGGACCATGGGCTATAGCCCATATCGTACGGCATACTATAGCGCGCCGTTTTTCATCATTTTTGAAGATTTGAAAAAAATGACGAAATGACAAAAACGAAAGGTTATAGCCCATGTTTTTTGAAATTTTGAAAAAAGAAGTTAGCCTCGTTTCTCATCATTTTGGACCATGGGCTATAGCCCATATCGTACGGCATACTATAGCGCGCCGTTTTTCATCATTTTTGAAGATTTGAAAAAAATGACGAAATGACAAAAACGAAAGGTTATAGCCCATGTTTTTTGAAATTTTGAAAAAAAAAGTTAGCCTCGTTTCTCATCATTTTGGACCATGGGCTATAGCCCATATCGTACGGCATACTATAGCGCGCCGTTTTTCATCATTTTTGACGATTTGAAAAAAATGACGAAATGACAAAAACGAAAGGTTATAGCCCATGTTTTTTGAAATTTTGAAAAAAAAAGTTAGCCTCGTTTCTCATCATTTTGGACCATGGGCTATAGCCCATATCGTACGGCATACTATAGCGCGCCGTTTTTCATCATTTTTGACGATTTGAAAAAAATGACGAAATGACAAAAACGAAAGGTTATAGCCCATGTTTTTTGAAATTTTGAAAAAAGAAGTTAGCCTCGTTTCTCATCATTTTGGACCATGGGCTATAGCCCATATCGTACGGCATACTATAGCGCGCCGTTTTTCAACATTTTTGAAGATTTGAAAAAAATGACGAAATGACAAAAACGAAAGGTTATAGCCCATGTTTTTTGAAATTTTGAAAAAAAAGTTAGCCTCGTTTCTCATCATTTTGGACCATGGGCTATAGCCCATATCGTACGGCATACTATAGCGCGCCGTTTTTCATCATTTTTGACGATTTGAAAAAAATGACGAAATGACAAAAACGAAAGGTTATAGCCCATGTTTTTTGAAATTTTGAAAAAAAAAGTTAGCCTCGTTTCTCATCATTTTGGACCATGGGCTATAGCCCATATCGTACGGCATACTATAGCGCGCCGTTTTTCATCATTTTTGACGATTTGAAAAAAATGACGAAATGACAAAAACGAAAGGTTATAGCCCATGTTTTTTGAAATTTTGAAAAAAGAAGTTAGCCTCGTTTCTCATCATTTATCGTACGGCATACTATAGCGCGCCGTTTTTCATCATTTTTGAAGATTTGAAAAAAATGACGAAATGACAAAAACGAAAGGTTATAGCCCATGTTTTTTGAAATTTTGAAAAAAAAAGTTAGCCTCGTTTCTCATCATTTTGGACCATGGGCTATAGCCCATATCGTACGGCATACTATAGCGCGCCGTTTTTCATCATTTTTGAAGATTTGAAAAAAATGACGAAATGACAAAAACGATGGGTTATAGCCCATGTTTTTTGAATTAAAAAAAAAAAAAGTTAGCCTCGTTTCTCATAATTTTGGACCATGGGCTATAGCCCATATCGTACGGCATACTATAGCGCGCCGTTTTTCATCATTTTTGAAGATTTGAAAAAAATGACGAAATGACAAAAACGATGGGTTATAGCCCATGTTTTTTGAAATTTTGAAAAAAAAAGTTAGCCTCGTTTCTCATCATTTTGGACCATGGGCTATAGCCCATATCGTACGGCATACTATAGCGCGCCGTTTTTCATCATTTTTGAAGATTTGAAAAAAATTAGGAAATGACAAAAACGAAAGGTTATAGCCCATGTTTTTTGAAATTTTGAAAAAAAAAGTTAGCCTCGTTTCTCATCATTTTGGACCATGGGCTATAGCCCATATCGTACGGCATACTATAGCGCGCCGTTTTTCATCATTTTTGAAGATTTGAAAAAAATGACGAAATGACAAAAACGAAAGGTTATAGCCCATGTTTTTTGAAATTTTGAAAAAAAAAGTTAGCCTCGTTTCTCATCATTTTGGACCATGGGCTATAGCCCATATCGTACGGCATACTATAGCGCGCCGTTTTTCATCATTTTTGAAGATTTGAAAAAAATGACGAAATGACAAAAACGAAAGGTTATAGCCCATGTTTTTTGAAATTTTGAAAAAAAAAGTTAGCCTCGTTTCTCATCATTTTGGACCATGGGCTATAGCCCATATCGTACGGCATACTATAGCGCGCCGTTTTTCATCATTTTTGAAGATTTGAAAAAAATGACGAAATGACAAAAACGAAAGGTTATAGCCCATGTTTTTTGAAATTTTGAAAAAAAAAGTTAGCCTCGTTTCTCATCATTTTGGACCATGGGCTATAGCCCATATCGTACGGCATACTATAGCGCGCCGTTTTTCATCATTTTTGAAGATTTGAAAAAAATGACGAAATGACAAAAACGAAAGGTTATAGCCCATGTTTTTTGAAATTTTGAAAAAAAAAGTTAGCCTCGTTTCTCATCATTTTGGACCATGGGCTATAGCCCATATCGTACGGCATACTATAGCGCGCCGTTTTTCATCATTTTTGAAGATTTGAAAAAAATGACGAAATGACAAAAACGAAAGGTTATAGCCCATGTTTTTTGAAATTTTGAAAAAAAAAGTTAGCCTCGTTTCTCATCATTTTGGACCATGGGCTATAGCCCATATCGTACGGCATACTATAGCGCGCCGTTTTTCATCATTTTTGAAGATTTGAAAAAAATGACGAAATGACAAAAACGAAAGGTTATAGCCCATGTTTTTTGAAATTTTGAAAAAAAAAGTTAGCCTCGTTTCTCATCATTTTGGACCATGGGCTATAGCCCATATCGTACGGCATACTATAGCGCGCCATTTTTCATCATTTTTGAAGATTTGAAAAAAATGACGAAATGACAAAAACGATGGGTTATAGCCCATGTTTTTTGAAATTTTGAAAAAAAAAGTTAGCCTCGTTTCTCATCATTTTGGACCATGGGCTATAGCCCATATCGTACGGCATACTATAGCGCGCCGTTTTTCATCATTTTTGACGATTTGGAAAAAATGACGAAATGACAAAAACGAAAGGTTATAGCCCATGTTTTTTGAAATTTTGAAAAAAAAAGTTAGCCTCGTTTCTCATCATTTTGGACCATGGGCTATAGCCCATATCGTACGGCATACTATAGCGCGCCGTTTTTCATCATTTTTGACGATTTGAAAAAAATGACGAAATGACAAAAACGAAAGGTTATAGCCCATGTTTTTTGAAATTTTGAAAAAAGAAGTTAGCCTCGTTTCTCATCATTTATCGTACGGCATACTATAGCGCGCCGTTTTTCATCATTTTTGAAGATTTGAAAAAAATGACGAAATGACAAAAACGAAAGGTTATAGCCCATGTTTTTTGAAATTTTGAAAAAAAAAGTTAGCCTCGTTTCTCATCATTTTGGACCATGGGCTATAGCCCATATCGTACGGCATACTATAGCGCGCCGTTTTTCATCATTTTTGAAGATTTGAAAAAAATGACGAAATGACAAAAACGATGGGTTATAGCCCATGTTTTTTGAATTAAAAAAAAAAAAGTTAGCCTCGTTTCTCATAATTTTGGACCATGGGCTATAGCCCATATCGTACGGCATACTATAGCGCGCCGTTTTTCATCATTTTTGAAGATTTGAAAAAAATGACGAAATGACAAAAACGATGGGTTATAGCCCATGTTTTTTGAAATTTTGAAAAAAAAAGTTAGCCTCGTTTCTCATCATTTTGGACCATGGGCTATAGCCCATATCGTACGGCATACTATAGCGCGCCGTTTTTCATCATTTTTGAAGATTTGAAAAAAATTAGGAAATGACAAAAACGAAAGGTTATAGCCCATGTTTTTTGAAATTTTGAAAAAAAAAGTTAGCCTCGTTTCTCATCATTTTGGACCATGGGCTATAGCCCATATCGTACGGCATACTATAGCGCGCCGTTTTTCATAATTTTTGACGATTTGAAAAAAATGACGAAATGACAAAAACGAAAGGTTATAGCCCATGTTTTTTGAAATTTTGAAAAAAGAAGTTAGCCTCGTTTCTCATCATTTATCGTACGGCATACTATAGCGCGCCGTTTTTCATCATTTTTGAAGATTTGAAAAAAATGACGAAATGACAAAAACGAAAGGTTATAGCCCATGTTTTTTGAAATTTTGAAAAAAAAAGTTAGCCTCGTTTCTCATCATTTTGGACCATGGGCTATAGCCCATATCGTACGGCATACTATAGCGCGCCGTTTTTCATCATTTTTGAAGATTTGAAAAAAATGACGAAATGACAAAAACGATGGGTTATAGCCCATGTTTTTTGAATTAAAAAAAAAAAAAGTTAGCCTCGTTTCTCATAATTTTGGACCATGGGCTATAGCCCATATCGTACGGCATACTATAGCGCGCCGTTTTTCATCATTTTTGAAGATTTGAAAAAAATGACGAAATGACAAAAACGATGGGTTATAGCCCATGTTTTTTGAAATTTTGAAAAAAAAAGTTAGCCTCGTTTCTCATCATTTTGGACCATGGGCTATAGCCCATATCGTACGGCATACTATAGCGCGCCGTTTTTCATCATTTTTGAAGATTTGAAAAAAATTAGGAAATGACAAAAACGAAAGGTTATAGCCCATGTTTTTTGAAATTTTGAAAAAAAAAGTTAGCCTCGTTTCTCATCATTTTGGACCATGGGCTATAGCCCATATCGTACGGCATACTATAGCGCGCCGTTTTTCATCATTTTTGAAGATTTGAAAAAAATGACGAAATGACAAAAACGAAAGGTTATAGCCCATGTTTTTTGAAATTTTGAAAAAAAAAGTTAGCCTCGTTTCTCATCATTTTGGACTATGGGCTATAGCCCATATCGTACGGCATACTATAGCGCGCCGTTTTTCATCATTTTTGAAGATTTGAAAAAAATGACGAAATGACAAAAACGAAAGGTTATAGCCCATGTTTTTTGAAATTTTGAAAAAAAAAGTTAGCCTCGTTTCTCATCATTTTGGACCATGGGCTATAGCCCATATCGTACGGCATACTATAGCGCGCCGTTTTTCATCATTTTTGAAGATTTGAAAAAAATGACGAAATGACAAAAACGAAAGGTTATAGCCCATGTTTTTTGAAATTTTGAAAAAGAAAGTTAGCCTCGTTTCTCATCATTTTGGACCATGGGCTATAGCCCATATCGTACGGCATACTATAGCGCGCCGTTTTTCATCATTTTTGAAGATTTGAAAAAAATGACGAAATGACAAAAACGATGGGTTATTCCATGTTTTTTGAAATTTTGAAAAAAAAAGTTAGCCTCGTTTCTCATCATTTTGGACCATGGGCTATAGCCCATATCGTACGGCATACTATAGCGCGCCGTTTTTCATCATTTTTGAAGATTTGAAAAAAATTAGGAAATGACAAAAACGAAAGGTTATAGCCCATGTTTTTTGAAATTTTGAAAAAAAAAGTTAGCCTCGTTTCTCATCATTTTGGACTATGGGCTATAGCCCATATCGTACGGCATACTATAGCGCGCCGTTTTTCATCATTTTTGAAGATTTGAAAAAAATGACGAAATGACAAAAACGAAAGGTTATAGCCCATGTTTTTTGAAATTTTGAAAAAAAAAGTTAGCCTCGTTTCTCATCATTTTGGACCATGGGCTATAGCCCATATCGTACGGCATACTATAGCGCGCCGTTTTTCATCATTTTTGAAGATTTGAAAAAAATGACGAAATGACAAAAACGAAAGGTTATAGCCCATGTTTTTTGAAATTTTGAAAAAAAAAGTTAGCCTCGTTTCTCATCATTTTGGACCATGGGCTATAGCCCATATCGTACGGCATACTATAGCGCGCCGTTTTTCATCATTTTTGAAGATTTGAAAAAAATGACGAAATGACAAAAACGAAAGGTTATAGCCCATGTTTTTTGAAATTTTGAAAAAAAAAGTTAGCCTCGTTTCTCATCATTTTGGACCATGGGCTATAGCCCATATCGTACGGCATACTATAGCGCGCCGTTTTTCATCATTTTTGAAGATTTGAAAAAAATGACGAAATGACAAAAACGAAAGGTTATAGCCCATGTTTTTTGAAATTTTGAAAAAAAAAGTTAGCCTCGTTTCTCATCATTTTGGACCATGGGCTATAGCCCATATCGTACGGCATACTATAGCGCGCCGTTTTTCATCATTTTTGAAGATTTGAAAAAAATGACGAAATGACAAAAACGAAAGGTTATAGCCCATGTTTTTTGAAATTTTGAAAAAAAAAGTTAGCCTCGTTTCTCATCATTTTGGACCATGGGCTATAGCCCATATCGTACGGCATACTATAGCGCGCCGTTTTTCATCATTTTTGAAGATTTGAAAAAAATGACGAAATGACAAAAACGAAAGGTTATAGCCCATGTTTTTTGAAATTTTGAAAAAAAAAGTTAGCCTCGTTTCTCATCATTTTGGACCATGGGCTATAGCCCATATCGTACGGCATACTATAGCGCGCCGTTTTTCATCATTTTTGAAGATTTGAAAAAAATGACGAAATGACAAAAACGAAAGGTTATAGCCCATGTTTTTTGAAATTTTGAAAAAAAAAGTTAGCCTCGTTTCTCATCATTTTGGACCATGGGCTATAGCCCATATCGTACGGCATACTATAGCGCGCCGTTTTTCATCATTTTTGAAGATTTGAAAAAAATGACGAAATGACAAAAACGATGGGTTATAGCCCATGTTTTTTGAAATTTTGAAAAAAAAAGTTAGCCTCGTTTCTCATCATTTTGGACCATGGGCTATAGCCCATATCGTACGGCATACTATAGCGCGCCGTTTTTCATCATTTTTGACGATTTGAAAAAAATGACGAAATGACAAAAACGAAAGGTTATAGCCCATGTTTTTTGAAATTTTGAAAAAAAAAGTTAGCCTCGTTTCTCATCATTTTGGACCATGGGCTATAGCCCATATCGTACGGCATACTATAGCGCGCCGTTTTTCATCATTTTTGACGATTTGAAAAAAATGACGAAATGACAAAAACGAAAGGTTATAGCCCATGTTTTTTGAAATTTTGAAAAAAGAAGTTAGCCTCGTTTCTCATCATTTTGGACCATGGGCTATAGCCCATATCGTACGGCATACTATAGCGCGCCGTTTTTCATCATTTTTGAAGATTTGAAAAAAATGACGAAATGACAAAAACGAAAGGTTATAGCCCATGTTTTTTGAAATTTTGAAAAAAAAAGTTAGCCTCGTTTCTCATCATTTTGGACCATGGGCTATAGCCCATATCGTACGGCATACTATAGCGCGCCGTTTTTCATCATTTTTGAAGATTTGAAAAAAATGACGAAATGACAAAAACGAAAGGTTATAGCCCATGTTTTTTGAAATTTTGAAAAAAAAAGTTAGCCTCGTTTCTCATCATTTTGGACCATGGGCTATAGCCCATATCGTACGGCATACTATAGCGCGCCGTTTTTCATCATTTTTGAAGATTTGAAAAAAATGACGAAATGACAAAAACGATGGGTTATAGCCCATGTTTTTTGAAATTTTGAAAAAAAAAGTTAGCCTCGTTTCTCATCATTTTGGACCATGGGCTATAGCCCATATCGTACGGCATACTATAGCGCGCCGTTTTTCATCATTTTTGACGATTTGAAAAAAATGACGAAATGACAAAAACGAAAGGTTATAGCCCATGTTTTTTGAAATTTTGAAAAAAAAAGTTAGCCTCGTTTCTCATCATTTTGGACCATGGGCTATAGCCCATATCGTACGGCATACTATAGCGCACCGTTTTTCATCATTTTTGACGATTTGAAAAAAATGACGAAATGACAAAAACGAAAGGTTATAGCCCATGTTTTTTGAAATTTTGAAAAAAGAAGTTAGCCTCGTTTCTCATCATTTATCGTACGGCATACTATAGCGCGCCGTTTTTCATCATTTTTGAAGATTTGAAAAAAATGACGAAATGACAAAAACGAAAGGTTATAGCCCATGTTTTTTGAAATTTTGAAAAAAAAAGTTAGCCTCGTTTCTCATCATTTTGGACCATGGGCTATAGCCCATATCGTACGGCATACTATAGCGCGCCGTTTTTCATCATTTTTGAAGATTTGAAAAAAATGACGAAATGACAAAAACGATGGGTTATAGCCCATGTTTTTTGAATTAAAAAAAAAAAAGTTAGCCTCGTTTCTCATAATTTTGGACCATGGGCTATAGCCCATATCGTACGGCATACTATAGCGCGCCGTTTTTCATCATTTTTGAAGATTTGAAAAAAATGACGAAATGACAAAAACGATGGGTTATAGCCCATGTTTTTTGAAATTTTGAAAAAAAAAGTTAGCCTCGTTTCTCATCATTTTGGACCATGGGCTATAGCCCATATCGTACGGCATACTATAGCGCGCCGTTTTTCATCATTTTTGAAGATTTGAAAAAAATTAGGAAATGACAAAAACGAAAGGTTATAGCCCATGTTTTTTGAAATTTTGAAAAAAAAAGTTAGCCTCGTTTCTCATCATTTTGGACCATGGGCTATAGCCCATATCGTACGGCATACTATAGCGCGCCGTTTTTCATCATTTTTGAAGATTTGAAAAAAATGACGAAATGACAAAAACGAAAGGTTATAGCCCATGTTTTTTGAAATTTTGAAAAAAAAAGTTAGCCTCGTTTCTCATCATTTTGGACTATGGGCTATAGCCCATATCGTACGGCATACTATAGCGCGCCGTTTTTCATCATTTTTGAAGATTTGAAAAAAATGACGAAATGACAAAAACGAAAGGTTATAGCCCATGTTTTTTGAAATTTTGAAAAAAAAAGTTAGCCTCGTTTCTCATCATTTTGGACCATGGGCTATAGCCCATATCGTACGGCATACTATAGCGCGCCGTTTTTCATCATTTTTGAAGATTTGAAAAAAATGACGAAATGACAAAAACGAAAGGTTATAGCCCATGTTTTTTGAAATTTTGAAAAAAAAAGTTAGCCTCGTTTCTCATCATTTTGGACCATGGGCTATAGCCCATATCGTACGGCATACTATAGCGCGCCGTTTTTCATCATTTTTGAAGATTTGAAAAAAATGACGAAATGACAAAAACGATGGGTTATTCCATGTTTTTTGAAATTTTGAAAAAAAAAGTTAGCCTCGTTTCTCATCATTTTGGACCATGGGCTATAGCCCATATCGTACGGCATACTATAGCGCGCCGTTTTTCATCATTTTTGAAGATTTGAAAAAAATTAGGAAATGACAAAAACGAAAGGTTATAGCCCATGTTTTTTGAAATTTTGAAAAAAAAAGTTAGCCTCGTTTCTCATCATTTTGGACCATGGGCTATAGCCCATATCGTACGGCATACTATAGCGCGCCGTTTTTCATCATTTTTGAAGATTTGAAAAAAATGACGAAATGACAAAAACGAAAGGTTATAGCCCATGTTTTTTGAAATTTTGAAAAAAAAAGTTAGCCTCGTTTCTCATAATTTTGGACCATGGGCTATAGCCCATATCGTACGGCATACTATAGCGCGCCGTTTTTCATCATTTTTGAAGATTTGAAAAAAATGACGAAATGACAAAAACGATGGGTTATAGCCCATGTTTTTTGAAATTTTGAAAAAAAAAGTTAGCCTCGTTTCTCATCATTTTGGACCATGGGCTATAGCCCATATCGTACGGCATACTATAGCGCGCCGTTTTTCATCATTTTTGAAGATTTGAAAAAAATGACGAAATGACAAAAACGAAAGGTTATAGCCCATGTTTTTTGAAATTTTGAAAAAAAAAGTTAGCCTCGTTTCTCATCATTTTGGACTATGGGCTATAACCCATATCGTACGGCATACTATAGCGCGCCGTTTTTCATCATTTTTGAAGATTTGAAAAAAATGACGAAATGACAAAAACGAAAGGTTATAGCCCATGTTTTTTGAAATTTTGAAAAAAAAAGTTAGCCTCGTTTCTCATCATTTTGGACCATGGGCTATAGCCCATATCGTACGGCATACTATAGCGCGCCGTTTTTCATCATTTTTGAAGATTTGAAAAAAATGACGAAATGACAAAAACGAAAGGTTATAGCCCATGTTTTTTGAAATTTTGAAAAAAAAAGTTAGCCTCGTTTCTCATCATTTTGGACCATGGGCTATAGCCCATATCGTACGGCATACTATAGCGCGCCGTTTTTCATCATTTTTGACGATTTGAAAAAAATGACGAAATGACAAAAACGAAAGGTTATAGCCCATGTTTTTTGAAATTTTGAAAAAAAAAGTTAGCCTCGTTTCTCATCATTTTGGACCATGGGCTATAGCCCATATCGTACGGCATACTATAGCGCGCCGTTTTTCATCATTTTTGACGATTTGAAAAAAATGACGAAATGACAAAAACGAAAGGTTATAGCCCATGTTTTTTGAAATTTTGAAAAAAGAAGTTAGCCTCGTTTCCCATCATTTTGGACCATGGGCTATAGCCCATATCGTACGGCATACTATAGCGCGCCGTTTTTCATCATTTTTGAAGATTTGAAAAAAATGACGAAATGACAAAAACGAAAGGTTATAGCCCATGTTTTTTGAAATTTTGAAAAAAAAAGTTAGCCTCGTTTCTCATCATTTTGGACCATGGGCTATAGCCCATATCGTACGGCATACTATAGCGCGCCGTTTTTCATCATTTTTGAAGATTTGAAAAAAATGACGAAATGACAAAAACGAAAGGTTATAGCCCATGTTTTTTGAAATTTTGAAAAAAAAAGTTAGCCTTGTTTCTCATCATTTTGGACCATGGGCTATAGCCCATATCGTACGGCATACTATAGCGCGCCGTTTTTCATCATTTTTGAAGATTTGAAAAAAATGACGAAATGACAAAAACGAAAGGTTATAGCCCATGTTTTTTGAAATTTTGAAAAAAAAAGTTAGCCTCGTTTCTCATCATTTTGGACCATGGGCTATAGCCCATATCGTACGGCATACTATAGCGCGCCGTTTTTCATCATTTTTGAAGATTTGAAAAAAATGACGAAATGACAAAAACGAAAGGTTATAGCCCATGTTTTTTGAAATTTTGAAAAAAAAAGTTAGCCTCGTTTCTCATCATTTTGGACCATGGGCTATAGCCCATATCGTACGGCATACTATAGCGCGCCGTTTTTCATCATTTTTGACGATTTGAAAAAAATGACGAAATGACAAAAACGAAAGGTTATAGCCCATGTTTTTTGAAATTTTGAAAAAAAAAGTTAGCCTCGTTTCTCATCATTTTGGACCATGGGCTATAGCCCATATCGTACGGCATACTATAGCGCGCCGTTTTTCATCATTTTTGACGATTTGAAAAAAATGACGAAATGACAAAAACGAAAGGTTATAGCCCATGTTTTTTGAAATTTTGAAAAAAGAAGTTAGCCTCGTTTCCCATCATTTTGGACCATGGGCTATAGCCCATATCGTACGGCATACTATAGCGCGCCGTTTTTCATCATTTTTGAAGATTTGAAAAAAATGACGAAATGACAAAAACGAAAGGTTATAGCCCATGTTTTTTGAAATTTTGAAAAAAAAAGTTAGCCTCGTTTCTCATCATTTTGGACCATGGGCTATAGCCCATATCGTACGGCATACTATAGCGCGCCGTTTTTCATCATTTTTGAAGATTTGAAAAAAATGACGAAATGACAAAAACGAAAGGTTATAGCCCATGTTTTTTGAAATTTTGAAAAAAAAAGTTAGCCTTGTTTCTCATCATTTTGGACCATGGGCTATAGCCCATATCGTACGGCATACTATAGCGCGCCGTTTTTCATCATTTTTGAAGATTTGAAAAAAATGACGAAATGACAAAAACGAAAGGTTATAGCCCATGTTTTTTGAAATTTTGAAAAAAAAAGTTAGCCTCGTTTCTCATCATTTTGGACCATGGGCTATAGCCCATATCGTACGGCATACTATAGCGCGCCGTTTTTCATCATTTTTGACGATTTGAAAAAAATGACGAAATGACAAAAACAAAGGTTATAGCCCATGTTTTTTGAAATTTTGAAAAAAGAAGTTAGCCTCGTTTCCCATCATTTTGGACCATGGGCTATAACCCATATCGTACGGCATACTATAGCGCGCCGTTTTTCATCATTTTTGAAGATTTGAAAAAAATGACGAAATGACAAAAACGAAAGGTTATAGCCCATGTTTTTTGAAATTTTGAAAAAAAAAGTTAGCCTCGTTTCTCATCATTTTGGACCATGGGCTATAGCCCATATCGTACGGCATACTATAGCGCGCCGTTTTTCATCATTTTTGAAGATTTGAAAAAAATGACGAAATGACAAAAACGAAAGGTTATAGCCCATGTTTTTTGAAATTTTGAAAAAAAAAGTTAGCCTTGTTTCTCATCATTTTGGACCATGGGCTATAGCCCATATCGTACGGCATACTATAGCGCGCCGTTTTTCATCATTTTTGAAGATTTGAAAAAAATGACGAAATGACAAAAACGAAAGGTTATAGCCCATGTTTTTTGAAATTTTGAAAAAAAAAGTTAGCCTCGTTTCTCATCATTTTGGACCATGGGCTATAGCCCATATCGTACGGCATACTATAGCGCGCCGTTTTTCATCATTTTTGAAGATTTGAAAAAAATGACGAAATGACAAAAACGAAAGGTTATAGCCCATGTTTTTTGAAATTTTGAAAAAAAAAGTTAGCCTCGTTTCTCATCATTTTGGACCATGGGCTATAGCCCATATCGTACGGCATACTATAGCGCGCCGTTTTTCATCATTTTTGACGATTTGAAAAAAATGACGAAATGACAAAAACGAAAGGTTATAGCCCATGTTTTTTGAAATTTTGAAAAAAAAAGTTAGCCTCGTTTCTCATCATTTTGGACCATGGGCTATAGCCCATATCGTACGGCATACTATAGCGCGCAGTTTTTCATCATTTTTGACGATTTGAAAAAAATTACGAAATGACAAAAACGAAAGGTTATAGCCCATGTTTTTTGAAATTTTGAAAAAAAAAGTTAGCCTCGTTTCTCATCATTTTGGACCATGGGCTATAGCCCATATCGTACGGCATACTATAGCGCGCCGTTTTTCATCATTTTTGACGATTTGAAAAAAATGACGAAATGACAAAAACGAAAGGTTATAGCCCATGTTTTTTGAAATTTTGAAAAAAGAAGTTAGCCTCGTTTCTCATCATTTTGGACCATGGGCTATAGCCCATATCGTACGGCATACTATAGCGCGCCGTTTTTCATCATTTTTGAAGATTTGAAAAAAATGACGAAATGACAAAAACGAAAGGTTATAGCCCATGTTTTTTGAAATTTTGAAAAAAGAAGTTAGCCTCGTTTCTCATCATTTTGGACCATGGGCTATAGCCCATATCGTACGGCATACTATAGCGCGCCGTTTTTCATCATTTTTGAAGATTTGAAAAAAATGACGAAATGACAAAAACGAAAGGTTATAGCCCATGTTTTTTGAAATTTTGAAAAAAAAAGTTAGCCTCGTTTCTCATCATTTTGGACCATGGGCTATAGCCCATATCGTACGGCATACTATAGCGCGCCGTTTTTCATCATTTTTGAAGATTTGAAAAAAATGACGAAATGACAAAAACGAAAGGTTATAGCCCATGTTTTTTGAAATTTTGAAAAAAAAAGTTAGCCTCGTTTCTCATCATTTTGGACCATGGGCTATAGCCCATATCGTACGGCATACTATAGCGCGCCGTTTTTCATCATTTTTGACGATTTGAAAAAAATGACGAAATGACAAAAACGAAAGGTTATAGCCCATGTTTTTTGAAATTTTGAAAAAAGAAGTTAGCCTCGTTTCTCATCATTTTGGACCATGGGCTATAGCCCATATCGTACGGCATACTATAGCGCGCCGTTTTTCAACATTTTTGAAGATTTGAAAAAAATGACGAAATGACAAAAACGAAAGGTTATAGCCCATGTTTTTTGAAATTTTGAAAAAAAAGTTAGCCTCGTTTCTCATCATTTTGGACCATGGGCTATAGCCCATATCGTACGGCATACTATAGCGCGCCGTTTTTCATCATTTTTGACGATTTGAAAAAAATGACGAAATGACAAAAACGAAAGGTTATAGCCCATGTTTTTTGAAATTTTGAAAAAAAAAGTTAGCCTCGTTTCTCATCATTTTGGACCATGGGCTATAGCCCATATCGTACGGCATACTATAGCGCGCCGTTTTTCATCATTTTTGACGATTTGAAAAAAATGACGAAATGACAAAAACGAAAGGTTATAGCCCATGTTTTTTGAAATTTTGAAAAAAGAAGTTAGCCTCGTTTCTCATCATTTATCGTACGGCATACTATAGCGCGCCGTTTTTCATAATTTTTGAAGATTTGAAAAAAATGACGAAATGACAAAAACGAAAGGTTATAGCCCATGTTTTTTGAAATTTTGAAAAAAAAAGTTAGCCTCGTTTCTCATCATTTTGGACCATGGGCTATAGCCCATATCGTACGGCATACTATAGCGCGCCATTTTTCATCATTTTTGAAGATTTGAAAAAAATGACGAAATGACAAAAACGATGGGTTATAGCCCATGTTTTTTGAATTAAAAAAAAAAAAGTTAGCCTCGTTTCTCATAATTTTGGACCATGGGCTATAGCCCATATCGTACGGCATACTATAGCGCGCCGTTTTTCATCATTTTTGAAGATTTGAAAAAAATTAGGAAATGACAAAAACGAAAGGTTATAGCCCATGTTTTTTGAAATTTTGAAAAAAAAAGTTAGCCTCGTTTCTCATCATTTTGGACCATGGGCTATAGCCCATATCGTACGGCATACTATAGCGCGCCGTTTTTCATCATTTTTGAAGATTTGAAAAAAATTAGGAAATGACAAAAACGAAAGGTTATAGCCCATGTTTTTTGAAATTTTGAAAAAAAAAGTTAGCCTCGTTTCTCATCATTTTGGACCATGGGCTATAGCCCATATCGTACGGCATACTATAGCGCGCCGTTTTTCATCATTTTTGAAGATTTGAAAAAAATGACGAAATGACAAAAACGAAAGGTTATAGCCCATGTTTTTTGAAATTTTGAAAAAAAAAGTTAGCCTCGTTTCTCATCATTTTGGACCATGGGCTATAGCCCATATCGTACGGCATACTATAGCGCGCCGTTTTTCATCATTTTTGAAGATTTGAAAAAAATGACGAAATGACAAAAACGAAAGGTTATAGCCCATGTTTTTTGAAATTTTGAAAAAAAAAGTTAGCCTCGTTTCTCATCATTTTGGACCATGGGCTATAGCCCATATCGTACGGCATACTATAGCGCGCCGTTTTTCATCATTTTTGAAGATTTGAAAAAAATGACGAAATGACAAAAACGAAAGGTTATAGCCCATGTTTTTTGAAATTTTGAAAAAAAAAGTTAGCCTCGTTTCTCATCATTTTGGACCATGGGCTATAGCCCATATCGTACGGCATACTATAGCGCGCCGTTTTTCATCATTTTTGAAGATTTGAAAAAAATGACGAAATGACAAAAACGATGGGTTATAGCCCATGTTTTTTGAAATTTTGAAAAAAAAAGTTAGCCTCGTTTCTCATCATTTTGGACCATGGGCTATAGCCCATATCGTACGGCATACTATAGCGCGCCGTTTTTCATCATTTTTGAAGATTTGAAAAAAATGACGAAATGACAAAAACGATGGGTTATAGCCCATGTTTTTTGAATAAAAAAAAAAAAAAGTTAGCCTCGTTTCTCATAATTTTGGACCATGGGCTATAGCCCATATCGTACGGCATACTATAGCGCGCCGTTTTTCATCATTTTTGACGATTTGAAAAAAATGACGAAATGACAAAAACGAAAGGTTATAGCCCATGTTTTTTGAAATTTTGAAAAAAGAAGTTAGCCTCGTTTCTCATCATTTATCGTACGGCATACTATAGCGCGCCGTTTTTCATCATTTTTGAAGATTTGAAAAAAATGACGAAATGACAAAAACGAAAGGTTATAGCCCATGTTTTTTGAAATTTTGAAAAAAAAAGTTAGCCTCGTTTCTCATCATTTTGGACCATGGGCTATAGCCCATATCGTACGGCATACTATAGCGCGCCGTTTTTCATCATTTTTGAAGATTTGAAAAAAATGACGAAATGACAAAAACGATGGGTTATAGCCCATGTTTTTTGAATAAAAAAAAAAAAAAGTTAGCCTCGTTTCTCATAATTTTGGACCATGGGCTATAGCCCATATCGTACGGCATACTATAGCGCGCCGTTTTTCATCATTTTTGAAGATTTGAAAAAAATGACGAAATGACAAAAACGATGGGTTATAGCCCATGTTTTTTGAAATTTTGAAAAAAAAAGTTAGCCTCGTTTCTTATCATTTTGGACCATGGGCTATAGCCCATATCGTACGGCATACTATAGCGCGCCGTTTTTCATCATTTTTGAAGATTTGAAAAAAATTAGGAAATGACAAAAACGAAAGGTTATAGCCCATGTTTTTTGAAATTTTGAAAAAAAAAGTTAGCCTCGTTTCTCATCATTTTGGACCATGGGCTATAGCCCATATCGTACGGCATACTATAGCGCGCCGTTTTTCATCATTTTTGAAGATTTGAAAAAAATGACGAAATGACAAAAACGAAAGGTTATAGCCCATGTTTTTTGAAATTTTGAAAAAAAAAGTTAGCCTCGTTTCTCATCATTTTGGACTATGGGCTATAGCCCATATCGTACGGCATACTATAGCGCGCCGTTTTTCATCATTTTTGAAGATTTGAAAAAAATGACGAAATGACAAAAACGAAAGATTATAGCCCATGTTTTTTGAAATTTTGAAAAAAAAGTTAGCCTCGTTTCTCATCATTTTGGACCATGGGCTATAGCCCATATCGTACGGCATATTATAGCGCGCCGTTTTTCATCATTTTTGAAGATTTGAAAAAAATGACGAAATGACAAAAACGAAAGGTTATAGCCCATGTTTTTTGAAATTTTGAAAAAAAGAGTTAGCCTCGTTTCTCATCATTTTGGACCATGGGCTATAGCCCATATCGTACGGCATACTATAGCGCGCCGTTTTTCATCATTTTTGAAGATTTGAAAAAAATGACGAAATGACAAAAACGATGGGTTATTCCATGTTTTTTGAAATTTTTAAAAAAAAAGTTAGCCTCGTTTCTCATCATTTTGGACCATGGGCTATAGCCCATATCGTACGGCATACTATAGCGCGCCGTTTTTCATCATTTTTGAAGATTTGAAAAAAATTAGGAAATGACAAAAACGAAAGGTTATAGCCCATGTTTTTTGAAATTTTGAAAAAAAAAGTTAGCCTCGTTTCTCATCATTTTGGACCATGGGCTATAGCCCATATCGTACGGCATACTATAGCGCGCCGTTTTTCATCATTTTTGAAGATTTGAAAAAAATGACGAAATGACAAAAACGAAAGGTTATAGCCCATGTTTTTTGAAATTTTGAAAAAAAAAGTTAGCCTCGTTTCTCATCATTTTGGACCATGGGCTATAGCCCATATCGTACGGCATACTATAGCGCGCCGTTTTTCATCATTTTTGAAGATTTGAAAAAAATGACGAAATGACAAAAACGAAAGGTTATAGCCCATGTTTTTTGAAATTTTGAAAAAAAAGTTAGCCTCGTTTCTCATCATTTTGGACCATGGGCTATAGCCCATATCGTACGGCATACTATAGCGCGCCGTTTTTCATCATTTTTGAAGATTTGAAAAAAATGACGAAATGACAAAAACGATGGGTTATAGCCCATGTTTTTTGAAATTTTGAAAAAAAAAGTTAGCCTCGTTTCTCATCATTTTGGACCATGGGCTATAGCCCATATCGTACGGCATACTATAGCGCGCCGTTTTTCATTATTTTTGAAGATTTGAAAAAAATGACGAAATGACAAAAACGAAAGGTTATAGCCCATGTTTTTTGAAATTTTGAAAAAAAAAGTTAGCCTCGTTTCTCATCATTTTGGACCATGGGCTATAGCCCATATCGTACGGCATACTATAGCGCGCCGTTTTTCATCATTTTTGAAGATTTGAAAAAAATGACGAAATGACAAAAACGAAAGGTTATAGCCCATGTTTTTTGAAATTTTGGAAAAAAAAGTTAGCCTCGTTTCTCATAATTTTGGACCATGGGCTATAGCCCATATCGTACGGCATACTATAGCGCGCCGTTTTTCATCATTTTTGAAGATTTGAAAAAAATGACGAAATGACAAAAACGAAAGGTTATAGCCCATGTTTTTTGAAATTTTGAAAAAAAAAGTTAGCCTCGTTTCTCATCATTTTGGACCATGGGCTATAGCCCATATCGTACGGCATACTATAGCGCGCCGTTTTTCATCATTTTTGAAGATTTGAAAAAAATGACGAAATGACAAAAACGATGGGTTATTCCATGTTTTTTGAAATTTTTAAAAAAAAAGTTAGCCTCGTTTCTCATCATTTTGGACCATGGGCTATAGCCCATATCGTACGGCATACTATAGCGCGCCGTTTTTCATCATTTTTGAAGATTTGAAAAAAATTAGGAAATGACAAAAACGAAAGGTTATAGCCCATGTTTTTTGAAATTTTGAAAAAAAAAGTTAGCCTCGTTTCTCATCATTTTGGACCATGGGCTATAGCCCATATCGTACGGCATACTATAGCGCGCCGTTTTTCATCATTTTTGAAGATTTGAAAAAAATGACGAAATGACAAAAACGAAAGGTTATAGCCCATGTTTTTTGAAATTTTGAAAAAAAAAGTTAGCCTCGTTTCTCATCATTTTGGACCATGGGCTATAGCCCATATCGTACGGCATACTATAGCGCGCCGTTTTTCATCATTTTTGAAGATTTGAAAAAAATGACGAAATGACAAAAACGAAAGGTTATAGCCCATGTTTTTTGAAATTTTGAAAAAAAAAGTTAGCCTCGTTTCTCATCATTTTGGACCATGGGCTATAGCCCATATCGTACGGCATACTATAGCGCGCCGTTTTTCATCATTTTTGAAGATTTGAAAAAAATGACGAAATGACAAAAACGATGGGTTATAGCCCATGTTTTTTGAAATTTTGAAAAAAAAAGTTAGCCTCGTTTCTCATCATTTTGGACCATGGGCTATAGCCCATATCGTACGGCATACTATAGCGCGCCGTTTTTCATTATTTTTGAAGATTTGAAAAAAATGACGAAATGACAAAAACGAAAGGTTATAGCCCATGTTTTTTGAAATTTTGAAAAAAAAAGTTAGCCTCGTTTCTCATCATTTTGGACCATGGGCTATAGCCCATATCGTACGGCATACTATAGCGCGCCGTTTTTCATCATTTTTGAAGATTTGAAAAAAATGACGAAATGACAAAAACGAAAGGTTATAGCCCATGTTTTTTGAAATTTTGGAAAAAAAAGTTAGCCTCGTTTCTCATAATTTTGGACCATGGGCTATAGCCCATATCGTACGGCATACTATAGCGCGCCGTTTTTCATCATTTTTGAAGATTTGAAAAAAATGACGAAATGACAAAAACGAAAGGTTATAGCCCATGTTTTTTTATATTTTGAAAAAAAAAGTTAGCCTCGTTTCTCATCATTTTGGACCATGGGCTATAGCCCATATCGTACGGCATACTATAGCGCGCCGTTTTTCATCATTTTTGAAGATTTGAAAAAAATGACGAAATGACAAAAACGAAAGGTTATAGCCCATGTTTTTTGAAATTTTGAAAAAAAAAGTTAGCCTCGTTTCTCATCATTTTGGACCATGGGCTATAGCCCATATCGTACGGCATACTATAGCGCGCCGTTTTTCATCATTTTTGAAGATTTGAAAAAAATGACGAAATGACAAAAACGAAAGGTTATAGCCCATGTTTTTTGAAATTTTGAAAAAAAAAGTTAGCCTCGTTTCTCATCATTTTGGACCATGGGCTATAGCCCATATCGTACGGCATACTATAGCGCGCCGTTTTTCATCATTTTTGAAGATTTGAAAAAAATGACGAAATGACAAAAACGAAAGGTTATAGCCCATGTTTTTTGAAATTTTGAAAAAAAAAGTTAGCCTCGTTTCTCATCATTTTGGACCATGGGCTATAGCCCATATCGTACGGCATACTATAGCGCGCCGTTTTTCATCATTTTTGACGATTTGAAAAAGATGACGAAATGACAAAAACGAAAGGTTATAGCCCATGTTTTTTGAAATTTTGAAAAAAGAAGTTAGCCTCGTTTCTCATCATTTTGGACCATGGGCTATAGCCCATATCGTACGGCATACTATAGCGCGCCGTTTTTCATCATTTTTGAAGATTTGAAAAAAATGACGAAATGACAAAAACGAAAGGTTATAGCCCATGTTTTTTGAAATTTTGAAAAAAAAAGTTAGCCTCGTTTCTCATCATTTTGGACCATGGGCTATAGCCCATATCGTACGGCATACTATAGCGCGCCGTTTTTCATTATTTTTGAAGATTTGAAAAAAATGACGAAATGACAAAAACGAAAGGTTATAGCCCATGTTTTTTGAAATTTTGAAAAAAAAGTTAGCCTCGTTTCTCATCATTTTGGACCATGGGCTATAGCCCATATCGTACGGCATACTATAGCGCGCCGTTTTTCATCGTTTTTGAAGATTTGAAAAAAATGACGAAATGACAAAAACGAAAGGTTATAGCCCATGTTTTTTGAAATTTTGAAAAAAAAAGTTAGCCTCGTTTCTCATCATTTTGGACCATGGGCTATAGCCCATATCGTACGGCATACTATAGCGCGCCGTTTTTCATCATTTTTGAAGATTTGAAAAAAATGACGAAATGACAAAAACGAAAGGTTATAGCCCATGTTTTTTGAAATTTTGAAAAAAAAAGTTAGCCTCGTTTCTCATCATTTTGGACCATGGGCTATAGCCCATATCGTACGGCATACTATAGCGCGCCATTTTTCATCATTTTTGAAGATTTGAAAAAAATGACGAAATGACAAAAACGAAAGGTTATAGCCCATGTTTTTTGAAATTTTGAAAAAAAAAGTTAGCCTTGTTTCTCATCATTTTGGACCATGGGCTATAGCCCATATCGTACGGCATACTATAGCGCGCCGTTTTTCATCATTTTTGACGATTTGAAAAAAATGACAAAATGACAAAAACGAAAGGTTATAGCCCATGTTTTTTGAAATTTTGAAAAAAAAAGTTAGCCTCGTTTCTCATCATTTTGGACCATGGGCTATAGCCCATATCGTACGGCATACTATAGCGCGCCGTTTTTCATCATTTTTGACGATTTGAAAAAAATGACAAAATGACAAAAACGAAAGGTTATAGCCCATGTTTTTTGAAATTTTGAAAAAAAAAGTTAGCCTCGTTTCTCATCATTTTGGACCATGGGCTATAGCCCATATCGTACGGCATACTATAGCGCGCCGTTTTTCATCATTTTTGACGATTTGAAAAAAATGACGAAATGACAAAAACGAAAGGTTATAGCCCATGTTTTTTGAAATTTTGAAAAAAGAAGTTAGCCTCGTTTCCCATCATTTTGGACCATGGGCTATAGCCCATATCGTACGGCATACTATAGCGCGCCGTTTTTCATCATTTTTGAAGATTTGAAAAAAATGACGAAATGACAAAAACGAAAGGTTATAGCCCATGTTTTTTGAAATTTTGAAAAAAAAAGTTAGCCTCGTTTCTCATCATTTTAGACCATGGGCTATAGCCCATATCGTACGGCATACTATAGCGCGCCGTTTTTCATCATTTTTGACGATTTGAAAAAAATGACGAAATGACAAAAACGAAAGGTTATAGCCCATGTTTTTTGACATTTTGAAAAAAGAAGTTAGCCTCGTTTCTCATCATTTATCGTACGGCATACTATAGCGCGCCGTTTTTCATCATTTTTGAAGATTTGAAAAAAATGACGAAATGACAAAAACGAAAGGTTATAGCCCATGTTTTTTTAAATTTTGAAAAAAAAAGTTAGCCTCGTTTCTCATCATTTTGGACCATGGGCTATAGCCCATATCGTACGGCATACTATAGCGCGCCGTTTTTCATCATTTTTGACGATTTGAAAAAAATGACGAAATGACAAAAACGAAAGGTTATAGCCCATGTTTTTTGAAATTTTGAAAAAAAAAGTTAGCCTCGTTTCTCATCATTTTGGACCATGGGCTATAGCCCATATCGTACGGCATACTATAGCGAGCCATTTTTCATCATTTTTGAAGATTTGAAAAAAATGACGAAATGACAAAAACGAAAGGTTATAGCCCATGTTTTTTGAAATTTTGAAAAAAAAAGTTAGCCTCGTTTCTCATCATTTTGGACCATGGGCTATAGCCCATATCGTACGGCATACTATAGCGCGCCGTTTTTCATCATTTTTGAAGATTTGAAAAAAATGACGAAATGACAAAAACGAAAGGTTATAGCCCATGTTTTTTGAAATTTTGAAAAAAAAAGTTAGCCTCGTTTCTCATCATTTTGGACCATGGGCTATAGCCCATATCGTACGGCATACTATAGCGCGCCGTTTTTCATCATTTTTGACGATTTGAAAAAAATGACGAAATGACAAAAACGAAAGGTTATAGCCCATGTTTTTTGAAATTTTGAAAAAAGAAGTTAGCCTCGTTTCTCATCATTTTGGACCATGGGCTATAGCCCATATCGTACGGCATACTATAGCGCGCCGTTTTTCATCATTTTTGAAGATTTGAAAAAAATTACGAAATGACAAAAACGAAAGGTTATAGCCCATGTTTTTTGAAATTTTGAAAAAAAAAGTTAGCCTCGTTTCTCATCATTTTGGACCATGGGCTATAGCCCATATCGTACGGCATACTATAGCGCGCCGTTTTTCATTATTTTTGAAGATTTGAAAAAAATGACGAAATGACAAAAACGAAAGGTTATAGCCCATGTTTTTTGAAATTTTGAAAAAAAAAGTTAGCCTCGTTTCTCATCATTTTGGACCATGGGCTATAGCCCATATCGTACGGCATACTATAGCGCGCCGTTTTTCATCGTTTTTGAAGATTTGAAAAAAATGACGAAATGACAAAAACGAAAGGTTATAGCCCATGTTTTTTGAAATTTTGAAAAAAAAAGTTAGCCTCGTTTCTCATCATTTTGGACCATGGGCTATAGCCCATATCGTACGGCATACTATAGCGCGCCGTTTTTCATCATTTTTGAAGATTTGAAAAAAATGACGAAATGACAAAAACGAAAGGTTATAGCCCATGTTTTTTGAAATTTTGAAAAAAAAAGTTAGCCTCGTTTCTCATCATTTTGGACCATGGGCTATAGCCCATATCGTACGGCATACTATAGCGCGCCGTTTTTCATCATTTTTGAAGATTTGAAAAAAATGACGAAATGACAAAAACGAAAGGTTATAGCCCATGTTTTTTGAAATTTTGAAAAAAAAAGTTAGCCTTGTTTCTCATCATTTTGGACCATGGGCTATAGCCCATATCGTACGGCATACTATAGCGCGCCGTTTTTCATCATTTTTGACGATTTGAAAAAAATGACAAAATGACAAAAACGAAAGGTTATAGCCCATGTTTTTTGAAATTTTGAAAAAAAAAGTTAGCCTCGTTTCTCATCATTTTGGACCATGGGCTATAGCCCATATCGTACGGCATACTATAGCGCGCCGTTTTTCATCATTTTTGACGATTTGAAAAAAATGACGAAATGACAAAAACGAAAGGTTATAGCCCATGTTTTTTGAAATTTTGAAAAAAGAAGTTAGCCTCGTTTCCCATCATTTTGGACCATGGGCTATAGCCCATATCGTACGGCATACTATAGCGCGCCGTTTTTCATCATTTTTGAAGATTTGAAAAAAATGACGAAATGACAAAAACGAAAGGTTATAGCCCATGTTTTTTGAAATTTTGAAAAAAAAAGTTAGCCTCGTTTCTCATCATTTTAGACCATGGGCTATAGCCCATATCGTACGGCATACTATAGCGCGCCGTTTTTCATCATTTTTGACGATTTGAAAAAAATGACGAAATGACAAAAACGAAAGGTTATAGCCCATGTTTTTTGAAATTTTGAAAAAAAAAGTTAGCCTCGTTTCTCATCATTTTGGACCATGGGCTATAGCCCATATCGTACGGCATACTATAGCGCGCCGTTTTTCATAATTTTTGACGATTTGAAAAAAATGACGAAATGACAAAAACGAAAGGTTATAGCCCATGTTTTTTGAAATTTTGAAAAAAGAAGTTAGCCTCGTTTCTCATCATTTATCGTACGGCATACTATAGCGCGCCGTTTTTCATCATTTTTGAAGATTTGAAAAAAATGACGAAATGACAAAAACGAAAGGTTATAGCCCATGTTTTTTTAAATTTTGAAAAAAAAAGTTAGCCTCGTTTCTCATCATTTTGGACCATGGGCTATAGCCCATATCGTACGGCATACTATAGCGCGCCGTTTTTCATCATTTTTGACGATTTGAAAAAAATGACAAAATGACAAAAACGAAAGGTTATAGCCCATGTTTTTTGAAATTTTGAAAAAAAAAGTTAGCCTCGTTTCTCATCATTTTGGACCATGGGCTATAGCCCATATCGTACGGCATACTATAGCGCGCCGTTTTTCATCATTTTTGAAGATTTGAAAAAAATGACGAAATGACAAAAACGAAAGGTTATAGCCCATGTTTTTTGAAATTTTGAAAAAAAAAGTTAGCCTCGTTTCTCATCATTTTGGACCATGGGCTATAGCCCATATCGTACGGCATACTATAGCGCGCCGTTTTTCATCATTTTTGACGATTTGAAAAAAATGACGAAATGACAAAAACGAAAGGTTATAGCCCATGTTTTTTGAAATTTTGAAAAAAGAAGTTAGCCTCGTTTCCCATCATTTTGGACCATGGGCTATAGCCCATATCGTACGGCATACTATAGCGCGCCGTTTTTCATCATTTTTGAAGATTTGAAAAAAATGACGAAATGACAAAAACGAAAGGTTATAGCCCATGTTTTTTGAAATTTTGAAAAAAAAAGTTAGCCTCGTTTCTCATCATTTTAGACCATGGGCTATAGCCCATATCGTACGGCATACTATAGCGCGCCGTTTTTCATCATTTTTGACGATTTGAAAAAAATGACGAAATGACAAAAACGAAAGGTTATAGCCCATGTTTTTTGAAATTTTGAAAAAAAAAGTTAGCCTCGTTTCTCATCATTTTGGACCATGGGCTATAGCCCATATCGTACGGCATACTATAGCGCGCCGTTTTTCATAATTTTTGACGATTTGAAAAAAATGACGAAATGACAAAAACGAAAGGTTATAGCCCATGTTTTTTGAAATTTTGAAAAAAGAAGTTAGCCTCGTTTCTCATCATTTATCGTACGGCATACTATAGCGCGCCGTTTTTCATCATTTTTGAAGATTTGAAAAAAATGACGAAATGACAAAAACGAAAGGTTATAGCCCATGTTTTTTTAAATTTTGAAAAAAAAAGTTAGCCTCGTTTCTCATCATTTTGGACCATGGGCTATAGCCCATATCGTACGGCATACTATAGCGCGCCGTTTTTCATCATTTTTGACGATTTGAAAAAAATGACAAAATGACAAAAACGAAAGGTTATAGCCCATGTTTTTTGAAATTTTGAAAAAAAAAGTTAGCCTCGTTTCTCATCATTTTGGACCATGGGCTATAGCCCATATCGTACGGCATACTATAGCGCGCCGTTTTTCATCATTTTTGAAGATTTGAAAAAAATGACGAAATGACAAAAACGAAAGGTTATAGCCCATGTTTTTTGAAATTTTGAAAAAAAAAGTTAGCCTCGTTTCTCATCATTTTGGACCATGGGCTATAGCCCATATCGTACGGCATACTATAGCGCGCCGTTTTTCATCATTTTTGACGATTTGAAAAAAATGACAAAATGACAAAAACGAAAGGTTATAGCCCATGTTTTTTGAAATTTTGAAAAAAAAAGTTAGCCTCGTTTCTCATCATTTTGGACCATGGGCTATAGCCCATATCGTACGGCATACTATAGCGCGCCGTTTTTCATCATTTTTGAAGATTTGAAAAAAATGACGAAATGACAAAAACGAAAGGTTATAGCCCATGTTTTTTGAAATTTTGAAAAAAAAAGTTAGCCTCGTTTCTCATCATTTTGGACCATGGGCTATAGCCCATATCGTACGGCATAGTATAGCGCGCCGTTTTTCATCATTTTTGACGATTTGAAAAAAATGACGAAATGACAAAAACGAAAGGTTATAGCCCATGTTTTTTGAAATTTTGAAAAAAGAAGTTAGCCTCGTTTCTCATCATTTTGGACCATGGGCTATAGCCCATATCGTACGGCATACTATAGCGCGCCGTTTTTCATCATTTTTGAAGATTTGAAAAAAATGACGAAATGACAAAAACGAAAGGTTATAGCCCATGTTTTTTGAAATTTTGAAAAAAAAAGTTAGCCTCGTTTCTCATCATTTTGGACCATGGGCTATAGCCCATATCGTACGGCATACTATAGCGCGCCGTTTTTCATCATTTTTGAAGATTTGAAAAAAATGACGAAATGACAAAAACGAAAGGTTATAGCCCATGTTTTTTGAAATTTTGAAAAAAAAAGTTAGCCTCGTTTCTCATCATTTTGGACCATGGGCTATAGCCCATATCGTACGGCATACTATAGCGCGCCGTTTTTCATCATTTTTGAAGATTTGAAAAAAATGACGAAATGACAAAAACGAAAGGTTATAGCCCATGTTTTTTGAAATTTTGAAAAAAAAAGTTAGCCTCGTTTCTCATCATTTTGGACCATGGGCTATAGCCCATATCGTACGGCATACTATAGCGCGCCGTTTTTCATCATTTTTGAAGATTTGAAAAAAATGACGAAATGACAAAAACGAAAGGTTATAGCCCATGTTTTTTGAAATTTTGAAAAAAAAAGTTAGCCTCGTTTCTCATCATTTTGGACCATGGGCTATAGCCCATATCGTACGGCATACTATAGCGCGCCGTTTTTCATCATTTTTGAAGATTTGAAAAAAATGACGAAATGACAAAAACGAAAGGTTATAGCCCATGTTTTTTGAAATTTTGAAAAAAAAAGTTAGCCTTGTTTCTCATCATTTTGGACCATGGGCTATAGCCCATATCGTACGGCATACTATAGCGCGCCGTTTTTCATCATTTTTGAAGATTTGAAAAAATGGCGAAATGACAAAAACGAAAGGTTATAGCCCATGTTTTTTGAAATTTTGAAAAAAAAAGTTAGCCTCGTTTCTCATCATTTTGGACCATGGGCTATAGCCCATATCGTACGGCATACTATAGCGCGCCGTTTTTCATCATTTTTGACGATTTGAAAAAAATGACAAAATGACAAAAACGAAAGGTTATAGCCCATGTTTTTTGAAATTTTGAAAAAAAAAGTTAGCCTCGTTTCTCATCATTTTGGACCATGGGCTATAGCCCATATCGTACGGCATACTATAGCGCGCCGTTTTTCATCATTTTTGACGATTTGAAAAAAATGACGAAATGACAAAAACGAAAGGTTATAGCCCATGTTTTTTGAAATTTTGAAAAAAGAAGTTAGCCTCGTTTCCCATCATTTTGGACCATGGGCTATAGCCCATATCGTACGGCATACTATAGCGCGCCGTTTTTCATCATTTTTGAAGATTTGAAAAAAATGACGAAATGACAAAAACGAAAGGTTATAGCCCATGTTTTTTGAAATTTTGAAAAAAAAGTTAGCCTCGTTTCTCATCATTTTGGACCATGGGCTATAGCCCATATCGTACGGCATACTATAGCGCGCCGTTTTTCATCATTTTTGACGATTTGAAAAAAATGACGAAATGACAAAAACGAAAGGTTATAGCCCATGTTTTTTGAAATTTTGAAAAAAGAAGTTAGCCTCGTTTCTCATCATTTATCGTACGGCATACTATAGCGCGCCGTTTTTCATCATTTTTGAAGATTTGAAAAAAATGACGAAATGACAAAAACGAAAGGTTATAGCCCATGTTTTTTTAAATTTTGAAAAAAAAAGTTAGCCTCGTTTCTCATCATTTTGGACCATGGGCTATAGCCCATATCGTACGGCATACTATAGCGCGCCGTTTTTCATCATTTTTGACGATTTGAAAAAAATGACGAAATGACAAAAACGAAAGGTTATAGCCCATGTTTTTTGAAATTTTGAAAAAAAAAGTTAGCCTCGTTTCTCATCATTTTGGACCATGGGCTATAGCCCATATCGTACGGCATACTATAGCGCGCCGTTTTTCATCATTTTTGAAGATTTGAAAAAAATGACGAAATGACAAAAACGAAAGGTTATAGCCCATGTTTTTTGAAATTTTGAAAAAAAAAGTTAGCCTCGTTTCTCATCATTTTAGACCATGGGCTATAGCCCATATCGTACGGCATACTATAGCGCGCCGTTTTTCATCATTTTTGACGATTTGAAAAAAATGACGAAATGACAAAAACGAAAGGTTATAGCCCATGTTTTTTGAAATTTTGAAAAAAAAAGTTAGCCTCGTTTCTCATCATTTTGGACCATGGGCTATAGCCCATATCGTACGGCATACTATAGCGCGCCGTTTTTCATCATTTTTGACGATTTGAAAAAAATGACGAAATGACAAAAACGAAAGGTTATAGCCCATGTTTTTTGAAATTTTGAAAAAAGAAGTTAGCCTCGTTTCTCATCATTTATCGTACGGCATACTATAGCGCGCCGTTTTTCATCATTTTTGAAGATTTGAAAAAAATGACGAAATGACAAAAACGAAAGGTTATAGCCCATGTTTTTTTAAATTTTGAAAAAAAAAGTTAGCCTCGTTTCTCATCATTTTGGACCATGGGCTATAGCCCATATCGTACGGCATACTATAGCGCGCCGTTTTTCATCATTTTTGACGATTTGAAAAAAATGACGAAATGACAAAAACGAAAGGTTATAGCCCATGTTTTTTGAAATTTTGAAAAAAAAAGTTAGCCTCGTTTCTCATCATTTTGGACCATGGGCTATAGCCCATATCGTACGGCATACTATAGCGCGCCGTTTTTCATCATTTTTGAAGATTTGAAAAAAATGACGAAATGACAAAAACGAAAGGTTATAGCCCATGTTTTTTGAAATTTTGAAAAAAAAAGTTAGCCTCGTTTCTCATCATTTTGGACCATGGGCTATAGCCCATATCGTACGGCATACTATAGCGCGCCGTTTTTCATCATTTTTGACGATTTGAAAAAAATGACGAAATGACAAAAACGAAAGGTTATAGCCCATGTTTTTTGAAATTTTGAAAAAAGAAGTTAGCCTCGTTTCTCATCATTTTGGACCATGGGCTATAGCCCATATCGTACGGCATACTATAGCGCGCCGTTTTTCATCATTTTTGAAGATTTGAAAAAAATGACGAAATGACAAAAACGAAAGGTTATAGCCCATGTTTTTTGAAATTTTGAAAAAAAAAGTTAGCCTCGTTTCTCATCATTTTGGACCATGGGCTATAGCCCATATCGTACGGCATACTATAGCGCGCCGTTTTTCATCATTTTTGACGATTTGAAAAAAATGACGAAATGACAAAAACGAAAGGTTATAGCCCATGTTTTTTGAAATTTTGAAAAAAAAAGTTAGCCTCGTTTCTCATCATTTTGGACCATGGGCTATAGCCCATATCGTACGGCATACTATAGCACGCCGTTTTTCATCATTTTTGAAGATTTGAAAAAAATGACGAAATGACAAAAACGAAAGGTTATAGCCCATGTTTTTTGAAATTTTGAAAAAAAAAGTTAGCCTCGTTTCTCATCATTTTAGACCATGGGCTATAGCCCATATCGTACGGCATACTATAGCGCGCCGTTTTTCATCATTTTTGACGATTTGAAAAAAATGACGAAATGACAAAAACGAAAGGTTATAGCCCATGTTTTTTGAAATTTTGAAAAAAAAAGTTAGCCTCGTTTCTCATCATTTTGGACCATGGGCTATAGCCCATATCGTACGGCATACTATAGCGCGCCGTTTTTCATCATTTTTGACGATTTGAAAAAAATGACGAAATGACAAAAACGAGAGGTTATAGCCCATGTTTTTTGAAATTTTTAAAAAAGAAGTTAGCCTCGTTTCTCATCATTTATCGTACGGCATACTATAGCGCGCCGTTTTTCATCATTTTTGAAGATTTGAAAAAAATGACGAAATGACAAAAACGAAAGGTTATAGCCCATGTTTTTTTAAATTTTGAAAAAAAAAGTTAGCCTCGTTTCTCATCATTTTGGACCATGGGCTATAGCCCATATCGTACGGCATACTATAGCGCGCCGTTTTTCATCATTTTTGAAGATTTGAAAAAAATGACGAAATGACAAAAACGAAAGGTTATAGCCCATGTTTTTTGAAATTTTGAAAAAAAAAGTTAGCCTCGTTTCTCATCATTTTGGACCATGGGCTATAGCCCATATCGTACGGCATACTATAGCGCGCCGTTTTTCATCATTTTTGACGATTTGAAAAAAATGACGAAATGACAAAAACGAAAGGTTATAGCCCATGTTTTTTGAAATTTTGAAAAAAAAAGTTAGCCTCGTTTCTCATCATTTTGGACCATGGGCTATAGCCCATATCGTACGGCATACTATAGCGCGCCGTTTTTCATCATTTTTGACGATTTGAAAAAAATTACGAAATGACAAAAACGAAAGGTTATAGCCCATGTTTTTTGAAATTTTGAAAAAAGAAGTTAGCCTCGTTTCTCATCATTTATCGTACGGCATACTATAGCGCGCCGTTTTTCATCATTTTTGAAGATTTGAAAAAAATGACGAAATGACAAAAACGAAAGGTTATAGCCCATGTTTTTTTTAATTTTGAAAAAAAAAGTTAGCCTCGTTTCTCATCATTTTGGACCATGGGCTATAGCCCATATCGTACGGCATACTATAGCGCGCCGTTTTTCATCATTTTTGACGATTTGAAAAAAATGACGAAATGACAAAAACGAAAGGTTATAGCCCATGTTTTTTGAAATTTTGAAAAAAAAAGTTAGCCTCGTTTCTCATCATTTTGGACCATGGGCTATAGCCCATATCGTACGGCATACTATAGCGCGCCGTTTTTCATCATTTTTGAAGATTTGAAAAAAATGACGAAATGACAAAAACGAAAGGTTATAGCCCATGTTTTTTGAAATTTTGAAAAAAAAAGTTAGCCTCGTTTCTCATCATTTTGGACCATGGGCTATAGCCCATATCGTACGGCATACTATAGCGCGCCGTTTTTCATCATTTTTGACGATTTGAAAAAAATGACGAAATGACAAAAACGAAAGGTTATAGCCCATGTTTTTTGAAATTTTGAAAAAAGAAGTTAGCCTCGTTTCTCATCATTTTGGACCATGGGCTATAGCCCATATCGTACGGCATACTATAGCGCGCCGTTTTTCATCATTTTTGAAGATTTGAAAAAAATGACGAAATGACAAAAACGAAAGGTTATAGCCCATGTTTTTTGAAATTTTGAAAAAAAAAGTTAGCCTCGTTTCTCATCATTTTGGACCATGGGCTATAGCCCATATCGTACGGCATACTATAGCGCGCCGTTTTTCATTATTTTTGAAGATTTGAAAAAAATGACGAAATGACAAAAACGAAAGGTTATAGCCCATGTTTTTTGAAATTTTGAAAAAAAAAGTTAGCCTCGTTTCTCATCATTTTGGACCATGGGCTATAGCCCATATCGTACGGCATACTATAGCGCGCCGTTTTTCATCATTTTTGAAGATTTGAAAAAAATGATGAAATGACAAAAACGAAAGGTTATAGCCCATGTTTTTTGAAATTTTGAAAAAAAAAGTTAGCCTCGTTTCTCATCATTTTGGACCATGGGCTATAGCCCATATCGTAAGGCATACTATAGCGAGCCGTTTTTCATAATTTTTGACGATTTGAAAAAAATGACGAAATGACAAAAACGAAAGGTTATAGCCCATGTTTTTTAAAATTTTGAAAAAAGAAGTTAGCCTCGTTTCTCATCATTTTGGACCATGGGCTAATTGGGCTATAGCCCATATCGTACGGCATACTATAGCGCGCCGTTTTTCATCATTTTTGAAGATTTGAAAAAAATGACGAAATGACAAAAACGATGGGTTATAGCCCATGTTTTTTTAATTTTGAAAAAAAAAGTTAGCCTCGTTTCTCATCATTTTGGACCATGGGCTATAGCCCATATCGTACGGCATACTATAGCGCGCCGTTTTTCATCATTTTTGAAGATTTGAAAAAAATGACGAAATGACAAAAACGAAAGGTTATAGCCCATGTTTTTTGAAATTTTGAAAAAAAAAGTTAGCCTCGTTTCTCATCATTTTGGACCATGGGCTATAGCCCATATCGTAAGGCATACTATAGCGAGCCGTTTTTCATAATTTTTGACGATTTGAAAAAAATGACGAAATGACAAAAACGAAAGGTTATAGCCCATGTTTTTTAAAATTTTGAAAAAAGAAGTTAGCCTCGTTTCTCATCATTTTGGACCATGGGCTAATTGGGCTATAGCCCATATCGTACGGCATACTATAGCGCGCCGTTTTTCATCATTTTTGAAGATTTGAAAAAAATGACGAAATGACAAAAACGATGGGTTATAGCCCATGTTTTTTTAATTTTGAAAAAAAAAGTTAGCCTCGTTTCTCATCATTTTGGACCATGGGCTATAGCCCATATCGTACGGCATACTATAGCGCGCCGTTTTTCATCATTTTTGAAGATTTGAAAAAAATGACGAAATGACAAAAACGAAAGGTTATAGCCCATGTTTTTTGAAATTTTGAAAAAAAAAGTTAGCCTCGTTTCTCATCATTTTGGACCATGGGCTATAGCCCATATCGTACGGCATACTATAGCGCGCCGTTTTTCATCATTTTTGACGATTTGAAAAAAATGACGAAATGACAAAAACGAAAGGTTATAGCCCATGTTTTTTGAAATTTTGAAAAAAGAAGTTAGCCTCGTTTCTCATCATTTTGGACCATGGGCTATAGCCCATATCGTACGGCATACTATAGCGCACCGTTTTTCATAATTTTTGAAGATTTAAAAAAAATGACGAAATGACAAAAACGAAAGGTTATAGCCCATGTTTTTTGAAATTTTGAAAAAAAAAGTTAGCCTCGTTTCTCATCATTTTGGACCATGGGCTATAGCCCATATCGTACGGCATACTATAGCGCGCCGTTTTTCATTATTTTTGAAGATTTGAAAAAAATGACGAAATGACAAAAACGAAAGGTTATAGCCCATGTTTTTTGAAATTTTGAAAAAAAAAGTTAGCCTCGTTTCTCATCATTTTGGACCATGGGCTATAGCCCATATCGTACGGCATACTATAGCGCGCCGTTTTTCATCATTTTTGAAGATTTGAAAAAAATGACGAAATGACAAAAACGAAAGGTTATAGCCCATGTTTTTTGAAATTTTGAAAAAAAAAGTTAGCCTCGTTTCTCATCATTTTGGACCATGGGCTATAGCCCATATCGTACGGCATACTATAGCGCGCCGTTTTTCATCATTTTTGACGATTTGAAAAAAATGACGAAATGACAAAAACGAAAGGTTATAGCCCATGTTTTTTGAAATTTTGAAAAAAGAAGTTAGCCTCGTTTCTCATCATTTTGGACCATGGGCTAATTGGGCTATAGCCCATATCGTACGGCATACTATAGCGCGCCGTTTTTCATCATTTTTGAAGATTTGAAAAAAATGACGAAATGACAAAAACGATGGGTTATAGCCCATGTTTTTTTAATTAAAAAAAAAAAAGTTAGCCTCGTTTCTCATCATTTTGGACCATGGGCTATAGCCCATATCGTACGGCATACTATAGCGCGCCGTTTTTCATCATTTTTGAAGATTTGAAAAAAATGACGAAATGACAAAAACGAAAGGTTATAGCCCATGTTTTTTGAAATTTTGAAAAAAAAAGTTAGCCTCGTTTCTCATCATTTTGGACCATGGGCTATAGCCCATATCGTACGGCATACTATAGCGCGCCGTTTTTCATCATTTATGAAGATTTGAAAAAAATGACGAAATGACAAAAACGATAGGTTATAGCGCATGTTTTTTGAAATTAAAAAAAAAAAAGTTAGCCTCGTTTCTCATCATTTTGGACCATGGGCTATAGCCCATATCGTACGGCATACTATAGCGCGCCGTTTTTCATCATTTTTGAAGATTTGAAAAAAATGACGAAATGACAAAAACGAAAGGTTATAGCCCATGTTTTTTGAAATTTTGAAAAAAAAAGTTAGCCTCGTTTCTCATCATTTTGGACCATGGGCTATAGCCCATATCGTACGGCATACTATAGCGCGCCGTTTTTCATCATTTTTGAAGATTTGAAAAAAATGACGAAATGACAAAAACGATGGGTTATAGCCCATGTTTTTTTAATTAAAAAAAAAAAAAGTTAGCCTCGTTTCTCATCATTTTGGACCATGGGCTATAGCCCATATCGTACGGCATACTATAGCGCGCCGTTTTTCATCATTTTTGAAGATTTGAAAAAAATGACGAAATGACAAAAACGAAAGGTTATAGCCCATGTTTTTTGAAATTTTGAAAAAAAAAGTTAGCCTCGTTTCTCATCATTTTGGACCATGGGCTATAGCCCATATCGTACGGCATACTATAGCGCGCCGTTTTTCATCATTTTTGACGATTTGAAAAAAATGACGAAATGACAAAAACGAAAGGTTATAGCCCATGTTTTTTGAAATTTTGAAAAAAGAAGTTAGCCTCGTTTCTCATCATTTTGGACCATGGGCTATAGCCCATATCGTACGGCATACTATAGCGCGCCGTTTTTCATCATTTTTGAAGATTTGAAAAAAATGACGAAATGACAAAAACGAAAGGTTATAGCCCATGTTTTTTGAAATTTTGAAAAAAAAAGTTAGCCTCGTTTCTCATCATTTTGGACCATGGGCTATAGCCCATATCGTACGGCATACTATAGCGCGCCGTTTTTCATTATTTTTGAAGATTTGAAAAAATGACGAAATGACAAAAACGAAAGGTTATAGCCCATGTTTTTTGAAATTTTGAAAAAAAAAGTTAGCCTCGTTTCTCATCATTTTGGACCATGGGCTATAGCCCATATCGTACGGCATACTATAGCGCGCCGTTTTTCATCATTTTTGAAGATTTGAAAAAAATGACGAAATGACAAAAACGAAAGGTTATAGCCCATGTTTTTTGAAATTTTGAAAAAAAAAGTTAGCCTCGTTTCTCATCATTTTGGACCATGGGCTATAGCCCATATCGTACGGCATACTATAGCGCGCCGTTTTTCATCATTTATGAAGATTTGAAAAAAATGACGAAATGACAAAAACGATAGGTTATAGCGCATGTTTTTTGAAATAAAAAAAAAAAAAGTTAGCCTCGTTTCTCATCATTTTGGACCATGGGCTATAGCCCATATCGTACGGCATACTATAGCGCGCCGTTTTTCATCATTTTTGAAGATTTGAAAAAAATGACGAAATGACAAAAACGAAAGGTTATAGCCCATGTTTTTTGAAATTTTGAAAAAAAAAGTTAGCCTCGTTTCTCATCATTTTGGACCATGGGCTATAGCCCATATCGTACGGCATACTATAGCGCGCCGTTTTTCATCATTTTTGAAGATTTGAAAAAAATGACGAAATGACAAAAACGATGGGTTATAGCCCATGTTTTTTTAATTAAAAAAAAAAAAAGTTAGCCTCGTTTCTCATCATTTTGGACCATGGGCTATAGCCCATATCGTACGGCATACTATAGCGCGCCGTTTTTCATCATTTTTGAAGATTTGAAAAAAATGACGAAATGACAAAAACGAAAGGTTATAGCCCATGTTTTTTGAAATTTTGAAAAAAAAAGTTAGCCTCGTTTCTCATCATTTTGGACCATGGGCTATAGCCCATATCGTACGGCATACTATAGCGCGCCGTTTTTCATCATTTATGAAGATTTGAAAAAAATGACAAAATGACAAAAACGATAGGTTATAGCGCATGTTTTTTTAAATTAAAAAAAAAAAAGTTAGCCTCGTTTCTCATCATTTTGGACCATGGGCTATAGCCCATATCGTACGGCATACTATAGCGCGCTGTTTTTCATCATTTTTGAAGATTTGAAAAAAATGACGAAATGACAAAAACGAAAGGTTATAGCCCATGTTTTTTGAAATTTTGAAAAAAAAAGTTAGCCTCGTTTCTCATCATTTTGGACCATGGGCTATAGCCCATATCGTACGGCATACTATAGCGCGCCGTTTTTCATCATTTTTGAAGATTTGAAAAAAATGACGAAATGACAAAAACGAAAGGTTATAGCCCATGTTTTTTGAAATTTTGAAAAAAAAAGTTAGCCTCGTTTCTCATCATTTTGGACCATGGGCTATAGCCCATATCGTACGGCATACTATAGCGCGCCGTTTTTCATTATTTTTGAAGATTTGAAAAAAATGACAAAATGACAAAAACGAAAGGTTATAGCCCATGTTTTTTGAAATTTTGAAAAAAAAAGTTAGCCTCGTTTCTCATCATTTTGGACCATGGGCTATAGCCCATATCGTACGGCATACTATAGCGCGCCGTTTTTCATCATTTTTGAAGATTTGAAAAAAATGACGAAATGACAAAAACGAAAGGTTATAGCCCATGTTTTTTGAAATTTTGAAAAAAAAAGTTAGCCTCGTTTCTCATCATTTTGGACCATGGGCTATAGCCCATATCGTACGGCATACTATAGCGCGCCGTTTTTCATCATTTTTGAAGATTTGAAAAAAATGACGAAATGACAAAAACGAAAGGTTATAGCCCATGTTTTTTGAAATTTTGAAAAAAAAAGTTAGCCTCGTTTCTCATCATTTTGGACCATGGGCTATAGCCCATATCGTACGGCATACTATAGCGCGCCGTTTTTCATCATTTTTGAAGATTTGAAAAAAATGACGAAATGACAAAAACGAAAGGTTATAGCCCATGTTTTTTGAAATTTTGAAAAAAAAAGTTAGCCTTGTTTCTCATCATTTTGGACCATGGGCTATAGCCCATATCGTACGGCATACTATAGCGCGCCGTTTTTCATCATTTTTGAAGATTTGAAAAAATTACGAAATGACAAAAACGAAAGGTTATAGCCCATGTTTTTTGAAATTTTGAAAAAAAAAGTTAGCCTCGTTTCTCATCATTTTGGACCATGGGCTATAGCCCATATCGTACGGCATACTATAGCGCGCCGTTTTTCATCATTTTTGACGATTTAAAAAAAATGACAAAATGACAAAAACGAAAGGTTATAGCCCATGTTTTTTGAAATTTTGAAAAAAAAAGTTAGCCTCGTTTCTCATCATTTTGGACCATGGGCTATAGCCCATATCGTACGGCATACTATAGCGCGCCGTTTTTCATCATTTTTGACGATTTGAAAAAAATGACGAAATGACAAAAACGAAAGGTTATAGCCCATGTTTTTTGAAATTTTGAAAAAAGAAGTTAGCCTCGTTTCCCATCATTTTGGACCATGGGCTATAGCCCATATCGTACGGCATACTATAGCGCGCCGTTTTTCATCATTTTTGAAGATTTGAAAAAAATGACGAAATGACAAAAACGAAAGGTTATAGCCCATGTTTTTTGAAATTTTGAAAAAAAACGTTAGCCTCGTTTCTCATCATTTTGGACCATGGGCTATAGCCCATATCGTACGGCATACTATAGCGCGCCGTTTTTCATCATTTTTGACGATTTGAAAAAAATGACGAAATGACAAAAACGAAAGGTTATAGCCCATGTTTTTTGAAATTTTGAAAAAAAAAGTTAGCCTCGTTTCTCATCATTTTGGACCATGGGCTATAGCCCATATCGTACGGCATACTATAGCGCGCCGTTTTTCATCATTTTTGACGATTTGAAAAAAATGACGAAATGACAAAAACGAAAGGTTATAGCCCATGTTTTTTGAAATTTTGAAAAAAGAAGTTAGCCTCGTTTCTCATCATTTATCGTACGGCATACTATAGCGCGCCGTTTTTCATCATTTTTGAAGATTTGAAAAAAATGACGAAATGACAAAAACGAAAGGTTATAGCCCATGTTTTTTGAAATTTTGAAAAAAAAAGTTAGCCTCGTTTCTCATCATTTTGGACCATGGGCTATAGCCCATATCGTACGGCATACTATAGCGCGCCGTTTTTCATCATTTTTGACGATTTGAAAAAAATGACGAAATGACAAAAACGAAAGGTTATAGCCCATGTTTTTTGAAATTTTGAAAAAAAAAGTTAGCCTCGTTTCTCATCATTTTGGACCATGGGCTATAGCCCATATCGTACGGCATACTATAGCGCGCCGTTTTTCATCATTTTTGAAGATTTGAAAAAAATGACGAAATGACAAAAACGAAAGGTTATAGCCCATGTTTTTTGAAATTTTGAAAAAAAAAGTTAGCCTTGTTTCTCATCATTTTGGACCATGGGCTATAGCCCATATCGTACGGCATACTATAGCGCGCCGTTTTTCATCATTTTTGACGATTTAAAAAAAATGACAAAATGACAAAAACGAAAGGTTATAGCCCATGTTTTTTGAAATTTTGAAAAAAAAAGTTAGCCTCGTTTCTCATCATTTTGGACCATGGGCTATAGCCCATATCGTACGGCATACTATAGCGCGCCGTTTTTCATCATTTTTGACGATTTGAAAAAAATGACGAAATGACAAAAACGAAAGGTTATAGCCCATGTTTTTTGAAATTTTGAAAAAAGAAGTTAGCCTCGTTTCCCATCATTTTGGACCATGGGCTATAGCCCATATCGTACGGCATACTATAGCGCGCCGTTTTTCATCATTTTTGAAGATTTGAAAAAAATGACGAAATGACAAAAACGAAAGGTTATAGCCCATGTTTTTTGAAATTTTGAAAAAAAACGTTAGCCTCGTTTCTCATCATTTTGGACCATGGGCTATAGCCCATATCGTACGGCATACTATAGCGCGCCGTTTTTCATCATTTTTGACGATTTGAAAAAAATGACGAAATGACAAAAACGAAAGGTTATAGCCCATGTTTTTTGAAATTTTGAAAAAAAAAGTTAGCCTCGTTTCTCATCATTTTGGACCATGGGCTATAGCCCATATCGTACGGCATACTATAGCGCGCCGTTTTTCATCATTTTTGACGATTTGAAAAAAATGACGAAATGACAAAAACGAAAGGTTATAGCCCATGTTTTTTGAAATTTTGAAAAAAGAAGTTAGCCTCGTTTCTCATCATTTATCGTACGGCATACTATAGCGCGCCGTTTTTCATCATTTTTGAAGATTTGAAAAAAATGACGAAATGACAAAAACGAAAGGTTATAGCCCATGTTTTTTGAAATTTTGAAAAAAAAAGTTAGCCTCGTTTCTCATCATTTTGGACCATGGGCTATAGCCCATATCGTACGGCATACTATAGCGCGCCGTTTTTCATCATTTTTGACGATTTGAAAAAAATGACGAAATGACAAAAACGAAAGGTTATAGCCCATGTTTTTTGAAATTTTGAAAAAAAAAGTTAGCCTCGTTTCTCATCATTTTGGACCATGGGCTATAGCCCATATCGTACGGCATACTATAGCGCGCCGTTTTTCATCATTTTTGAAGATTTGAAAAAAATGACGAAATGACAAAAACGAAAGGTTATAGCCCATGTTTTTTGAAATTTTGAAAAAAAAAGTTAGCCTCGTTTCTCATCATTTTGGACCATGGGCTATAGCCCATATCGTACGGCATACTATAGCGCGCCGTTTTTCATCATTTTTGACGATTTGAAAAAAATGACGAAATGACAAAAACGAAAGGTTATAGCCCATGTTTTTTGAAATTTTGAAAAAAGAAGTTAGCCTCGTTTCTCATCATTTTGGACCATGGGCTATAGCCCATATCGTACGGCATACTATAGCGCGCCGTTTTTCATCATTTTTGAAGATTTGAAAAAAATGACGAAATGACAAAAACGAAAGGTTATAGCCCATGTTTTTTGAAATTTTGAAAAAAAAAGTTAGCCTCGTTTCTCATCATTTTGGACCATGGGCTATAGCCCATATCGTACGGCATACTATAGCGCGCCGTTTTTCATTATTTTTGAAGATTTGAAAAAAATGACGAAATGACAAAAACGAAAGGTTATAGCCCATGTTTTTTGAAATTTTGAAAAAAAAAGTTAGCCTCGTTTCTCATCATTTTGGACCATGGGCTATAGCCGATATCGTACGGCATACTATAGCGCGCCGTTTTTCATCATTTTTGAAGATTTGAAAAAAATGACGAAATGACAAAAACGAAAGGTTATAGCCCATGTTTTTTGAAATTTTGAATAAAAAAGTTAGCCTCGTTTCTCATCATTTTGGACCATGGGCTATAGCCCATATCGTACGGCATACTATAGCGCGCCGTTTTTCATCATTTTTGACGATTTGAAAAAAATGACGAAATGACAAAAACGAAAGGTTATAGCCCATGTTTTTTGAAATTTTGAAAAAAGAAGTTAGCCTCGTTTCTCATCATTTTTGACCATGGGCTAATTGGGCTATAGCCCATATCGTACGGTATACTATAGCGCGCCGTTTTTCATCATTTTTGAAGATTTGAAAAAAATGACGAAATGACAAAAACGATGGGTTATAGCCCATCTTTTTTTAATTAAAAAAAAAAAAAGTTAGCCTCGTTTCTCATCATTTTGGACCATGGGCTATAGCCCATATCGTACGGCATACTATAGCGCGCCGTTTTTCATCATTTTTGAAGATTTGAAAAAAATGACGAAATGACAAAAACGAAAGGTTATAGCCCATGTTTTTTGAAATTTTGAAAAAAAAAGTTAGCCTCGTTTCTCATCATTTTGGACCATGGGCTATAGCCCATATCGTACGGCATACTATAGCGCGCCGTTTTTCATCATTTTTGACGATTTGAAAAAAATGACGAAATGACAAAAACGAAAGGTTATAGCCCATGTTTTTTGAAATTTTGAAAAAAGAAGTTAGCCTCGTTTCTCATCATTTTGGACCATGGGCTATAGCCCATATCGTACGGCATACTATAGCGCGCCGTTTTTCATCATTTTTGAAGATTTAAAAAAAATGACGAAATGACAAAAACGAAAGGTTATAGCCCATGTTTTTTGAAATTTTGAAAAAAAAAGTTAGCCTCGTTTCTCATCATTTTGGACCATGGGCTATAGCCCATATCGTACGGCATACTATAGCGCGCCGTTTTTCATTATTTTTGAAGATTTGAAAAAAATGACGAAATGACAAAAACGAAAGGTTATAGCCCATGTTTTTTGAAATTTTGAAAAAAAAAGTTAGCCTCGTTTCTCATCATTTTGGACCATGGGCTATAGCCCATATCGTACGGCATACTATAGCGCGCCGTTTTTCATCATTTTTGAAGATTTGAAAAAAATGACGAAATGACAAAAACGAAAGGTTATAGCCCATGTTTTTTGAAATTTTGAAAAAAAAAGTTAGCCTCGTTTCTCATCATTTTGGACCATGGGCTATAGCCCATATCGTACGGCATACTATAGCGCGCCGTTTTTCATCATTTTTGACGATTTGAAAAAAATGACGAAATGACAAAAACGAAAGGTTATAGCCCATGTTTTTTGAAATTTTGAAAAAAGAAGTTAGCCTCGTTTCTCATCATTTTGGACCATGGGCTAATTGGGCTATAGCCCATATCGTACGGCATACTATAGCGCGCCGTTTTTCATCATTTTTGAAGATTTGAAAAAAATGACGAAATGACAAAAACGATGGGTTATAGCCCATGTTTTTTTAATAAAAAAAAAAAAAAGTTAGCCTCGTTTCTCATCATTTTGGACCATGGGCTATAGCCCATATCGTACGGCATACTATAGCGCGCCGTTTTTCATCATTTTTGAAGATTTGAAAAAAATGACGAAATGACAAAAACGAAAGGTTATAGCCCATGTTTTTTGAAATTTTGAAAAAAAAAGTTAGCCTCGTTTCTCATCATTTTGGACCATGGGCTATAGCCCATATCGTACGGCATACTATAGCGCGCCGTTTTTCATCATTTATGAAGATTTGAAAAAAATGACGAAATGACAAAAACGATAGGTTATAGCGCATGTTTTTTGAAAAAAAAAAAAAAAAAGTTAGCCTCGTTTCTCATCATTTTGGACCATGGGCTATAGCCCATATCGTACGGCATACTATAGCGCGCCGTTTTTCATCATTTTTGAAGATTTGAAAAAAATGACGAAATGACAAAAACGAAAGGTTATAGCCCATGTTTTTTGAAATTTTGAAAAAAAAAGTTAGCCTCGTTTCTCATCATTTTGGACCATGGGCTATAGCCCATATCGTACGGCATACTATAGCGCGCCGTTTTTCATCATTTTTGAAGATTTAAATTTTGGGAAAAAAAGTTAGCCTCGTTTCTCATCATTTTGGACCATGGGCTATAGCCTATATCGTACGGCATACTATAGCGCGCCGTTTTTCATCATTTTTGATGATTTGACAAAAATGAAAAAATGAAAAAAACGATGGGTTCTAGCCCATGTTTTTTGAAATTTTGGAAAAAAAAGTTAGCCTCGTTTCTCATCATTTTGGACCATGGGCTATAGCCTATATCGTACGGCATACTATAGCGCGCCGTTTTTCATCATTTTTGATGATTTGACAAAAATGAAAAAATAAAAAAAACGATGGGTTATAGCCCATGTTTTTTGAAATTTTGGAAAAAAAAGTTAGCCTCGTTTCTCATAATTTTGGACCATGGGCTATAGCCTATATCGTACGGCATACTATAGCGCGCCGTTTTTCATCATTTTTGATGATTTGACAAAAATGAAAAAATAAAAAAAACGATGGGTTATAGCCCATGTTTTTTTAAATTTTGGGAAAAAAAGTTAGCCTCGTTTCTCATAATTTTGGACCATGGGCTATAGCCTATATCGTACGGCATACTATAGCGCGCCGTTTTTCATCATTTTTGATGATTTGACCAAAATGAAAAAATGAAAAAAACGATGGGTTATAGCCCATGTTTTTTGATATTTTGAAAAAAAAAGTTAGCCTCGTTTCTCATAATTTTGGACCATGGGCTATAGCCTATATCGTACGGCATACTATAGCGCGCCGTTTTTCATCATTTTTGATGATTTGACAAAAATGAAAAAATGAAAAAAACGATGGGTTATAGCCCATGTTTTTTGAAATTTTGGAAAAAAAAGTTAGCCTCGTTTCTCATAATTTTGGACCATGGGCTATAGCCTATATCGTACGGCATACTATAGCACGCCGTTTTTCATCATTTTTGATGATTTGACAAAAATGAAAAAATGAAAAAAACGATGGGTTATAGCCCATGTTTTTTTAAATTTTGGGAAAAAAAGTTAGCCTCGTTTCTCATAATTTTGGACCATGGGCTATAGCCTATATCGTACGGCATACTATAGCGCGCCGTTTTTCATCATTTTTGATGATTTGACAAAAATGAAAAAATAAAAAAAACGATGGGTTATAGCCCATGTTTTTTGAAATTTTGGAAAAAAAAGTTAGCCTCGTTTCTCATAATTTTGGACCATGGGCTATAGCCTATATCGTACGGCATACTATAGCGCGCCGTTTTTCATCATTTTTGATGATTTGACCAAAATGAAAAAAACGATGGGTTATAGCCCATGTTTTTTGAAATTTTGAAAAAAAAAGTTAGCCTCGTTTCTCATAATTTTGGACCATGGGCTATAGCCTATATCGTACGGCATACTATAGCGCGCCGTTTTTCATCATTTTTGATGATTTGACAAAAATGAAAAAATAAAAAAAACGATGGGTTATAGCCCATGTTTTTTGAAATTTTGGAAAAAAAAGTTAGCCTCGTTTCTCATAATTTTGGACCATGGGCTATAGCCTATATCGTACGGCATACTATAGCGCGCCGTTTTTCATCATTTTTGATGATTTGACAAAAATGAAAAAATAAAAAAAACGATGGGTTATAGCCCATGTTTTTTTAAATTTTGGGAAAAAAAGTTAGCCTCGTTTCTCATAATTTTGGACCATGGGCTATAGCCTATATCGTACGGCATACTATAGCGCGCCGTTTTTCATCATTTTTGATGATTTGACCAAAATGAAAAAATGAAAAAAACGATGGGTTATAGCCCATGTTTTTTGATATTTTGAAAAAAAAAGTTAGCCTCGTTTCTCATAATTTTGGACCATGGGCTATAGCCTATATCGTACGGCATACTATAGCGCGCCGTTTTTCATCATTTTTGATGATTTGACAAAAATGAAAAAATGAAAAAAACGATGGGTTATAGCCCATGTTTTTTGAAATTTTGGAAAAAAAAGTTAGCCTCGTTTCTCATAATTTTGGACCATGGGCTATAGCCTATATCGTACGGCATACTATAGCACGCCGTTTTTCATCATTTTTGATGATTTGACAAAAATGAAAAAATGAAAAAAACGATGGGTTATAGCCCATGTTTTTTTAAATTTTGGGAAAAAAAGTTAGCCTCGTTTCTCATAATTTTGGACCATGGGCTATAGCCTATATCGTACGGCATACTATAGCGCGCCGTTTTTCATCATTTTTGATGATTTGACAAAAATGAAAAAATAAAAAAAACGATGGGTTATAGCCCATGTTTTTTGAAATTTTGGAAAAAAAAGTTAGCCTCGTTTCTCATAATTTTGGACCATGGGCTATAGCCTATATCGTACGGCATACTATAGCGCGCCGTTTTTCATCATTTTTGATGATTTGACCAAAATGAAAAAAACGATGGGTTATAGCCCATGTTTTTTGAAATTTTGAAAAAAAAAGTTAGCCTCGTTTCTCATAATTTTGGACCATGGGCTATAGCCTATATCGTACGGCATACTATAGCGCGCCGTTTTTCATCATTTTTGATGATTTGATGAGAAACGAGGCTAACTTATTTTTTCATTTTTGTCAAATCATCAAAAATGATGAAAAACGGCGCGCTATAGTATGCCGTACGATATAGGCTATAGCCCATGGTCCAAAATTATGAGAAACGAGGCTAACTTTTTTTTTCAAATTTTCAAAAAACATGGGCTATAACCCATCGTTTTTTTCATTTTTTCATTTTTGTCAAATCATCAAAAATGATGAAAAACGGCGCGCTATAGTATGCCGTACGATATAGGCTATAGCCCATGGTCCAAAATTATGAGAAACGAGGCTAACTTTTTTTCCCAAAATTAAAAAAAACATGGGCTATAACCCATCGTTTTTTTCATTTTTTCATTTTTGTCAAATCATCAAAAATGATGAAAAACGGCGCGCAATAGTATGCCGTACGATATAGGCTATAGCCCATGGTCCAAAATTATGAGAAACGAGGCTAACTTTTTTTTCCAAAATTTCAAAAAACATGGGCTATAACCCATCGTTTTTTTTATTTTTTCATTTTTGTCAAATCATCAAAAATGATGAAAAACGGCGCGCTATAGTATGCCGTACGATATAGGCTATAGCCCATGGTCCAAAATGATGAGAAACGAGGCTAACTTTTTTTCCCAAAATTTCAAAAAACATGGGCTATAACCCATCGTTTTTTTCATTTTTTCATTTTTGTCAAATCATCAAAAATGATGAAAAACGGCGCGCTATAGTATGCCGTACGATATAGGCTATAGCCCATGGTCCAAAATTATGAGAAACGAGGCTAACTTTTTTTCCCAAAATTAAAAAAAACATGGGCTATAACCCATCGTTTTTCATCATTTTTTCATTTTTGTCAAATCATCAAAAATGATGAAAAACGGCGCGCTATAGTATGCCGTACGATATAGGCTATAGCCCATGGTCCAAAATGATGAGAAACGAGGCTAACTTTTTTTTCCAAAATTTCAAAAAACATGGGCTATAACCCATCGTTTTTTTCATTTTTTCATTTTTGTCAAATCATCAAAAATGATGAAAAACGGCGCGCTATAGTATGCCGTACGATATAGGCTATAGCCCATGGTCCAAAATGATGAGAAACGAGGCTAACTTTTTTTTCCAAAATTTCAAAAAACATGGGCTATAACCCATCGTTTTTTTCATTTTTTCATTTTTGTCAAATCATCAAAAATGATGAAAAACGGCGCGCTATAGTATGCCGTACGATATAGGCTATAGCCCATGGTCCAAAATTATGAGAAACGAGGCTAACTTTTTTTTCCAAAATTTAAAAAAACATGGGCTATAACCCATCGTTTTTTTCATTTTTTCATTTTTGTCAAATCATCAAAAATGATGAAAAACGGCGCGCTATAGTATGCCGTACGATATAGGCTATAGCCCATGGTCCAAAATTATGAGAAACGAGGCTAACTTTTTTTCCAAAATTTCAAAAAACATGGGCTATAACCCATCGTTTTTTTCATTTTTTCATTTTTGTCAAATCATCAAAAATGATGAAAAACGGCGCGCTATAGTATGCCGTACGATATAGGCTATAGCCCATGGTCCAAAATGATGAGAAACGAGGCTAACTTTTTTTTCCAAAATTTCAAAAAACATGGGCTATAACCCATCGTTTTTTTCATTTTTTCATTTTTGTCAAATCATCAAAAATGATGAAAAACGGCGCGCTATAGTATGCCGTACGATATAGGCTATAGCCCATGGTCCAAAATGATGAGAAACGAGGCTAACTTTTTTTTCCAAAATTTCAAAAAACATGGGCTATAACCCATCGTTTTTTTCATTTTTTCATTTTTGTCAAATCATCAAAAATGATGAAAAACGGCGCGCTATAGTATGCCGTACGATATAGGCTATAGCCCATGGTCCAAAATTATGAGAAACGAGGCTAACTTTTTTTCCCAAAATTTCAAAAAACATGGGCTATAACCCATCGTTTTTTTCATTTTTTCATTTTTGTCAAATCATCAAAAATGATGAAAAACGGCGCGCTATAGTATGCCATACGATATAGGCTATAGCCCATGGTCCAAAATTATGAGAAACGAGGCTAACTTTTTTTTTCAAAATTTCAAAAAACATGGGCTATAACCCATCGTTTTTTTCATTTTTTCATTTTGGTCAAATCATCAAAAATGATGAAAAACGGCGCGCTATAGTATGCCGTACGATATAGGCTATAGCCCATGGTCCAAAATGATGAGAAACGAGGCTAACTTTTTTTTCCAAAATTTCAAAAAACATGGGCTATAACCCATCGTTTTTTTCATTTTTTCATTTTTGTCAAATCATCAAAAATGATGAAAAACGGCGCGCTATAGTATGCCGTACGATATAGGCTATAGCCCATGGTCCAAAATGATGAGAAACGAGGCTAACTTTTTTTTCCAAAATTTCAAAAAACATGGGCTATAACCCATCGTTTTTTTCATTTTTTCATTTTTGTCAAATCATCAAAAATGATGAAAAACGGCGCGCTATAGTATGCCGTACGATATAGGCTATAGCCCATGGTCCAAAATGATGAGAAACGAGGCTAACTTTTTTTTTCAAAATTTCAAAAAACATGGGCTATAACCCATCGTTTTTTTCATTTTTTCATTTTTGTCAAATCATCAAAAATGATGAAAAACGGCGCGCTATAGTATGCCGTACGATATAGGCTATAGCCCATGGTCCAAAATTATGAGAAACGAGGCTAACTTTTTTTCCCAAAATAAAAAAAAACATGGGCTATAACCCATCGTTTTTTTCATTTTTTCATTTTTGTCAAATCATCAAAAATGATGAAAAACGGCGCGCAATAGTATGCCGTACGATATAGGCTATAGCCCATGGTCCAAAATGATGAGAAACGAGGCTAACTTTTTTTTCCAAAATTTCAAAAAACATGGGCTATAACCCATCGTTTTTTTTATTTTTTCATTTTTGTCAAATCATCAAAAATGATGAAAAACGGCGCGCTATAGTATGCCGTACGATATAGGCTATAGCCCATGGTCCAAAATGATGAGAAACGAGGCTAACTTTTTTTTCCAAAATTTCAAAAAACATGGGCTATAACCCATCGTTTTTTTCATTTTTTCATTTTTGTCAAATCATCAAAAATGATGAAAAACGGCACGCAATAGTATGCCGTACGATATAGGCTATAGCCCATGGTCCAAAATGATGAGAAACGAGGCTAACTTTTTTTTCCAAAATTTCAAAAAACATGGGCTATAACCCATCGTTTTTTTCATTTTTTCATTTTTGTCAAATCATCAAAAATAATGAAAAACGGCGCGCTATAGTATGCCGTACGATATAGGCTATAGCCCATGGTCCAAAATTATGAGAAACGAGGCTAACTTTTTTTTCCAAAATTTCAAAAAACATGGGCTATAACCCATCGTTTTTTTCATTTTTTCATTTTTGTCAAATCATCAAAAATGATGAAAAACGGTGCGCTATAGTATGCCGTACGATATAGGCTATATATAATGTATACGTCTAAATGTAGACGTCTAAATGTATACAGACGTCTAAATGTAGACGTCTAAATGTAGACGTCTAAATGTGTACGTCTAAATGTAGACGTCTAAATGTAGACGTCTAAATGTGTACGTCTTCTCTTATGGGGGTCCCTGGCATATCTTTTCAAATGGGGGTCCACGGGCTAAGTAGTGTCAATTTGGGGGTCCTTGACATGAAAAAGTTTGGGAACCACTGACCTAATCAACATGAGTTAGACTTTAATATATTAGCGCCCCTCATTTCACACGGGTGAGATTTATTTTGTATGTCGTTTGCCATCTGTTCCTGTAGTTTCATGGCAGTAAATGCTTAATTAGTATACGGTATTGATTACATTTCCTATAGGAAATTACTGATTGTGATGTGACCTCATTTATATTGAATTGCCCACTCTATTGCTCACAGTTTCCACATTACGTATTCAGGACAGGACTACCCGGCCTTCACATTATCATCTCAATGCTGATTGTCTGTTATGACTAGTAGGCCTATGGTTTAATTCATTAGGACAATTCTGACCTTCTTTTAGAGCTCTTGCTTCTGGTAACACAGTGGTTCTTGTCACAAACAGCCAATAACAAAGAATCATAAAACACGGGACGTGATGTTAAGACTGTCCATTGTGCCAATAGATGGTGTGGGCTCACATGAGATTGCCTTGATGTTAAGAGTGGCATTAGGAGGTGTATTTCAACTAGGGTATGATGTCAATTTTGGGACACATCCTCAGTAGTGTGCCTTTGAATCAGCGGGTGTTTCAGCCTTCCAACACTATACACCCTCATCAAAGGTGGCCAGCTAAAGGGTGATCAAGCCTTAGCTTGTGTCCCATGCCCAATCATTGAGATTTGCCTCCCACGAGACTATGCAAGGCAGGGGCGTCCTCTTCCCTGAGCCAGCCATGATACAGCTGACCGCATACCTCATATGCCCTCATGTTTGAGGGGTTTGAATGGAGTTCAATAGGTTGCAACATGGGGTTTTGCTATATTTAGCATTGTCAATTGTGTATAAAATACTTGAAGACTTTATTTCTGTAATTAAATAGTTGACAACATTGACATTTAAATCAGGTCCTCTACGTTGTTTTTGGATATAATTCCCAGTTATGTTCTACAATGGATGTGTCTAGTTTTAGAACAATACTATCTTGTCTTAGCCAGGCTCTGTTTACTCTTGGCTAAATATTTTTATACAGCAGGGAGACCACATGATTCAACAGACTCTGAACTCATTAGAGACACAGTGAAGCTTCACGATTGTTGCTCTTTATTGAAACAAGACCTTGCACTCATAATATATTTACAGTACATATTTTATAGTAGGCCTAGTTAAAATATTTTTTTTTACAAATCATTAATAAAGAACACACAAGTAATAACCAATAAAACATATAATTTTAAGTAGTGTGTCCCACTTGCCATATATAACTAAAAAACATTGCATGGATCCACCTGGGACGTATCCTCAGTGATGTATCCTGAGGCCGGGAGTGATCAAGTCCCGACTTACGTCCCAGTAGCTACCCTAAATCAGTCCCACTAGGGAAAAACCAGGGCGGGGCACACAATCCGTAGGAACTACTCCAGAACTACTCTGCCATGGCTGGGAGGTAGGCTACAATACTGGCGCATGGAGGGACTAGGCTCTGTGGGTTGTCTCCTGTCCGGGCCCCTCCTATGTCTCACAGGTCCACTAATGCTCTCACCAGGCTCAGGACCTGTGCGTTGCACCAGAGTCCCAGCACCAGACAGTTCATTCAGGAGTGGTGGGCAATGGTGGGCATATAAAACATACTGTGTCAGAAAAATAAACGTAATATTGCACTTAAATGATTTATGTTAGTGAATGAAACACTACCAAACCTAAAACAAAATAGCATTTGATAAAAGTTTGTATCGCGTTTCTTTTTTACGAGTACAATACTGAAATTAATTAAAACAAACGTAAAGTTCCAAATAACATATTCCATCTATTCTACAGCATAGGTTCAAAGCAATCTTATTTTAGGCTTTTAATGTAAAAATAAATGTATATTTTTGAGTGGTGCTAGCGTGTGTGTGTATGTACCGGTATGTGCCTGAAATAGCATTTCTTTCCACCACCAAGTGTCACTGTTGCACATCCTAGCGCGCGCGCACACACACACACACACACACACACACACACACACACACACACACACACACACACACACACACACACACACACAGAGAGAGGCCAGGGAAGAGGGCCAGTACAGTACAGTACAGTACAGTACAGTACAGTACAGTACAGTACTGTGTACAGTACAACTCAGTTCAGACGGGTCTGATTTTATCAATCTTGTTGCAAGTACGTGATTAATCAGTTGATATGGAGTAATGACGTATATTTATTTTGCTGATAATCATCTATGGGTTTTATAGTGGGCGGTTATTTACTGCTGGTTACAGATAAACTATATGGATTGCATGTGCATGCAGTGAAATGCACGTTTATTACTTACATTACAAACTAAAACAAATCAAAAGTTGAATTGAGGAGTTATATAAAATTCTATGCACTTACTATATCTTGATTTTGAACATTTAAAAAAACAGCTTGACAGTGAAGACAATAACCATCTACTATACTGTATATTAAGTTGCTGCTCACTGAAAAAAAATCTTGAATCTTGAAAATAAAGTACCAAATACAAATATATTTAATTGTTTTTTTAACTTCTACTGAAAAGCACTCGTAGCATATTTTACAAGACATCTGCAGACTTCATATCTTCCTGATTCAATAGCCTAATGGTAAAAAAATAAATTAGTGCAGTGGATAAATCTGCAATTGAGTGGTTCACAGAGTACGTTTAAAGTTAAATAAATGCTTACAATTAAGAAGCAAGTTATGACAGACTCAGTGAAAGCATGAGATTGTTGACATATTCAACACACATGGCGATCATATTGTTTTAGCTTGTTTTGTGTTTATCACGTATTAGCATCATCATGTCCCAAAGGACATCATGCGTATAGGTAGTGGGCATGTGGTTCTTCTCAACAACACCCCCTTTCACTGTGAATATAGACATTCTGTGCATAGATGTGCCACACAATGGTAGGCCTGAGGCCTGGTATGGTAGGCCTGAGGCCTGGTATGGTAGGCCTGAGGCCTGGTATGGTAGGCCTGAGGCCTGGTATCCCCGTTTCCAGACCTAAGCACAAAACGTTTTTTGCGCTGCGGACAGAAGAAGCTGTCCGCAGCTTCTTTTTCCGGGTTTTTAGACAGCTGGTGGATGGAAAAGAAGCTCCACCTCGGCGGACGACTGCCGCGGAGGAGAGCGTTTCCGGGAATCTGGCCGTCGCGGCAGTCGTCCGCGGAGGTGGAGCTTTTTTCCATCCACCAGCTGTCTAAAAACCCGGAAAAAGAAGCTGCGGACAGCCGAGAACGTCCGCCGCGGCAGTGTGGCAGTACCCATAGGTAGGCCTGAGGCCTGGTATATGGTAGGCCTGAGGCCTGCTATGGTTGGCCTCAGGCCTGTGTTTCTATATAGGCCTACTATACATTTACCTTGCAGACATCACTTCGCTTCTGAAATTTAATTAAATAATATTTGGACTGCTGGACAGCTCTCTTCACTCTTAATTTTTTTTTAAATTCAATTCAATTTATTTGATGCTGAATTAGGCCTAAACATGTCCGTTTAATTTCAAAGTTTTTATATTTAAATGAGATAAAGAAAGTCACCACTCACACCACACATTTCCCTGCGAATGGTTTTACTACTGCCACATGTCGACAGGTGTGTGTGTAGACTAAAGAGGCTTTAGGGAAACAGGTTTGTGTATTCATGCAGGAGGCCTTACGTGAGCAATGAGGACAGGTATGGCTCTAGTCTAGGTTGTCTATGTCTATGTTGTTGTGTTTGATAGTGTTTCCCAAAAAAGGACATACATTAGTGTCTGATTGGCTGCCATGCAGCCAATTACGCCACACACAGGCTTTGATTGCGGCCTAGAGGGGTGTGTTCAAGCTACGTCCAACACAACCTTTCTTTGGGAAACCCAGCCATTAAAGGCCAGAATTCCAGGTGTGGACGGAAAAAGGTAGGGGGTCTAATAAGTATAGACGCCTCATTGACCCTGCCCAAATGAAGTATATATATGGTTAGTTGTAGTAGATCTACTACAACTAACAAGGCGTTTATACATACAAAGGAAGAATACATATTATGTATTCTTCCTTTGCTTTTATAGAGGGTATGTGCATGCAAAAGTGAGTGGCAAATCGAGTGGCAAAGTGTGTTTAACATTGTTTAACGGCGTTTAATGCAATCAGATAGGACTTTTCTGTTTGTATGTAGGGCTGTAAAGGCCAAAAAGTTGTTTTTTGACACTCAGTAGGCGTTCCCGCATAACTTACGGGTATGATGATGTCACGCGCACATCCTCTATTCAGAGATGTACTGTAAAACCGTTGTCATCCCCAGAATCCTCTTCTTGATCCTGTATCTTGACCTCGATTCCACTGTCCATATCGGCTAAAGTAGCCTTTTGGATGGACAAGCTGTCATCATCATCATCATCATCATCATCATCATCATCGTCGTCCTCCCTACCGCTGAAGGTCTCCTCCTCCTCCTCCTCGTCGTCATCCTCTTCTCCATGATGCTCTCTGCTATCCGGGATGATGACCACGTCGTCCTTGGCATGAGGGTCGATGTCCTCCTTGAACCAGACGGATTTGTAGCCCTCCTCGTTGCGCCTCTCCTTGGTCAGTATGGGTTTGACCTCCTTGTTCTCGCCGTCGGCTTTGTCCGAGTCCGTCATGCTGGCGTTGTCGTCGTGATCCAGGAGCGCGTGCAGGGGAGCTGTGGACTTCAGAATGATCTCCTCCAGGGGAATGTCCTTCTTTCCTGGCGTTCCGCCGCCCGCCTTCCCACCGGTCACCTCCTCTGGACTGGCAGGGGAGCCTGCATCGCTGTCGGCGTCCTCGTCATTCTGGAAGGCCTCGTTGGTGTACTGAACACCCTCCTTCAGGCCTCCTGAGCCCTGGCCCAGCTGGAAGTGGAGTATAGGGAAAAGAGAAACCAAATACCGGTACTCAATGTAAAGTAAATGTATAAAGTTATCCTGAGTGGTATATAGGACTGTTTTTATATATTTGTTTTGTTACGCTGTTTGCAAAACAACGTTTTCAACGTAACCACTTAAACCCTACTGTGTTCCAGCAGGGCTCAGTCCTTAGCCCACTGCTTTCCCCCCCCCCCACGACACAAAATGTAGATTTATATTTTCACAGAATATTCGTGTCGTATCTGGGAACCAATAATTCTATACAATATCTCAGGTTATTGAACAAATGTACAGTTTACAACTGTTGTATTCTGTCTGTCTTAATTATCTGCAGTCAGTTTGTCTACAAGGCCAGCTGTCTTTGTTATTCAAAGTCAGGGTGTTGAGGGTTTGTTTATACTCTGAGTTTAGATCCTGCTCACACCTAAGAATTTTACATGCTAGAAGATGAACAATGGATCAAGGGCCTACAGTGAACTACCTTCCAGGGAGGGTCCAAAGGCCAGTCTGGAACAATGAGTATTGTAAACCCTTGATAGCCAGTCGAAATTGAATGTAACTTGGTTAGTCAGCCGAGGCTGGTCACTCCTGTGGCCAGCTGGCTCCTGTGTGAGCTTATGCTATGCTTTGCTGCTGTGCTGTGTACTCTGAATAAACAACTCATGGAACATCGAATCTCGTCTGTCTGCCGTGCACATTTTCTCTCCTGTATGGTATTTTAATATACGACATTCGCCTATGTCCAGAATGAGGGCTTCAGGGGTTCAACTGCATGTTATGTTCGTGCATAACCGCCAGTCGGCCACCTTCCACCAGTCTCCATACAGCCTACTGTATATGGGCATGTTACATTTGTGACATCCACCGACCCACATTGACTGTGTCGGGGGGGAAATAGAGTAATCGGTGAGAAAATAATGCATAAGTTGCAGTGCCAAATGTGAACTCACAGAACTTCGGAAGAGGCTGGCCTCGGTGATCTTCTTCCAGGCTGTCTTCCCCTTCTGGAGCTGACAGACCAGGACTCCGATGACCACCAGGCAGATGAACAGCAGCACCGCCAGGCTAGCGCCCAGCGCAGCCATGTCCTCTGGTCCGAACCCGCCCGATGGGTTGATCACTCCTTCTGCAGTAGTCATCAGTAATCAGTAGTTCTCAAACCTTTTACGTAAATCCCAAATATTCAACACTTTCAAAGATTTTTTTTTTAAATGTTCAAAAATAGCAGATGTACCCGGCCGAAGAGATGTGCTGTGAGCTTGACTTGTACTGTATATCTGCTATTTTTGAATAGCCAACTTAATTATGATTTCTTTTTTGAATAGCCAACTTATAAAAACAAAACAAGAAATGACTAGTCATAACTGCTTGCAACAGAAACTCAGGGGAAAATAAATTAATTTACGGACACAGGACGTTAGACATTATTACGTATTATTATTATTACGTATTGTGCACTGCGGTTATCATCTGAATCAATATGTGAGCTTTACTTCTAACAAAAATGTCATGGCAATTCGTGTGACGATGAACTCTTCATCATCATCAGCAGCAGCAGCAGCAGCAGTGTCTTCACGCGTATATGTGCCCACGCTCGAGGAGAGGAGAGTGGGCTTATAGTGTCCCATTGGCCATATAGGGCTAGTCTCCCATTGGCCATATATATAGGGCTAGTCTCCCATTGCCTTAGAGGCCAGCCAGTCATGAAAATCTCGCCACTAGACCACGTGACTAGACTAGAAAGTCCTATCATTGATCAGCTTTGCAAGCTGATAAAAAAATCTAAATGGTCACTGATGCTTTCCAGGGTTTAACACGTCCACAAAAGTAAAAAAAAAAAAAGTAGGATAGTTCATCTGTGGAAATCAAAGAATGTGAATGAAATGTCCTGTTCTTATGAAGAGATAATTACACAAATTGGGGTTATTTGGTTGTTTCATTAGACGTTCAAGAAATTATTTGAAGTATAATTGATTTAATCAAACAAATGTATTTACATTTTATTGTAAATACATTTGTACAAGCTCAAAATGTGTCCTGATGCAACACATTGTGAACTTGTAGAACAGCTATTGTCACGTTTAAAATATGACATAAGCGGTTAATCGGACTAATTGATTTAGTCAATTATAAATTGCAGTTATTTCTTTGAGTGGATTTCTTGATGCATTAACATTTTTATATAAGCATTTCTCAAATATAATTGCTAGAATATAAGCACTAAGAAAATATGCAATAGTTTCAGCACTTGAAGCAGTAGCCTATAAGCAGTATGAAGCTCCTCGGGATGTGTGTGTGTGTGTGTGTGTGTGTGTGTGTGTGTGTGTGTGTGTGTGTGTGTGTGTGTGTGTGTGTGTGGTGTGTGTGTATACCTGTGGGAGGATGTGCTGTATTAGCAGTGGGAAGGCTGGTACCAGGAGTTTGGCCTGTGGGACCAGGCGTCGGAAACTCAGTGGTACCAGGAGTTACTTCTGTAGTATCAGGAGTTAATTGTGTAGTACCAGGAGTTGGTAGTTCAGTGGTACCAGGAGTTAATTGTGTAGTACCAGGAGTTGGTAGTTCAGTGGTACCAGGAGTTAATTGTGTAGTACCAGGAGTAACTTCTGTAGTACCAGGAGTTGAGAGTTCAGTGGTACCAGGGGTTATGTCTGTGGTACCCGGAGTTGAGACGTCAGTGGTATCAGGGGTTATGTCTGTGGTACCCGGAGTTGAGACGTCAGTGGTATCAGGGGTTATGTCTGTGGTATCAGGCGTTATGTCAGTGGTACCAGGACTGACGCTCGTGGTAGGAATCCCTGGGCAGGAGAACATGGGGTTTTGAGTCTATAGGGCTGTGTCCGATATCACTGCCTGCTCTACTCATTACAGTGCACTATATACAGTAGTGATTATCATTACACCCTTGACCCTTCAGTGTATAATGATTATTACGTGGACTCATACCACAATGCATTGTGAACGTTATATATATGGGTATATATATATATACCCATCTTCATGCATTGCGCTGAAAGAAAAATGATGCAAGTAGACCTGATCCAAAATGTGTTTTTGCCAAATGTTAGTCCCCTAGAATAGAACTCCTTATATAGGCAGCCGGAGAGTAGTGAATGCGTGAGTGATTTTGGACACAGTTTTGCCTGGTTTCCTCGTTTGCTGTCCGTCCTCACCAGCCCAACATCTTTCACGCACACATGATGAACAGGCGGCTCAGCAATAGCAAAGCAGGCTTTAATTGGAGGAGCAGACAAATATGCATATAGGAAGCAGAATAAATTGCATGTGATCATAGATTTTCCATTAAGCTGCGTGTTCTTTGTCATCAGGGTTTGTCCAACATACGATGTTTGAGCAATAAATGGAAAACAGGCAGTGCCCGTTTATTCTATTGTGAACGCCATATAAATGAGGCTTTATCCATGCATCCTACCTGATGTGACCTCTATGCCATATAAATGAGGCTTTATCCATGCATCCTACCTGATGTGACCTCTATTGTAAGTCCTGCTGTAGTTGATTCTCCAGTCGTCGAGTCCTCTGCCTTCACCTTAACATCAAATTGACACTGCATGGTAAACACTTAACCTAATCTTCATATCATTGTTACTTTCAACCTTATCTTCATACAATTGGTCCTCACTAATGTACTGGTCATTATGAGATGGCACAATATTCATCTACATACTCTGCATCTCATTTGGTCGGCTATGGACATTTCAGAAACCTGCCTATACGTAGTAGCCTACCAATTACTTTTTAAAGTTTGGTAAAGCATATATATTTCGTATAGGCAGGTTTCTGAACTGTCCACAGCCCTCCTCTGAGATACAATTTTAATGAGCATTAGTGAAGACCAATTATATGTGAAAGTGGTCCTTTAAGCCCTATTTTATAAGACATTTCAAAATGATACGTTTCAAATGAAATTTATATATATCTTTTTTTTTTAAACATTTTTGCTTATATTGTCATGTCCAATATAGCCGGAACGCCAGGTTGAAAGTAACCTCGCCTCACCAGGCTTTCCACCACATCGGAAGAAAGCCTGGTCTCTGTTTCAAAAGTCCGTATGATCCTGTCGGGAGCGGATGATATCCTTACGTCATGTTGTAGTATTGTTTTGTAGTCGACAGGCAGGAACAACAGGCGGCAACTTCCTTGTCCCTCAAACCGATTTTTCTCAATAAAAGCTACAGGCTACGAGAGCTTTTATTGAGAAAAATCGGTTGACTGTCGACTACAAAAACAATACTACAACATGACGTAACGATATCATCCGATCCCGCCCGGATCATATACCGAAATGAAATGGTGCCCAGGCTAGGTTGAAAGTGGTTAAACTAACTAGCATGATGTGACGTGGACAGTGAACTCACTTGGAAGGCAACAACACCAAAGGGGAGATCTTTCATCATAAACAAGTAGCCGTCCATCAAGGAGAAATCGGTACTCCCCACAACTTCATACCTAATGTTAGGATTCACACCCTGAAAGAAGAGAAATTAGTATTGTGGCATTAATCAAGTGGTTGTGTGAATGAACACCACTAGATTTATCCCACGGGTGAAGTTCTCATTCATCACACGACACACATTGCAAACCTGCTCAACTGTAGTAGATGACCCTCCACCCCAATTCCCAATCCCCCCAATTACCGTACACCTCTGTGCAGCAGCTAAATGTACTGTTTGGGAATGGGAAATTACTTTAACCTCCCAAACTACTACCGTTATTAGAATCCAACAAGAAAACAAACTTTAAATAAACACTTAAACCACATTATACTTACGGGTAGATTCCCAGGGGTCTCTATTCAAGGTCCATCAGTATTTAAAACAAAAACGAAAATAGCAGATCTACAAGCTCGTACAGCTTTGTCTGCTATTTTCGCAGCCTGTTTGTTCACCCCAGAACACCAAAGATGATGATGTGTTTCTACTCTGTTGTATTTTACCCCGTCATAGTCAGCATCCTTAGCCTGAATCTTGAGAGCCCGGTTGTCATCGTTTGGATCCAGAGCCATGGTGCCCACTCCCATGACGAAACCGCTGTATTGTGTTTTCTCAAACCGCGGAGGGTTGAGAGTCACAGTCCGAACGCTGATGGTGACCGATGTGGTCGCAAATTGAAAGATGTTGACCTTCTGTGAAGCCTGGAATTGAAAGATTTCAGTGCTCAAATCATGTGCCTTTTCTTTAGAATGAGTAAAGCCACACAATAAAGTACCGGTAATGCTTAATTTATAGCAACAGTATGAAATTGTACACATTGTACACATTGTACGCATTGTAAGCTACGAGCTTACAATGTGTGTTGTGAGCTTGTAGATCTGCTATCTTTGTGCGCGTCACCGATGCATAACAAAGTATGTAGCTAGCTGCATTATACTTCTTTTTTTTAATTATTTGTGGTGGTATTAAATAGACTTGATAAAATGCTTAGTGGCAGGGGTCATTGCCATGCTGGCTTGTGGTGGACATTTTTCAGTTTTTAGCCTACACAAACGCCCCAAATGACAATTTACATGTCTGTAACTCTTGAGTAGGCCTACAAATGGAACCAAATGGACCGAGTCATGGGGGTCCTTGAAAATAAAACGTCTGAGAACCTGAAGACTGACATCCAATAAATTGGGACTCACGATCAACATAAGAATTATAATGGTGTGTAAAAACATCTACAGGCTGTTGAATGCATGTGCAATTGGAGGCAACGATGGTATTGTTTTTTTCTTACCATCACAGTCAGTTGAATTGGGCCTGCAACGCTGACCGCTTTTGTCATTGTTATGTTTCCACTGTTGGCATCCATTAGAAACAGGCCGTCATCATTTCCTTGAAAAGAATAGCAGTTGTAGCAGTTGTTACAAGACGTTACTCTGCATGTGTGAAAAGAAAAAACTGAAAGTAGCTAGCTAGCAGCAACATACCATTTATAATTGTGTACTCTATCTTTTCATCTATCCCATTGTCACCATCAATGGCATAAACCGGTCCTGGTTCCAGAGGCAATGGACCTTCCTGCAAAGAGAATGAGACCGTGATCATTGCCATCTGCATACTATTGCTTTTTGTTAAAAGAAATATTCATGAATTTTGGATGTAATACAACATTTTCCCTTGGCATATTACACCAGCAGTGCGCTTGCAGACAGCACTTTAGTTCAGAGATGCTTTTACTATTTTGGGGGACAGTTCAGAGTGTAGATCTTTCTATTGTATGGTGTGCCATGGCTAAGTAATACATCATTCAATTCCATGTATTTGATACCATTTTTAGGTGTCAGATTTCTAAAGGTTTGCACCTGACAGTGAAGATAAAGAAGTGGGAGATCATGAGATGTTGGTGTTTTGCTGGGACAGTGGCGTTCACAAATAGACACTAGGTGGTGCTAGAGCACCTGCCCTTTTCCCTCTGGACAGCAATGTGCCCTTTTGATTAGATTTTGTTGTACAGTGTATTGTACACTGTACAGTACCATGGTGACATTGATCAATTCTTGATAAAAAAGCTTCCGATATATTATTTAGGCCCCAAAATCTATAAATCTCACTAAGGCAACCGGCGGGTTCCACGCGCTGCACAAGGTGCCCCAAGGAGCACCTGCCCCTCTAAATGTCTGTGCACGCCACTGACAGGAATGTTACCTCCTGTTGGGTTAAGTTGACACTTCCGGTGTAGCCTGTCGGGAAGCAGATTTTTCCCCGGTCATCAGTGTACAGGGTACAGGGCTGGAACCACGGAGGGCGGTTGTCGACGTCCACTATGGTGACATGGATGGTGGCTGTGGCCGTGAACGAAGGTTCAACTGGTGGAGATGCTGGAGCAGTATCCTAAAAAGGAAAATAACACACACAGCTTAATTTCAGCGTCAGTGTTCCTATTTTGTTCTTATTATAACCATCAATCTGACTCGATCAGCTACTTGGATGCCTGTGAAATCAAAGGCATGCACGCCCCCACAACTAGTGCCGTATTCTAACATTTTACTTTATTTTAATTTATCTTAAGTTTAGCTATATTGAACCGTGTATATGTGTTTTTCTCTTACTGTTGTTGCTGCTAAAGTGAGATACAGAACCTCAATAATAAATAATAAATAGCATATTTGTTGTAGCTTGGCATGCAGCAAACATCAGTAAAATAAAATTATCAAAAAATCCAGACTCTGGCCTGAGATCGAGTCAACAACCAGTAAAACTGCAGGTGAGACCGAAACTGTCAAACTGTGGTCTGGGAACCCGTACTCACCTGAGCATACAACGTCAGGGTCGCTTTTTTGATCGTGTCATAGTCAAGCGTTTTTGTGACAATAATGTTGGGACTGGTGAGTGATTCCATGGCAAACCCATCCTGTGGAAATTGCAGAGTACAAATCATTTTGAGATCTTCCCAGTGCAGTGCAGTGGTTACACTATGAATTGAATATACAGTAGAATAAACAAACTGAGGTCTTACAGATTCTGGACTTAGACGGTAGTAGATGTTAGTGTTTATAGTGTCTATATCCGTGGCTGTGTAGGTACCAACAACTGTGTCTTTAGGTAACAGCTTTAAAAAAAGTGGAGTAAAGTAAACACTGTTACAACATGATCTAGAGATGGATGGATAGATATAGTGATCCAAAGTACATGAAGATTTGAAAACTGATGAACTCACTTCCTTGACGTTGAGACTGTACTGGCTTTGAGTAAAGACTGGAGGGTTATCATTCACATCAATCACCTCAACCATTATCCTTAGAGTTTGAGGAGGGCTAGGCTGGAACAAAGAAGGTTGAAAGCTCTAACTTTAAGGGATCATTTTAGGAATGCAAATTATCGATTAATGTATTAATTGATAACTTTATCGATCAATTAACCAGTTAGTTGATAAGCATATATTTTTTGAAATCTCAGAATCTTAATTTCCCTCAATGTTTAACATAAAAATCAACATTTTGCTGATAAAAGGCATATTATATTCCTTAATCAAATATTTATTTGATTATTTAAGATTCAGGTCCAGGCAATGGCAATTATGGCATATTTTATGAGGAATAAGGTGGGGGGGACTTGTTGTAAGCGGCCCACATACGTTCATCTGCCGTGTGCACACGCAAATAGCATTACATTCACAGAAAACCGTCCACTGATAGAACGCAGAATTCTAAATTAATTGTTAACTGTTAAGTTTCATTTTCTTAACGGCGATTAATCAATTTTCGATTGTTAACATCCCTACAAACATTTTTATGTTTGGTGTTGTTAATATTACTACATTTTGATCTTGGCCCAGAAGGGCTTCAGACTGCTGAAAAATATAGACAAATGTGTGCCTCATTGTTTGAAATCTTCTGTGGTCAACTCAAAACTTTGTGAGATGTAAAAAGTGGTATAGACGAGGAGAGTGTCGCCATTGAGGCGGCAGAAATTAGCGTGGTCACTCGTGCGAGCCTCTAGACTCCAATGCCATAAACTTCCGGTTCAGTCCTTTGTCAGAGTCTTCGCCAATAGAAGTCTACGTAGAAGAGCCGCCATTGGACTGGCCCCCATGAATGTCCTATAACTCTCCTAAATTAATTTTCGAAGGCAAATACTGAATAATAATTACAAAAACTCACAAAATTATTCATTATGTGAGTTTAAAATATGTTAGAGAAAATATGTACAAAGGATAGGCATCAATAAGCTTTGAGCTTCAGCCTATGCCTTTTCCATCAACTATAAAGAGAATGTGAATATTTAAGGTAATGATTTGTTACACTGTTGAATTGATCGAAATAAACTAAACTAAAAAAAAAAGAAGGCTCTGATGCCCATATAGAGTTCCATGTGATGCATGCCCAAATCCTATAGCCAGTCTATGATGTCAGTAGCACTGAGCCATGGAGATTTGGGTTTTTGTCTATTTTGGGGATTGGTTCTGCCTGGACAACTGGGATCTCGATTTAATTATGCTTATATATGGGCATAACGTTTGAGTCTGTGATTCTGGACCAAGCCCTCAAGCGCTGCTGTCCTGGTAGCCAACACGAGCCTGGGCATGGAGGTGGACACTAAGGCCAAAGCTACCATCAATGCAACCATCGGATGTCGTGTCAGCGTCAACGAAGGGAAATGTTCCCTTTTAATCAATGAAGGCTGCTCCACTGCCGATGTTGCATAGCATCATAATTCACCCTCCAAAATTGGAAAGTTAATTATGAATTGAGTGTGAAAAACCATACCTATATTAAATTGTTTATAGGATCAATATAAGTAAATTAATATATGATAACCCTTCCACAGGAATAGCTTTTTCATAAATAAAATTCATCAATTTTGGAGCTAAAAATTGGTTCTGAACTGAACCGGTTCCCAACTCGAGATTCTCGAGATACATGAACTACAGACGTAGAGTATAGAGCGTCGCAGTCCCGCCCCCTACCAGGGCCCAGGAAATGATTCTCCGTTCATTTTCCTCATAGACATTTCAAAAAGTATTTATTTAAAGACGTTTACGTCGCGGATAAAGTCAACTCTTGTCGTGACAAATCATGACAACAAACAAAAAAAATTGGGCCGAACAAATAATTAGAAAGAAGAAAAAAACGGCAGGTTACAACACTTTTTTGTTGTTTTTCTTCTTTGTAATTATTTGTTTGGTCCAAAATATTGTGTTTGTTGTCATGAGTTGTCACGACTCAAGTTGGCTTTGTCCGCGGTGTAACCATCTTTAAATAAATACCTTTTGAAATGTACGGGAAAAATGCATTGGGAATCATTTCCTGGGCCTGGCGTCGTCATGAAAGGGGGTGGGACTGCGACGCTCTATACTATACACGGAAAGAGAGCTGTGTATAACAATATTAGCAATATTACCCAAATTATTACAACCATAACAAATCACAGTGAAATGATATCCAATTACTTAATTAAACAATTTGATCCATGCATCAGTGCTAGATGGTGATTAAAATACTTTCTTACCGGCACGGCAACCTTACTGCATGTAACAACAACTTCGTGAAGGGCGGTGGTCTATAAAGAAAACAAGCACGTTAATTGCCTGGTTCGTTACATTGATTTAAGTCAGATAACAGTTGTCTAATCACTTAAAAATAACGATCAAGAGACACAAAATTCTACTACACAATACATACATTGATCATTGGATGTTGGCCTTAATTGAGAGATTGCCATGCTTACCTCATAGTCCAACACATGCATTGCTTTGAGATCAGTGCCACTGATCTCAAAAAGATTCCCTGGGTTTGTAGTGAGAGTCAGAGTCACCCCTTCCGTAATGGTGATCGCGGTAACAACTTGTCCAGTGGGGTTGTTCTCTGTTATTTTCACTACTATTTCAGGAACGCTACATACTGAACATCACATGTAGGACAGTTACGATTTATTTTTAAATAATTACTTTAGGGGCTTTTCAACTTCATTACACAGTATAGAGAGAGAGAGAGAAGAAAGCTTAGGAAGAAGAGATATAGCATAGACTGGACGTTCCCAACCTTTACTGGACCAGGGCCCACTAGAAACTCATGGCCCACTGGGTGGGCCTCGTTTAAGTTTATTTTAATGATCAATCGATTGTGTTCCGGCTTGGATCAACTTGTATTTACATTTCTATTTATTGATAATAAAAATGTAACGTTTTTTTTAAAACACCCTGATATACTGTATATCATTAGTTTTCAGGATTGAAACTCAAATGGCGTTGTTTTGCCATGCATTTCGAGCTTGTAGATCTGCTACTTTTGATGCTTTTTTTGTGGGGCTTTGTAGGGCAATCATTTTCGAAAATAACGTTGGACAGAGATTTGTGCCCGATGACAGTCATATATATTTTTCTATTTTGTAAATATTAATGTTATTAAATTATTATTGAAATCGCAGTGTTTTGCCAATTACGGTATTTGGCGGCCTCATGTGCTCACACACAGTCCACCAGTGGGTCCTGGCCCACAGGTTGGGAATCCCTGGCATAGATATTACAGGAGACAGAATCAAAGTTATTAAACGTAGGTGCTCACACAAAACTCTCAAGGAGTTCACGGTCAATGGCTGCTATACTTCAATCACAACGGTAATAGTAATAGGTAATAGAGCATGCACATCCACTCTAGCCCAGCTGCTGGACAAATGGCAGTACAAGAGAAAGAAATAGAGTCCGCAACACTGGTAAGGAATGACTCAGCTCCACTGGTTTCTTGATTCAACGTTTCAATCCCAGTGAAACGTTGAATCAATAAACCAGTGGAGCTGGGTTATTCCTCACCTCATAATATCCCAATTATATTGCATTCTGTGCTAAGTAACAAGGAGGAGAACATGACGTAATAATGGATGTTATTTCAATGCATCATAGGTAGCAACGGTCAACCCATGGCCATGAAGGTTTCAAACCACAGACTTTATACTTACGTTGGGCCTGTGTGGACTTTTGAAGCAAAAACACAATAAGAAAGCTCAGCCAGTATCCAACAGAAAACCCTGGATATATCCTTTCCATTGTACCGTCCAACCTGTCCGATCAATGCAGTATGGAGGAAGCTATAGGGCAGCCCTTTTGACCATCCAGCAGTCATCCACATAGAAACAAAGCACTGGCAGACTTGACTAACGAGATACAGGAAGGTTTAAGAGCCAACCTTTGTGATCACCAGAGCTTATCTGTTGCTTTATGGCCGTATGAGTTATGCCCATGCATGGTGGACTTTCCCCCCCCCATCATAAACAACAGACATCTGTTTCAGAGAAGCCACTCGATAATGTCTGTGTTAAGTTCTGCCCAAAATGAAGACTGCAGTTTGATAATAAGCTCTTATATGACCACACTTGTAAATTCTTAAATGCATTGTGTGTTGGTGATGATGATTATTGATTGGTTTTCTTAATTATTGCTTAAATATCAAGCACAGTTCCCTTCCATCTTTACACCATGAGGACAAATAAATGGATCTCTGATTTCGTATGAATACACAATAAAATGTAATCAATTTTAAATGGTGGATGCATCATTTTATTAATCTCAGGTTGCTATATTATGATATCGGCTAATGACCTATTACATATATAATATATAGATCAGTGCAGTAGTATGTCATTTCAAGAAAATAATTCATAGGATAATAACAATGTACACGTGAGTGACTACCATCCTTAAACCCTTGTGTCTAAGAAAAAGCACAGCGTTTGATGCTACAGTATATGCTATATTACAATATCAAAATATGATGTCATGTTACTATGGGCTTGTATGATCTAAACACGCAGAGTGAAGGGAACCACCCCAGTTAACTGCTGGGTGTTCCTAGTTGAACTATGTCAGAAGTAGTAAGTGTTGAACCCTGATCTTAGTGGATTACTTACTGCAATAATAATTATTACTGCCATCATGATCTTAGTCATCCTTCTTTTTCTCTCATAACTTTAGTTGCAAGATCCTTTGTATCCTTTGTACTTATCTGACACAGTCCTGGACTCCTGGTGGACCAGTCACATCATTTAGCAATATTTTATTGGTGCAATTAAACAAAACTACATTTATTGATGCACCAATAACATCTTACGAAATTGTCTCTATCTCTTTGTCAGAATAGTTCTGTTACTGTGAGATAGTGGACCTGCAAGGTTTTCGACTGAAGCATGGATCCTATGTAGAAAGAATAGAGTCTTATCCTGAGAGTAGATGTGGAGTGTGAATTCTTGGATGTGGGAGGGGCATAAAGGCTATACTTCCTCGTTGCATTTATAGGAACTCGGTGTGCTATTATATTGTACTGCAATAAAACATTGTTATTGCATCCACAATAGTTTCAAACATAATGAGAACTCCCCTGCTGAAAACATCATTTCACCACAGCACCAAGGTTATAATCTACACCAGGCCGGGAGATGTTTGTGTGAAAACGGTGGACCCTCTTGTAAACAAGTGTAATGCTTTAATGTGTTGTCCACTCACAGTTAACAGTTTTTGTATTGAGTTGTGCTTGAATGTACTGTAATTCTGCAACTGTTAATAAATATTTCAATCAATCAATCAATCATGTGTACATGTGCTAGAGCAGCGATTACCAATTAACCTGTGGGCCGTGGGAGTATTGCAAGTGGGCCTACAATTCATATATTGGCAAAATACAATCATTTCAATGTTAATTTAAAATAATATTATTTTTATATAACATATTTGTATATTAATTGTATCCCACCGAGTGCCTCTAAAGCTGCATTTTTATATTCCACTGTAAAGCATAACTAACTAGAACTGCACTCTGCCGAGTGCATACTTGCTTGTTGCACACTAGTAGGCCATAAATGGCCTACTAGTGCGCAAGCAGAGCGCGCAAGTACTTTCGACCGCTGGAAAGTATCACATCTCAGTATCTCTGTGAAGGAACATTTGAAATGTATAATCATTACGTGTAACTATTTGCTACCTAACTACTTTTTTACAGAAAAATGAATCATTGATATGTGATGAAAAAGAAAAGGTATATAAACTGAATTAAAATATATTATACAGTATAATTATTTTATTACTTATTGTAAATTGTCAATTGTTTTAAATGTATTTCATTTTGTACTATAGTGATATTAATACTAAATCATGATCAGAGTAATATGTGTCTCTAACTTCAATTTCTGTAATAATACTTTCAAATTTGTTGAAATATACATGATCTAAAATACTTCCGAAATCTGTAGTTGTAATTTGATTAGCAGTATACCGTGGTTACTTGGTTCCAAAAAGTGAAGCCAAGTTTTTTTCAACCGTAAGTCTGTGCCTGGTTTGCTGGGACCAGTTACAACATTACGTCATCGTTGAGAACTGGGACCAGAGTACATGGTGTGTGTATGTATGACTAGCTCTCAGTGATGACGTAAGAGATATGGTCATCTGTGTAGTCTGTTCCCAGCAGACCAGGCACAGATTTACAAATAAAAAATCACATTACAACTACATACAGAGTATGTAGTTGTAATTTGATTAGCAGTATACTGTGGTTACTTGGTTCCAAAAAGTGAAGACAAGTTTTCTTCAACGGTAAATCTGTGCCTGGTTTGCTGGGACTAGTTACAACATTACGTCATCCTTGAGAGAGTACATGGTGTGTATATGACGTAATGTTGTAACTTGTAACTTGTAACTTGTAACATTACGTCATATACGCACCATGTACTCTCTCAAGGATGACGTAATGTTGTAACTAGTCCCAGCAAACCAGGCACAGATTTACCGTTGAAGAAAACTTGGCTTCACTTCGAAGACACCAAGCGAAACGATGTAATGTTACAAGTTACAAGTTACAAGTTACAACATTACGTCATATACACACCATGTACTCTCTCAAGGATGACGTAATGTTGTAACTAGTCCCAGCAAACCAGGCACAGATTTACCGTTGAAGAAAACTTGTCTTCACTTCGAAGACACCAAGCGAAACGATTACTTGCGCGCTCTGCTTGCGCAAGTAACTACATACAGAGTATGTAGTTGTAATTTGATTAGCAGTATACTGTGGTTACTTGGTTCCAAAAAGTGAAGACAAGTTTTCTTCAACGGTAAATCTGTGCCTGGTTTGCTGGGACTAGTTACAACATTACGTCATCCTTGAGAGAGTACATGGTGTGTATATGACGTAATTTGTAACTAGTTACAAATTGTCTGATTTGTAACTAGTTGATTAGCAGTATACTGTGGTTACTTGGTTCCAAAAAGTGAAGACAAGTTTTCTTCAACGGTAAATCTGTGCCTGGTTTGCTGGGACTAGTTACAACATTACGTCATCCTTGAGAGAGTACATGGTGTGTATATGACGTAATGTTGTAACTTGTAACTTGTAACTAGTCCCAGCAAACCAGGCACAGACTGTATGTAGTTGTTCTAGTTACAACTACATACAGAGTATGTAGTTGTAATTTGATTAGCAGTATACTGTGGTTACTTGGTTCCAAAAAGTGAAGACAAGTTTTCTTCAACGGTAAATCTGTGCCTGGTTTGCTGGGACTAGTTACAACATTACGTCATCCTTGAGAGAGTACATGGTGTGTATATGACGTAATTTGTAACTAGTTACAAATTGTCTGATTTGTAACTAGTTACAAATTACGTCATATACACACCATGTACTCTCTCAAGGATGACGTAATGTTGTAACTAGTCCCAGCAAACCAGGCACAGATTCACCGTTGAAGAAAACTTGTCTTCACTTCGAAGAGACCAAGCGAAACGATTACTTGCGCGCTCTGCTTGCGCAAGTAATAAACCAGTAAGACGCGCAAACGCGGGAAGCGAACGCAGCTGAGACCCTGCAGATCATGTCTGTCTGTCTGTGTGTCTGTCCCGCTCCATATTTGGATAGCGGGACAGACAGACACACACACAGACAGACATGATCTGCTAGGTCTCATAGTTGCGAACGCAGTGATTGCGAACGCAATGAGCACTTACTATGAGACCTAGCAGATCATGTCTGTCTGTGTGTCTGTCTGTGTGTCTGTGTGTCTGTCTGTCCCGCTATCCAAATATGGAGTGTGTTTGTCATTGGATAATTGTTTATTGCGAACGCATTGAGCACTTACTATGAGACCTAGCAGATCATGTCTGTGTGTGTGTCTGTCTGTCTGTCTGTCTGTCCCGCTATCCAAATATGGAGTGTGTTGCATCAGCAATCACTCAGCTCCATATATGGGTACAAAAGGGGCCAGGTCCACTCAGCTCCATATATGGGCACAAAAGGGGCCAGTGATTTGTTTGTTGTGGACCTGGCCCCTTTTGTGCCTATATATGGAGCTAATTTATTCTAATTGTTATTGCAATTTACGATCTGCGTTTGCTTCCCGCGCGTCTTACTCGTCTTCCATAGGGTTTATCTGTAGCTGGTTTCAGTGGAAGAGTCCACGACTGCATTTTCACTTTGTATATAATAAAAAATGCAAGTCCAATAATGTGGAAAATGTGACTCTTTTTTTACATGCACTGGATCGGTGCCCGTGGGGCCTCTACAGCGGTGCCTGATGGGCACTGGCCTACTTGGAAGTTGGAACGATGCCTAGGCCTGGTTGGAAATGAATGCCCCACCCAGATATAATGTCTTCTGTGTCCCATTTATGCCCATGTATGGAGTTCTTTGTCAGGCATGCCCAAATATGGAGTCTATGCATGCAGACGTCAGAACAGGCCAGCTCCATATATGGACACTGGTCAGGGGCCCTGTCCAGAGGCCTTTTTGGGGCGGTTCTGGACAACCATGGGTCTGACCGACTCCGACCACCAGCCACTGCACCCCCTGTGGTGGTGTGGGACGTGTGTGTCAAATTTTAAGTCGGCGGGGCGAACGGTTCTCGAGTTACGTGGATTACACAGAGACAGACAGACGTACTGAGACTTGGTGCATTTAAAGATAAAATGTATGTTGTTTTGTGTGCAACTCACAGTGGCGTAAGCTTTGTCTTCAAATAAATGTAGCTCATTGGCTGTTTTACTTTGATTAAAGACAATGAATAAATAAATGAACAGGACCATGGCAACGCCACTGTTCCATTCACAATTCAAGGACTCTGCCATTAATTCTTGTTCTGTAAAATATAATTTATTCATGGTTCCCAAAATGTTCTTTTTTCTTTTCTTTTTTTTTTCCAATGTTGGTTTACCATAAGCAATTGTATTCAAAAGAAATGGAGTTTTTGCTAATAACAAAAACATGCAGGTTTATCATTTACAATGTGGAAAGTAGATCCAAGACATGCTATACATCTCAACCGAATAAGATATTATTGAAATAACAGCGGAAATCATGAAATTAAATGCCGTTCTCATTCATAGAAAGTAGTATTTTGTATTTGACCAGACTTTACGGTTTTATTACCGTAGTAAACATTTTCATAAATACTTTCTTTTCAGTCGCTTGTTTAAAGTCTTCTTTCAATTACCATGATATGCAGGTTATTTATTTATTTATTATGCTCCGATAATTTTTTTAATAATTATAAAGAAGGGTATTTCTCTACCATTTCTGCTGAGTGAAATACACACCAAGGCCTTTCCCAATCCATAAGTGACTTCAAAACATGCTTTCTTGAAACTGTGATGATGAAAATGATGAAACTCATCTGGAGTCTCTCTTGCTTCAGAGATTCATAGCGCCGGCACCCAGTGAGTCAGATGACCAGGAGTAGACATTGGGACACATGTATTGGTTTAGCAGCACGTTCACCCTCTCTGTGTCCCCCCCTAACCCGCTGTGGAGAGACAGAGACATAGAGGGTTTGTTATCGTATGGTTTAGCAGCACGTTCACCCTCTCTGTGTCCCCCCCTAACCCGCTGTGGAGAAACAGAGACATAGAGGGTTTGTTATCGTATGGTTTAGCAGCACGTTCACCCTCTCTGTGTCCCCGCCTAACCCACTGTGGAGAAACAGAGACATAGAGGGTTTGTTATCGTATGGTTTAACAGCACGTTCACCCGCTGTGGAGAGACAGAGACATAGAGCGTTTGGTATCGTACAACACAGGTTGTGTTAATTTAAGGGCGATTTGTACTTAGCAGGTGTTGGCTACCGGAAATAGCTGATCTACAAGCCATTTTTGGTGGTCAACATGGCACGTAACCAAGAACAAGGGACAGCAGTAGCTCAGGGGGTAGAGCGGCTTCTTGGGAAATGGAAGGTTAACTTCCCAGTTCGATCACTGGCTCCTCCTGCATGGGTTAGTGTTGAATTGTCCTTTAGAAAGCTAAGAGTGAACCCCTATCCAGATGAGTGAATATCAGACAGTGTGAATATAATGCACATTGTTGCACTTTGGATTTAGGCGTAATTTTGATGCACCCTTTCATCATTTCACGAATTGGTAAAAGACTATAGCACATTTCTTTATATTACTCGTATAACAGGGACAGATTAACTCCCACGAGGGCCCCTGCGATGGGCCCTCCCATAGCATGCGTGTGCGTGACATTTACATGTTTTTTATGAAATGGCCCGTTGATTTGAAGGTTTGAGGCCCTTGTCGGGGCCTCAAACCCAGTACAGCGCGCTCCAGTTTCACCAAAGGGCCCCTATAGTCATGTGATCAAGACAGATCTGTCCAGTACTTCATATTCCATCCTGATTGGCTAAGGGCGCTTTCACACCCAAAGTTCGCTTAGAAGGTCCGGATCAAGGACCAAGGACCAAATATTTGCATTTTGATTTTGGTCCGTTTGGTGTTCACACTGGACTTTGTAAAGCGTACCAAATATGTAAACAAATGACACGTGGACATGTTAAGCGAACCAAATAGTGAGGGAAAAAGAACATGAGGGGAAATCACTGTCTACAATTTTTGGGGCAACCTTCAGTCACACAGAGAGAGAAGAGAACAGCAACATGACAGCAACAACTTGCTATTGCATTCATTCTTATTAATTATTTTATTAGCCAAATAAGAGCAACAGATGAACAGGAGCAGGTGTTTGAACAATAATGTGCTTGCTCCTGATGCATACAATTCACGTATACGTATAGCCTACAAGGTATCCCCGATAAAAATGACTTTTCTTCCATGTGTGCACCTTGACCCGATTAGATATATGTTATTTCTGCGCATCAAATCGGCGGGCATTTCCATGTCATCTTATGGTTTAAACTTGAAGGTGGTCAGTTAGTAGGTTATAGAGCTTCAAGTCAGAAAAGCTCCGCTGCAGCTAATTGAGTTGACCTAGTTTTACGTCTTTTGCTAAAGTGATGTAGGCCTAATCAATTAATCATTTGGGACCACCTGTGTATAGCTTATTTAACATTGGCTTTTTCTCTATACGTGCGGCCGTGCGCGACATGGATGATTTTAAATATTTCAAATTCTCTGTCCCTGCGTCTCTCCCATATGAATATATGGGTCTCTCCCCCTCATGTGCGCCCCCCCCCCCACACACACACACACACACACACACACACACAGACAGACAGACAGAAAAAAGGAGGGGACACGAGTTGAAAGAGAAACTCTCGCATGAAGAGATCATGCATCGCATGCTTTGTCATAACTTTGCGTGACGGCGGCGCATGCTTAAAATAAACAGATCTACAAGCTTACATCGTGTACCATATACCGTACACCATTCCGTGTCGATAATTATACATCTGTTATTTTTGCGCATGTGAACCTCGTACGCTGCCATTACATTTGCGCTGCGCCTTGACATGCGTCTACTATTAAAATAAAATCAGACTGTCAGCTGTCATATCAATAGTGATCCCCGTAAAAAATACATGCTTTTATAACTAATTATTAATGCAGCCTCACAACTGCCGAAGCCCGACAGCTATTTTGGCTATCGTACTGTATTTGGTCCTCTATAAAGTCCGAATGCATTCACACCAGTAACGAACCGCACCGTGGTTCGTTTGGAAGCGAACCGAGTCCGGCCTTTTTTAGCGGACCATGGTTCGTTTCTTTGATCCGCACCAGAGTTCGGATGCATGTTCACACCAACCGAACCAAAGGGGTAAGCGGACCATGGTTCGTTTTAAACGAACCAAACATGTCCGGTGTGAAAGCGCCCTAAGAGTGGCCCTGCATCAGAGCGATGAAGGCCAATACATTTGAAAACGTTTTGGAGCATGATCCAGTCTGCACTCTGCAGACTTTATTATTTTTGTGTTTGTTTTTTATGTCAACCTCTGTCCTTCTTTATTGAGTGGATGTGTGTTTTTGTGTTACAGAAATCCTATGCTCAAACAGGCACGAGCACACACACGAGCACACAAGCACGCATGCACGCACGCACGCACGCACACACACGCCCACACACATACAGTACACACACACACAGAGACCTTTATTGATCGCAGGGGGAAATTCAGCTCCACAGTTATGAAACACAGGTCAGATGCAGAAGAATAGACAAGAGGTCAAGGAGGGAGACAACTTCAGCGCTCATGAAGACAACGTCTGCTTTCTTGAGTGGAAGCCAGACGAGATGCCGCTGACATCATGCACACAACACCAGAACACCTGTACCTTTTCTTAACATTCTGCATGCGTCTGAGGAAGGCGCAGATGGAGCTGTGCTTAGCTTTGGACCTCAAGTACTCAGAATATCTGTTGGAGAACTCGATGTCCCCCAGCTGTCTCCGTCTCTCTAGGCCAGGCACCCTGCTTTGGCTGGAAAGATATAGGAGGAGAGAGAGAGAGAGAGAGAGAGAGAGAGAGAGAGAGAGAGACAGACAGACAGACAGACAGACCGATTACTGTATATTTTAGTTGATGCCTCGTACATACTCTAGCGAGTGTATGCATAATACTGCTTGTGTGTGTGTGTGTGTGCGTGCGTGCGTGCGTGCGTGCGTGCGTGCGTGCGTGCGTGTGCGCGCGTGCGAGTGTGTGTGGGGACAGAGGAACGGGGAAGGGGGGAGCTACGGGAGGCAGTGTAGGAAACTTGTTCGACATTCATACAGGTCGATGCCTTCATCGGGAGTGAAGAATCGACCTTGGCCCAAATAAAAATGATGTTGCCTTAGGCCCATATATTTGTTGTTTTTTTGTTTTGTTTCCGTACATAAATGTATTTGTGTGAAAAATGTCTTGTACCCGGTTATTATGTTATTGTATAGGTATTGTTCATGGATTTATTATTGGCTGTTGTATAACTTGAAATGTACAATGTAGCGTTGAAAGTGTAATTATGTATTCTGCCACTTGGCCAGTTCCCACTTGAAAAACAACTCAACGTGTGTTTACTGGTTAAATAAAGGTTAAATAAATAAAAATGTGTGTGAATGTACAATAGAAAATAAACTATATTTTATATAGTTATATTTATTTTGTGGAAGTAATTGTAAGAAATCATTGCCACCCGTTGTATAAGGAGAGTTAGGCCCTGCCTATAGGAGAACAGCCTACCTCAGCTTGGCCTCCAGAAGAGCGTCCACATAGTTCCTAGCGATCAGGGACTGTGTGTTGAAGTATCTGGGTTCACTGCTTGGTACTCCCTCCAGGTCGTCTGGATTCCTGCGGTGAGATGGGAAGTATAATAATGAATTGCATTTTTATATCGCTTTTCCAAGTGCTCAAAGCGCTGTACAATGGTTCATTCATTCATACATTGGGAGGTGAAGCGGCGAACTGTCGACGCCAGCGTCCTCACTTCCCACATTCACACACCGACGGTGGCGAGCTCACACCAACCAACTCCTTGGAGGCAATTCGGGGTTCAGTGTCTTGCCCAAGGACACTTCGACATGTGGACAGGAGGAGCCAGGATTCGAACCGCCGACCCAGCGATCATTGGACGACCTGCTCTACCTCCTGAGCCACAGCCGCCCTAGTATAGCACACAAGAAACAAGACACATGTGGACGTGTCGCTATCGCCACTGGTGGAAAGACGGTCTTTAGCAAACGTATCAACTATCAATACTCAATCCGGAATTCAAAACGTACAAAAGTATTGGTATCAAAATGTACTTGTAAAAGTACTAATGTAGCGGTCCCCGCCGAAAGAAGGTCAAGACTTGAACTGATGGTAATGAATTTATTTAGTCCATAAACCAACGTGAGAACTGACAAAAAATAAAGAACACAAAAACATATACTGTTAATATTAGACATATTTTTAAATACCATTCTGTAGCTTACTCACAAACTTCAAAGGTAAATAAAATATTCAAAAAACACTTTTAAAGTAATTTCAAGCAAAGCCATATTTAGTACTGTAATTAAAGTCCAATCAATTAAGGCACATGACTTATTTAAATCATCGTATTATAGTGTACCATTTTAACAGCTGTTTTTAACTCCAATAAAGTAACGAAATAGCCTCTTTTAACCCTTTTTGAATGTAAAGGACATGAAATACTTGTAACCATAATGTATGAAATATAGTCCGAAACAATTACCAATTCCTTTGCAAACATAACACAAAAAATAGCACATTAAACTCTGGCTTAGTTATAGTTTAGTACATTATCCATACTTAACACCATATACTTAGTTGTAGAAATACGTTTCTTAACGTCTTTCAAACTACCATAACCATAGTTGACGAGGACGTAAACAACACAAGCCATACACTTGTACCAATCTTTTCTCCCAAACCCCCCCCCCAAAACGTGTTAACATTCTAACATAGCAAACACAGTCCGTGGTTACTAACCTTATGCCTCTTCGGGGGGTGGCTAAAACTATACTGAAAGTCTTAAAAGACTAAACATAAAAAGCGCGGTATGCTTTGTACACAAGCAGCAACACCGCGTCTTCTTTCTCTCGGATTATGTAATCCTTTTTGCGTCGCGCATGCTATGACGTCACGCTTCCTCTCTGGGTCGCACAGGTAAATGATAGGTCATACAAAACTTCGAAATAAAAGTATTTGGCTCAACACACAAAAATAACAGGAAAACGACCTAAAAAACATGTAAGTTTCACAATAAAAGGTCTGATCACCCAGGAATATAATGATTTAGTGCAAACTGTAATTTGGTTCGTTACAACTAATTATACAGAATGTCCCATTTCAAGTTTTCAAATCTATAATAAATATCTTCTGAAAATATTCTATTTTCTATTAAATGACCAAAATGTCTAAAGGTCTAAAGTGGTTCAGGTAGGCTATGTTTTTTAATAATCGAATAATCGAAATCTAGTATAACTAGAGTTTTCAAATAATCCTAGTGGAGTAAAAGTACAATATTTGCCTCGCTCTGAGATGTAGTGGAGTAGAGGAAAAGTATTGAAAAATGGACATGTACTCAAGTAAAGTAGCCTACAAATACCTCAAAATCGTACTTAAGTACACTACTTAAGTAAATGTATACTTAGTTACTTTCCACCACAGGCCATCGCTGCACAGATGCTAGCCTGGCTATAATAAGCCAGACCGAATCAGCCGTCACGACAGTGTGATTTAAGTCTGGCTTAACAGAATCTTTGCCGATGGGGGTCTGTGTCCGTGACACATTCATTTGGGGCTCCTCGAGAGGAAAAAGGTTTGAGAACCACTGCTGCCTGTAACTTAACCCATTCTGACCTGAGATCAGATTCATACGAGGTTTCCACGGGACACACACTGGTCTGATTAACCCATTCTGACCTGAGATCAGATTCTAAAAATGTCAGTCGTTCTTCTAATTTTTCAATAGCTAAAGCATAACATGATACTGAACACCAAAATGGGTTCCCGTTCAGAATGGGTTAAGAGCACCAAGTGAGCCAAAGAGAGAATTCATTGTATTTGATCAACAGCAGTAGTAAATGTCATGAGAGAGGCCGTAGAACTGTAACATTGAAACTTTGATAGACAAATAACCATCCCTGGTCTCCCAGCTAGGCCAGAAAGACTTCAGAAAACGTTAATGTATAGTCATAGCACGTCATAGTACATTATGTATAGCAAGGTATAGTACAGGCTCGGCTCCAAAATGAAATGACTGAGGGGGCATTTGAAAATGGCGAGGGTGCACATCTAATTTTTATATACTAAAACTATGCTGTCTGTACATAAAAGTGAGGGTGCAGAATTTGGAACGGAGGGTGCTGGGCACCCTCTGGCACCGGGCCTGGTATAGTATATATGTATAGTTTATTTTCGTTATATAAATATACCATTGTTACTTTCTTAGCTTACGCATGTTTCATGATACATCTTTTTAATGTGATGTATTCCCATGCTTTTTTTGTTCTTGCTTAATGTAAATCGCTCTGGATTAAGAGCGTCTGCTAAATGCCTAAATTGTAAATTGTTAAATAACCATAATTTCACAACTATGGTCTAACTAATAGTTGATCCCTCTCTATACAAACAATTTCAATGTGATCTCTACAACCTCACACTGGGTTGATTTGCTCTTGATAAATTACCCCAAAATAGAGTTGAAAATGTTCCTTATAATGGCACTGATCTCGCGATATCGGTTACAAGGCCGTGGCATCGAAAGTCAATAGATCGATAAAAAGGAAGACAACAACAGCCCCCATTGCCTTGGATTGGGCCATAAAAGACAGGGACAGCGACAAATCTCAGACAATAAATCATTCTTCCTTCGACTTGTTCCACTACATAACACACTCATTTAAAATGACAAAGTGTCTCATCAGTCAGTCAATGAAGGACTATACCAATCAATAAGAAATAATTACATTTGTTTTGACCCAACATTAGTATCAATTCTAGACAACAGTATACATACATACTGTACCTCTGCTGTTGGGAAGAAACCAGTCTAACTCCAAAATGTTCCTTTTTCAGGAAATTCAAAAAATATATGTTTTTCAGGAAATGAAGAAAACCTTATATTTTGAAAGGATAAAGCAATACTGCCTCATCAAAGTTGGTGTTGTGACTTTATATTGTCAATTACTTGCATGAGAGGGGGAGAGATGGTGGAGTTAGTGCTTCGGACCAAACCTCTCAACTCCAATGGAGTTGAGAGGTTTGGTCCGAAGCACTTTTTACTATACTTTTCCCTGGTTCAATATTTGTTTTAACCAACACACAGACGTAAAGGCCCAGGGTGTTACTGTTCAATGTAGCACTGATTTATGCACACAAAAAAAAGAAAATTAGTTAGGTGGTTTCCTCGCAACAGCAACAATATTTTTGATAAGGTCAATATCTTAATTAATATCTTACCTCTCCCATAGAGGTAGCGACGCTGTGAGCTGGAGGGCAGTTGATAGCAGAACGACCTGCAACAAGCAGCTGATGAAGGCCATGGTTGTTCCCTGAGGGGACAATAGACGACTTTTAGGCAATTAAAAATCTGTCCTATATAGCTGTCCCTCAGACAAGTCTGCCTAAATTTACAACAGCAATTAATGTCATCAGACTCCATGAGTGACCATCAAAAGTTAAAGAATGTGTAGCTTTTTAAGGACTAGAAAATATAAAAGTATAGATCTATGTTGCAGTTATGTGATGACGGACGGAGAGCTGTTCTCCGTTAAACTACCGGTATACAACAATAACAACAATAATAATAATAAACTGAACAGTTTCTTTTTCAAGATATTCAAAAGAAAATCTTCGTCAGCCAGAGCATCGGAGCAGCCTTAGTCAATGAAAGACGCCAATCAGGATCTCATAGTTATAGTATAGAAAATGACAATAACCTAAAAATACCAATTGATTTGTTAATAATTCCTACAAAAAAAGGAAGTAAATATTTCATTTTGCACAGCTGAAAACCATAGAGTAAACTTTAAAGCATATTAAAGCCTACAGTAGTAGTTAACTCACCAGAGCTGAGTGTATACAGGAGAGAAGATGGCTCGGTGACGGTTGATATCCACGTTTCACAGTTTGGGCCTTATATGTAGGTTTCCTTGTATTGACCCCTGCCAACACTCACGCACTATGATGTCAGTGAGCCCCACCCCCCTCCCCCTCCCCCCCCCGCCTGACACGTAGTTTTATAGTCATCATTATTTGTGCTGTTCATTTTGTTAATAGGTTAATAGTTTTACAGTCATAATGTCATGGGTCCCTTTGTTTGCTGGGGTCAATGAAGCTGGATGGAATTACCGGGTTTGGTTTCCTTTATTGGCTTTAACTGCCTCCTTGCCACAAAGGTGTTTGTGAAATCGTCAAAAGATCGATGGTGGAATACTGAACATGACAGGAGGGAATCTTTAATTTATATCATTTTATGTCGTGTGCCCCGTAGCCTAACGTACTGTAGGCTATGTGCGTCTTTGTGTTTAATCTTCTTGACCCACTGGCAACGTGTGCAAGAAATCCGACACTGATCGATTTAGTGGGGGGTGATGCATACGTGTAGTAGCCTAGTTTAATTCTTCCCAACAAACAAACAAAACAAAAACTATTATAACATTGTTTTATAAAGGACAACAGACATCACACTCCCGTACCAGACAGTATAGGTATACAGTAATTGCTGCACCTGAAAGGTTAATAAGGATAGGCAATTATTCAGGCATCATATCGCCAGTATCAGCCAACTTGGCCTTAACATGCATCAGTATCGAACAGATATCAAATATATCCGTTATAGGCTGCTGATATAGCTGAAAAGCCTGAAAAAGCCTTGTGTGATGATGGAGGCAGCAGTGTTTTCTGGGGGAAGCTTTCAAAAAGGTCAACAAGATGGAACACTTCTAAATAAAAATAAAAAGTTTTATTACCGCTATGTTGGGAAATCCCTATAGTCTAATCGGTTTATATATCGGTTATCGGCAACAACAGCAATTCATTATATCGGATATCAATATCCCTACATGCAAATTAAGCTTTAAATGCTTTAAAGTGTTGTTAACGTACAGTTTAGCTCATACCCTTCTTCATAAAACCTAGAGGATAACGGAGGAGCTAGTGCTCAGTGCCATGTACGCATGTCTTTCTGTTACAGTAGATGAGTGTTTACTATTTATGTCTCATATTCCTTAGATTGTTATTGAGCTTGGTGTTTGAAAAGGAAATTAATTTTGCATCTAGTTCATTTGTAAACCACTACTTTTTGTTTAGGATAAATCACAAAGATGGACAAGTCCTCACAACCCCTGTTTCTTTTGGGGATTTAGTTTTGTTTACCATTTTATGCTGTGTAAAAATTATACAGTTCAATTTTCGATTATTTCATATTTCATATATTTATTTAGGTAGTTTTACAGTAAACTATATGCAAAACTGTAAAATTGTAATTGTGGGTAGTTTACTTGTAAAACTGCCTCACACTTTTCCCCCCACACAGAAATGTTTGATGGTGTATACAGAGTCAGAGGAGACATATTTAGGTATTATAGAGGTTAATCTGTTACTGACAGGGTATGAGACTGCTGTCATATACTTACATATACATACTTTCCATCTCAGTACATCTCTTCTCCTTTCTGATTGGTCACCACGTACTCACTGACGATCATGTCATAAAGCTTTGCCTGTAGAAAATTAATGAAAGCATAACGTTCACTATAGTAAAGACCACTGCACCATCAAACAATAATCAAGTTGGTTGTGTTTATTGAAGAGAGTGAGTTAAGCAGGTAGCGGAGGAGGGCGGGTGGGCGACAGGTTGTTGGGCTGAGGGAAGGGAGGAGTGAATGGATGGAGGGAAGGAAGGGAGAGGATGAAGTGATCACGTATAGCCGTACGGCTTAATGCCGTACGTCACTTCATCCTCTCCCTTGGGATGTGAAGTTAGACGGAGGACGGGCAAGTGGGACGAATGGGAGGATGAAGTGATGTATAGTATTAACGACGGGACGTGGGAGATGACGGGGGAGTGGGTGAGGAGGCGAAGGTTAGGATGATGTAATGGGAGGCGAGCTGAAGAAGGAGCTATGGGGGTGGGGGGGGGGGGAGTGATGCAACGAACACGAGGCGGAGCGAGGGGAACGAGGGCGACATGGTGAGGACGGGGTGGAGGGGAAATGAGGGGTGGTGTGATGGAGACGGTGCTGGAGGGGCGACGGGACGAAGGGAGATGTGATGAAGACGAGGTGGAGGGGAAAGGGGACGAAGGAATGAACCAGCTGACGCTCTTTAACAGAGGAACTCACAACATCAAATAATTCCACGCAAAACACGCCTCAGTTCAGAGCATATACTGTATATACTACTGTATTAGAAGCAAGGGGAGAGGTTCCGTATAGAGGGGCCATCTGGGAACCATCTGATCTTGGCTTCGTGTCAAGGTGTCCTTGAGCATGACACTGAACCCTTAACTGCTCTTAATGAACAGATTTGTGCCTTGAATTGTCTTCGCCTTCTCTGTGTGAATGTAATTCACTTTGGAAATTGCTTTTTCTTTTCTTCTTTTTTTTTGTTAGTTAGAGGGTCACTTATCACTTGACTTGTGTCTCTGCCGTCTGTGTGTGAATGTAATTCACATTGTAAATTGCTTTTCTATACCATTTAACATGCAGCCGTGGTACGACAGTCACGCTTGGAGACACACTGCTCAATGTCCCTTTGACCCTTAAGATCACATGGAGGTAGGCACCGTGCTGCGCGTGGCCATGACTCACTCGCTCACACACACACACTCAATCACTGTCTGTGCCTAACACTGTCTGTCCTCTCTCACCAGACTGGCACACCCATCGGACACCTCCTTCGGCTCTGGTGGCGTGTGTATGCCCTTGTCTAATGATTATAATTGGGGCCCAGTATACAAATACAGACTATTCTGTCAGATGATGGGGTTTTTTTTTTAACGTTTGACCTCATTCTTATCTGTAAAATGTTTGGTGGACAGGGTTCTTTCAGACATAAGCCCCAACCGTTATTCCCCGGAAACAGGGGGAGAGAGCACCCCTCCTGATGGTCCTCCAGAACCTTGATGACATGGGACTTGAACCTGCCAACTGTCTGTAGCAGAGGCAACCGATCAAGCGCACCACACCATTGAGCCAAGGCACCTTTGGGCACTCAGCAGATGTCTCCTGGTGCTTTTGAGTTTTAATTTTTTATTCAAGCCTTGAAAGGTTCAGATTACTGCAGCATTGAGCTGTAGGAGGAATGGAACTTGAACATGGAATGTCTGTACTGAAAGCCTGATCATTAGACCACTGCACCATCAGTCAGACACTCTCAGGCAAAATCTCATGGTAATTTTGAAGTGATCTTTTGTTTGTTAGCCTTCAGTTAGTAAAGTTAAAATAACACATAATCATATTAATCTGATGTTTCTTAGCGCTGTTGAGGTCTTCTTTTGTAGCAGCAGCTTTGAGTGAGCTTGTATAGTAGATCAAATTTGTGGGGCCATTTTTGTGAAGTTTCAAAATCTCTTTTCATATCAGTCCCTAGAAATTAATTTGGGGGTCCATGTCATAAAAAGAGACACACACTGGCTCAATCACAAAAGGTCAATGATCGGTTTTAATTGTATTTCTATGATCCTTTTCATGGTAGGGGTAATGATTAGAAGTGGCAGAAATGGCTGTAAATATTAATGTATTTTTCTTCAAGTAAAAAAAGAGACAAATAAATGTGTGTGGTGCAAAACATGTGCTGCATTCGCTCACATCTCGCTCCAAGTTTTTCAGAAAACTTGGCAGCCGTTACAACTAGAAGTTGCAGAAATGGCTGTAAATATTAATGCATTTTTCTTCAAGTAAAAGAAAAGAGAGTTTTTCAGAAAACTTGGCAGCTGTTACAATGTAAAACAGGAAACCTTTGTTTTGACATGAAGTCAAAACAAAAGATGTTGTTCTCACTGGAAATAACACATTCTCTAGTGAAAAACATGTCAGTCAGTCACTCATGTTGTTTTCATCAATCAACAATAGTATGTATTACATAACATTTGTTGTGAAGAGTTTGTTAGCATCATCAGGTCGTAGCCTTAGAAGACATTGGTTAAAGAAATGGACCTTGAGTCTGCAACAAAGGCGATTAATTAATTAATTAATTAATTCACTCACGCACGCACGCACGCACGCGTTTTACAGGTGGATATACATGCAGGCCTGGGACTGTCACAACATCATTACATTATTCAGGAGCTATTTTAGCTTTTGTAAGCAGTGCTCAAATCCAACCACAGGATGTCACTATTATATTAGTAGCATAGATTAGTAGGCACAATTAGGCCTATATTCCCTGCACCATACAGGGCTTAATTGATTTGTACCCTATAGCATCAACTTCTTAACATGGTTTCACTATAGTGCACAAAATGTGTTTATTTACATAATGTGCTTTAGTTTAGTTTAGTCATGTTTATTTAGATTAGAATATGTTAAAAAACAGAAACACATTTTTGCACGAAAAAAAATGAAATTGGGAAAGAAGTTGCACTTTAGGTAGCACAAGGTCAAGTTAAGAAGCAAGTATTCAGAAACGTATAATGATGCCATGAGGATTTTACTCAGATGGTGCAGTGCGAGTGAGATGTTTGTCGCTGCAAGAGTCAATACTTTTCAAGCTGTTCTCCGGAACTTAAAGCATAGATTCACGTGTCGCTTGGATGAGTCTGTGAATAGCATCATCGTCAGTATAAATAACCCTGACAAAAGTTGCACTAGAATAGATACTCCTCTAGCCTTAGAAGACATTGGTTAAAAAAGTGGACCTTGAGTCTGCAACAAAGGCGATTAATTAATTAATTAATTAATTAATTCACTCACTCACGCACGCACGCACGCACGCACGCACGCATTCATTCATTCATGCATTAACTCCTTGTATATGAATCTCACACATTCATATTTTTGTGTTTCGTGTTTTTGTGTTTCGTGTTTTTAGTGTCACAGTAAATGTGACAAGGGTCAAGGTCAAGGTAAACTTTATTGTCCACAAGGGAATTTTGTCTTGGGCTTTCACCCCAGCTACAGCCACACATTAAAACATCAATGACAACAAAAATACATTACAGAGGAAGACACAACATTACACAATTGCACACATGATGTGAATAATGTAGCCTCACGTAGTTACCGCTGTTTCAGAGCCTCGTTCAGCATCTTAGTTGATGCTGATACAAACGATTTTTTAAATCTGATGTACTTCCACTTTGGTTCTTTGTATCTTCTCCCAGAGGGCAGAAGTACAAACTCGCCATTTAAAACATGGGTAACATCACTGACAATTGTTTTAGCCTGTTTTAATGTAGCCTGCTCATAAATAGACTAAAGAGAGGGGAGTAGTACCTCTATGATCTTCCCTGCAGTCTGCACCAATCTGAACAATTTGGACCTCAGTTTCACTGAGAGATTACCGAACCAAACTGTGATGCCAAACCTGACCAGGCTTTCCAAGACTGCTCGATAGAACACTAACATAAATCTTTGGTCAACACCATGAACCCTGAGACGTCGGATTCATGGTGTTGACCAAAGATTTATGTTAATGTTCTATCCAAATTGTTCAGATTTTTGGTACATTTCTTTTAATTTCCCATCAGACCATAAAAAGAAAAGCACGCTCGACACCCAACAGAGAGCAGTCTAGCTGTCATAATGCTCTGAAGTTGTCCAGATTGGATGGGAAGGGGAACAGAGAGCACTTTTTTTGTTTCACTGTCAAATTGCACACGCTGCAGGAAGCAAAACAATCCCCTCCCCCCTGTGAGCTTTGGCTTAATTGGCACGGACCCCATGTTGGGGAAAGACGTACTGGTTTAACCACAGACACGTGTTAATGCTGTGTAAAATCCTTTTTTATTTTGCATCCCGACCGCTTCACTCATAATGGATGTGAAGAATCAACTGACTGAGAGAAAACGCTATTGTCACTGCTACTGAATTAGTTAAATTTTCGCTAGAAACAGACTGTATCATTATATGAGTGACTGACTGTCGCAAATGATACAGAGAGGTCCCTGACAATATAACACAGAGACAGCTTGTTTATTTTTGGACCACAATGCTTATATGAAACGATTTTAAGATGACCCCGTGTTATTCTCCATAGAGAAATTACTTCTGTGAACCGGGCAGAACCAGGGGATGAGCGAGTGACGGCAGGACTTCGGCGCTCTATTGGAGTCGCCTCGTATACCTGGGCCTGGGGGTCAAATCCGGCCCTTTGGCTGACTCTGACCGGCCCGTGAAAGGTTACTTGGAAATAAGAAAATAAAACGTACTTTCAAAATTTACCCTATGCGTCGACTAAAACTGCATTGCTTTTATTTTGAAGCCTATTTATTCACATACACGCAATCTGTTTCCTACCGTTAATTGCGTGTGTGTGAGATTGAAGACCTGTTACCTTCTTTGTTCTCTGTTACCCCTAAAAAATGTAGCTGTAGAATGCAAAGGTTTCAACAAAATAATGAACTACTAAGTATATATTTAATAGTATAGTCCGAGGTTAGCCTGGCTCCAGCCCCTGAATCGCTAGCCACATTAAAAAATTATGTTCAGGCGAGTGAAACGAAATGAAAATTCAGGCTGAGTGTCAGGCTAGTCCGAGGTAATAATAATAACATAATACTCTTACCAGCTTGTCAAAACAATGTCATTTACTGCTTTTTCTATAGAAATCATCATAATACTATGCAGAAGTGAGTTTAGCATTTTGGTCCGGCGCAATATTTTCTGTTTTCCCACCCCTGTAAGGGATCTAATGTAAGTGTTTTGCTCTATGTTATCCACCAATATGCCTGACTGTATTCATCAAGACTCACGAAAACTAGAAGAACTCTGTCTCACCAGGACCTGAGGCGATAACCACTGCTTTCAGTATTATCGTTGAAAACAGTCAACAACTAATTCTGTAAACATATGTCAAAGAAAACAAACGACTAAATAACGACTATAGGCTACAGTTAAAGCTGCTATAAGCAATAATATGTAACATTTTAATTACCTTTTCTTTATTCAGACAGCCAGTAATGGGTAGAACGCTCCCAAAATAATTAGTCTCTGTGACACATCTAGGGGCCATAATCTGCATTCAAAGATTTTCCTAGAAGCTTCCTGTCAATTATCTAATGTGATCCTGGGCTCTACACACCCTCCGTCAACCTGGGGAGAGCAACGGACTTGAACTCATGCTTCCTTCATGCATGAGTGTCCAAGTTGCTCCTTTACACCTGACAGGGGGGGGAAGTTTCCCTGGTTGGACGTAGCGCGTGGAAGGAACACGTTATTCCAACAAGTTCCTTTCCCCTCCATCAGGCGCCCCGGCTGGCCAGGGGGAGGTAGTTTAGAGACCAGGATTACTGCATGTTTTTTGTGAGGGTATACCTACTACCTAGTACTACCCTAGGCTAGGGGACACGGGGAGAACATACAAACTCCACACAGTATCTGTTGTCTAATTGGTACAGTGGGCAGGGTATTTAGAAAATGCATCTCAATTTCCAAAACGTTTTGTGCAGTCTGTCCTGTCCTCTCATGGGAGCCAAGTATGCCTGTGGCTGCCTCTCTCATTCATGAGACACTGTCTGTACACAGTCATGGCTTTCCTTATGTTTGCTGCAGTCACACAGTTTATTTTTGTTGTCTTATAATTTAGTTAGTTGTTGTCTTTAGTAATTTAGTAATTCTGCTTGTGTTTGCACACAGACATACAGTATAGTCCCACAAACATGCTTGTTATGGAGCATGTCTGGGTCATTTTCTTTTAGATATATAAAATTCAAATGCACTCTTTTCAATTTTAATAATGAGTCGATATCTAGGTCTCTCTCTCTCTCTCTCCTTAATCGCCAGAGTAGCATACGAAATGGTGCATTTATATTGCACCTTTATTGTCTCCCCCAGCTGGCCACACACTTTCTTACTATAGGCTGAGGAATATGTCCCACCCTGCATGGCATCGACCTGTGGGAACCTCACGGTTCTCAAACAACCGCTCTATCCCTGAGCCACTGCTGCCCCAGCTGTGCTCTGACCTAGGATGACCAGATCCAAACGGTTCATTTGAGGGACAGAAGTATCGCTTGTGTGGGACAAGTGGGATGGGTGGACCCCGTCCCCCCATCCCACTTGTCCCACACAAACGATACTGTAGGGTTTGCAACTTACTACTTGAGTTAAAGGCATAAAAAACTTTCATGTCATATTGGCTATCATTTATAAACTCCTCTGGTGTCTCACATTTTGTTTTAAAATCATGCTTTATTTTAATTTTTATGCTATTTTAACAGGCTTAAAAACTCATCTTGCAGGAAGAGACAATGAGAGAGCTTTACAACAGAAGGCCAACTATTAGGAGACTAACTATGATTACACTGATGCAATTGCCTGTCATCAGTCACAATATGGGACGCCTGAAAAGTCTTTAAAATGAGGGACTGTCCCACGCAAAGAGGGACATCTGGTCACCCTACTCTGACCTGACCTGTGAGGTCAGAGCTGCTATGACAAAACTTGGTGTATTGTACTCTTATAGCTCTATGATTGTACTTAAGGGACAACAAAGAGACCAGAGAGCAGCTATAAGGCCACAGGAAGGAATTTACCGTAGGAGGCGCTGAACGTTTAGGAGGGGGTGCCCCCGGCTGCCCGCGCACCGCAAAATGCACGTGCACACGCCTCGTGCACGTGCATTTTCACGCAGAAAACTGGCTTTTACTTTCCCTCTGCACCACACGCAAGTTATGTGAAGAAACTGACAGAGGTAATTAACCAAGATGACCAGGATGTGACACAGCTATGTAGCCTATGCATTAGGCCTATAGTAACAGAAATCTGTTTTGATTAAAACTATTATTATTTTCCCCCTGGTGTCCAATGGGGTGCTGTGCCGCTGGGGAGGGAGTGCTCCAGCCCCCCCCAGCAACCCAATATTTCAGCCATGCCAAAGAGATATACAAATCCCACACACCCACATAAAATGAAGCAATGGAATCTCAAAGCATCACTCGTCCTTCCACATGTGTGTACTATACTACTGTCACTGTGTGAGTATGTCCGTATGTATGTACAGTAACATTAACAACTACCGTATGTCAATTAGGCGGAGGATCACGTTTTATTTGCTCACGATCCGATTCTGATCATTTGATTTTGAGTATCTGCCGATACCGATTTTTCCCGGTCTGATATTTATATTTTTTAAATCACTTATGCTATCACAATAGAACGATTTCCAAAATCATAGACAATATCCAGTCTAATATCATGATATGGATATAATATTGATACAATGTCCTGTCCGAGTTTAATCTCTCAACAAACTGCAGATGGGTTCCCAGATTGACACTGTAAACCATCCATATCATGTTCGAGACAACCCATCTGTTGAGGAGAACACAACAAAGGAAATTGATATTGATATTCCAAGGCACTGGATTTATGCTCAACTCCTTGCACATTCTACTATGATATTGCTGCTATTGATTATGCATAATTAAAGTAAATCCAAAGTCTAACTGCATGGTGTTTATTTTAGATCCTTATTAGTCACTGCCTCAGCAGAGACAATTGTTCCTCGGGTCAAAGTACAACAAAACTTTTACAATGCATTGAATAAATACAAAATGTAGCAATACAGAAATAGCAAACATTTAAATAATTAAAGAACAAATAGCCTACAATATACATATTCATGTACTGTACACATCGCCTATACTAAAGACAAAAACGATGATTCTAAGTTTCTGAGGTGGGTGTAAAGCATAATGTCAAATTCTCACCATTCCTTCACTGCCTACTCATCTAGTCCACTAGCTATACTCTACCACCTCTGTGGGCACAGTGGGCTACAGGCAAAGTAAAACCAGATTTTTTAAGAGCACAGTTCATACACAGCGCAACTCAATGTATACACCCCAAGGAATACACAAATGGTACTGTGTACTGTGTACCAAAGATATGCAGAATTTATCAACAAACATATTTAACGTATTTTAAGTGGCCAAGACTGCGTCCCCGTTTTTCCGCGGATTCTGCGTCAAGCGTGCATTGGCCAAGTGGTGTCACTGACCTGCCGCAGTGGCCAGTGCCGTCTCCACGCACACATCAGCAGGGGGGCATACTTTTTTCAAAAGGGGGCACGTAAGTCAAATAGTGGCCTGTTAACAAATAGTTATGAAGTTATGAATAATCATGAAGAACTTATAGATTTAACATTTGTAAAACATTTAAATATTGGTACAGTAACAGTAGGGTAGGGTAGACCTACTACTGGCCAATCTGGACTTTAGGGGCACAAAATCCAATCTGGGGGGGCAATGCCCCCCAATGCGCCCCTGTAGAGACGGCACTGGCAGGCTCCATATGGCACTACAAAACTCCTCAATTCCCTGCTAAACTGACGCTGAAAGTACATGGTGCCCAAAGTACTACATTAATGCCACTTCACTGAAACCATATGATATCAATGCCAGTAAATGACAGCAATGGCAGCTGTTGGCACCATCAATCTGTTCATCTAATGCAAATGCATCTAAATTATGAATTGATGGTGGATAAACTCCTGCAGCTTACCAAGCTCATGTACGGTACCCTTCTCTGTAGTGTCCAGGCTCTGGTATAGTTACCAGGTAGAAATATATTTTTACGTATCTGGACCTTATAGGCATGGAATAATCTACAAAATATCACATTTTTATTTTAGAGCACCATAAAGGTGTGGTGATCGATGGAAGCTGGATTTTCCTCACAAGAAAAAAAACAACAACCACCAGGCCACTGAGGTTTTATTGTGGATTTGTGTTATTATTTTATACAGCCTTGGCCAGGCCCTCTCATAAAGTTCCTGTTCAAACAAAGGTAAACAATAAAATAAATAACAAATAAATAAAAGCCAAAGCTACCTGACAAATGTTTAGTGACCCTAGGCCGCTGCGTTCTGGCTTCAGGGAGGTAAAGCATGGTATCTTTACAACCAGAAAGTCTGAACTATCATTGGCAGTGGTGATTTTTTAGATACAAGATATTTCCAGCAGATTAAATCCAGCTCTGCTCCTTATCTGTAGCTCCTATATCATGGTCTGTGTGTCTGCGTCTGCAGGGTAATGGATATATTGGCCATGTCATTGCTGGAGACAAGGTTATAGTGCACGTCTGCTGTATGGTGTTGTTCTAATCACAGATATTCATCTCTCTCTCTCTCTCTCTCTCTCTCTCTCTCTCTCTCTCTCTCTCTCTCAAGAGGAGCCCTATAGAGCGTCCCTTTCAGAACGACGAGTGGCCCAGGAAATGATTCTCCATTAATTTTCTCCATAGGCTTTTCAAAAAGTATTTATATAAAGACGGTTACGCCGCGGACAAAGCCAACTCGGATCGTGACAAATCATGACAACAAACACAATATTTTGTGCCGATCAAATCATTTGAAAGAAGAAAATAAAGGCAGGATACAACACTATTTGTTTTGTTTTTCTTCTTACTAACAGTCTTTAAATAAATACCTTTTGAAATGTCTATGGGAAAAATGCATTGGGAATCATTTCCTGGGCCTGGCGTCGTCATGACAGGGGGTGGGACTGCGACGCTCTATAGCTGTCCTCCAAGCCAAGGCACATGAAGACGGTGTCCCTGCATGGGCCGGGCCGGGGGGTGAGACAGCACGACCGGGCCTCACCGAACCTGACTCCCAACAGCACACCCCCCCCCCCCCCCCACGGAACGGAAAATTTCATTTACGCAAACAGTTGCTGAGATTAAGCAGGCGTGCATGCACGAGAGAGGAGTTATGTGAGGAGCCGATCACAGTCACAGATAGAGGGAAAGTGTTATATTTAGCCTATTATTTATGTCTGTAGGAGAGAGTGTGAGACAGACTCCACGGTGCTTGTACAGTCCAGCGCAGTACACAGACATGATATTTTGCTATAGTGTAGGCTATTATAGGCTATATAAGCTCTGTATCTGGTTAATTGCGGGAGGATGCGGGAATTCGCGGGGGCCCGCCCGCTGGTTTAACAGTCGTGACTCGTGAGTGACTGTGTAAAAAAGCGTCCATCAATCATCTGACAGTCCGGGCCCCCAGGAGGTCCCGGCCGGGGTGTGACCCCCCCCCCGGAGCTACCGGGGGGGTTGTATGTGTGTCCTAGAGTGATGTGGTCCAGTGGCCTCTAAAAGGTCCAGAGGAGACCTTTGTCACCCTAGTCTCCTGTGCAAGCTTGGAATATATAGCCTAGTAGCCAAAAAATGAACCCGGACATGTTGAGTACACCAAGGTTTTATGTTAGAAATGTTTAGTGTGGGTCCCCAGAATGTATACAAACTGCCGGATGCTAACTTGCATATGTTGAGCAATTTTCATAATTGGCATAATACTTATATGTGACCATACAACCTATAGAAGGCAAAATATTCAACATTTCATGCTAATGCTTATGCTTCATCATTAGTTTTGCAAAAAAAACACTCATTGGGCTTAAAACGGCCATGCCCACTGCATTCTACATTCATTCAAACTGAACTCTGTTAGAGTCTAATGATCATTATAACAACGTGAAAGGAAAAACTTTATATTTGTGGACAAGTAAAATATGTTTTTTTCACGTGGTGTCATTAAAATTAATTAATGTTGATATGGCACACTGACGAGCTGGAAAATAAAAAACATGGCACTTAATTTAAAAAAAGGTTGCAGACCTGCTATACTGCACTTGCGACCCATTCGAATAGGTTTAGGGGTATAAGGGGGGAAAAAGGACGCAAAAGGTTGCATGTGCCTTTTATTTAAATAAATAAAATCTAATTAAGGGATAGCAAATGGCTGTGGTTGCGAAAAAAAAACAAGAAGAAAACAATGATACACCTTTACCTGTCTACTCTAAGGCCAGTAACATAATAGGCTATCGGGGAGGCAGAGAGTGACAAACTGCTCGCGTTAAATCACAGCCGGCATCGCAAGGACTCAGCTTTTATCTTTGTAGTGACAGTCAATTAAGCAGCATGATGAGTGCAGTGATGAGATGATGATACGTAGAGGGCTGAGACATAACAGGGGAAGACTGGGACACAAGCACAGGCAGGTGTTGATCTGAGTATGTGCGTGTGTGTGTGTGTGTGTGTGTGTGTGCGTGCGTGCGTGCGTGCGTGCGTGCGACTTGTACTACAGTATGGATTGACTATATTTGCCATCCTTATCCAAATGACCACTATAAACATCAGTCTCCAAATTCAGAGACACAAGGAAACCATTAGCTCATCATCTCCATTGAAAAAGCATCAACTTTCCAAGAGATGCTATGGCAATCCTATACTGTAGCACAATAAACCCCAACAATCCTATATGAAAAGCACATCAGTCAGATCAGCCTCATATATACAGTATCCACTGTTATACTACACCATCTCTCTCTGTAAACGGAGCCTATTTTGGTGGTCTCAGTCTACAGAAGATTAGAGTTGTTCACTGGCTGAAGTCACAAAACAGTGCAAAACGGTGGCGCCACAGCCACAGTGCCACATTGTCTACTATAGGCTTACGGTAGAAACATAGAATAGCCATCCAAAACGAGCATATTCACTTACATGGTCTATAGAGCCGTGGCTCCCAAAGTGGGGTCCGGGGACCCCCAGGGTTCCTTGAGGGAGTTCCAGGGGTCTCCAGCCAAATGATAGTTTGGAACCAAATGGAGCCTTATGGGTCTGTAACTCTGAGAGTGTACCTTTAATGGATTTTATTTATAACGCACTTTATATTCGTGAGAATCTCAAAGTGCTACAGAAATTAAATAAAAGCTAAATAAACGACACACCATTAAAAACATCTAAAAGAACAGGAACATTTAAAACGGCGTTGCGGCGTAGATGCACTGGTGGGTTAGCAGGGAAATCTTATATTCGGTCCGGAATGAGATGGGGAGCCAGTGGAGTGAGCGGAGGATGGGTGTGATGTGCTCGTATTTACGCACTCTTTTGTAAACTCTCAGAGTTAAATTAACATTGATTTTTACAATATAAATTGGGGGTCCCAGAGATAGATCTATCTATCTATCTATCTATCTATCGGCAGTACTGGCTCTAACACAATATGCTTACCAGTCCCTGGGACCTTAGACAAACATATGTCTGTGTGGGGCTGGACCTGTCCTTGACTGAGCCGTCTTCTGCACCAACCAGTGGTGAGAGCTGGGACAATGCCTGTATACCACAGGAAACCAGACACAGGCAAATTCAATTAAGCCCCTGTTTTTGAGGAGTGTCTGGTTAGCCGCTTTGCCGTTCTGAGACAGCTGAGAAATTATATTTGTCAGTAAATGGATTACGCGACATCCGTTGTGACTGTCGACTGTCCCTGCTCACCGTTTTAATTCCGACAAACATTTTAATTTGTTCCACCAAAAATGAAATGTCTCCTGCTACCAGGTCTATCATGGTACACTCTCAGTGAATGCGTTTAGCACAATACAGTTCTATTGTCTATTTTGTCCACCATTGTAGTATGGTAGCCTACTTGGTACGTACAAAAAAAAAGTTACATATCTCTGCTGTCGGGAAGAAGCCACCTAACTCCAAAATATTCAGTTTCAGGAAATGAAAAATATAAAAGTTTCAGGAAATTAAGAAAACCGTATATTTTGAAAACAAAGCGATACTGTGTCATTAAAGTTGGTGTTCTGACTTATATATATATATATATATATATATATATATTGTCAATGACTTCCATGAGAGGGGGAGATGTGGTGGAGTTGGTTGCTTTAGCAGACAGTTTGAGGGTCCAATGGAGTTAAGAGGTTTTGTCCAAAGCGGGTTTTTTTACTACTTTCCATTGGTTTAATATTTTCGAGAGAACACACAGACATAAAGGGTGTTCAATAGCACTGAATTTATGCAAAAAAAATCATAAGGTTGAGTCAAGGCTGAAATATATTAGCTAATTTTGGGCGGGTGAGGACTTACTACTTACTTACTAATTATAAGCAATGAAAAACAAAACATCGCTCCTGGAGGCAAGCTATTATGACATCATACAATTCCGAAACGAATCGGTGAAACAGGACACGAACACAAAGTGAAGTCAGTGATTGGCTTCCATTTTAATCCGTAATGTTCAATTTCCAGTAATAGTGCGTTTTGGGTTCAAGGTTCGATACATGGAAAGCCTTTGCCCCTCTACGTCCATAACATCCATCAACCCTAGCAGGGTATTCTGTTCATTGTATTGATAAGAATCTGACATAGTGCAATTACTTTCAACTGCATGTGCTACAAATGGCATGCAGCATCGACAATACAACGGACAGAGATATGCTTTCTTTGCCTCTCAATGGATCTGCCAATCGATACAACATGTCAGCCATATTAGATCACGCCACAGAACACAAAAATTACACTATGTAATCGCTTTTCAGATAAAATGTACAGAATGATTGAGGGGCTGGGGTCAAAGATAGCAAACTCTTTGTCAGTGCCTCATTTGTGCCGAGCCAACCACTGTAAACTGTATTACCACAAAATGCAGTTGCACTTTAGCCCCATGTAGCTACACCATCGCAATCTAATAATCTATATTTGGAGAAATGTGCTAGCTGCACAAACCTCCTTAGTTTTCCAGCAAAACATTTTACTTTATGCTTATTGTAATTTGTATTAAACATTTCTACTGAAGGGACATAATCTAATTAACCCAAGAGGTAATTGAGACAAATTACATGTCAAGCCTGGACAAAGTACCATTTTAGGATGTCTTGAGTAAAGTGGAGATGTCTATTTTGATGCATATTCTTCACATATCTTGAAATATGTTCCAATTAAGGCATTTACATTTCAGCAATTGTGATATCACAATTAGGCTATAATCGTACAGTGACTTTGCAGTACCTCGCCATTTTAACCAATGACGTTTCTGAGCTGACTCAGCTGAGGAGCAGCACAGGATATGAATAGGGGTTATTTGTTTGTTGGAGAATGAATGAATCACTGTCACTGTGTTGGAAGATACAATGTTCTTGATACTTGTTCTAGGGCGTTCCGTTCACCTTCATAAGAACCGATTGGAAAGTGTTTGATGTATGGTCTACAAGTTGCATGGCCATACCTTGAAAATAAGTTTTAAGATTTACTGACTTATAGATACTAGGAGAACTTTATAGTGTACTCACATTGCTTTCCAATGGCTTAATTACCATACAGAAATATTCAAGCAAAGTGAGTGCATTGATTGATTGATTGATTGCCAACATAAATACAACAGACCCCCATTCAGAAACACCGCCATTCAGAAACACCGCCATTCAGAAACCCGGTTAGGGTTAGGGAATTAAAACCTTTTGGCTAAGCGTTCAAAGGGAGATATTGAAAGTGTTTTAGATCAGGATACAGTTGAACCCAGTGAACTTGGTACTGGGCTTAGATTCCGATACTGATCTAAGGCATAGCGGATGCGTGCAGCCGTGCACGCGACCTCGCCCGCTTCTCGTCTTACTGGAACTGTGCTCTGTTAATGTATAGTGAAATTCCCACTGCGCTCGACCTTGAAGAAAATCATATACAGTATATACTGTAGCCTACACTGCCCTACAGCAAGTCAGGCTGGCAACCAACCTGAATGATAACACATAATGCGGCATTGCTTTGAAATAGGACAGGACCGTATATATCCCATTTTGGGCGGGAACCCCTTTTGGTGTTAACATTATGTTACGCTTTAGCTATTGAAAAATAGCAGATCGAGCTTGTAGGTCTGCTATTTTTGAAAAATCGAAGAACGACTGTCAGGATGTAGAAGACATTTTTAGAATCTGATCTCAGGTCAGAATGGGATATTTCCCAGCCGTCCTCTGAGATGTGAGGGAAAAGAAGCAATATAGGATATATATGGACAATGATAGAGCAGCCAGTCTGTCGTCCCTTGGGACTGGGATTTACATACGGCATTTCCTCAGCTGAGTCTTTCTTCATCAGAGCGCAGACCGCGGGACACATTTGGAACAGATGCTTGTAGACAGAGAGAGACGCACGAGAGAGAACACAGCTTCCAGCCACTCATTATCTCGCTCTCGTATGAAACGTGTCACCATTTAAATAGCCTACAGGTAACAGTTTATGGAGTGCAGTAAAGTGAAGGGAAAGCATCCCAATCCCGTGCTGTTGTGTTAGGCTTAGTTATGCCACCATGACATGACAGGGGGGGGGGGGGGGGGAAACGGATTATTTCAACTGTCATCCATTTTTTTAAACCCCCTATAATGAAATAGTGTTGTGATTCATTGCTATGCAGTCACCTTATACTCAGGAGTTTGGCCAGGACTATAGACTGAGCTGTGGACATTGCTCTTGTCTTTGTGTTTTTATGTAATTTTCTTTTCTGTTCTCTGTATTATGTCAAATGTATGTGTTGCATACTTAAGGCCGCTGGGTCGCAAGACAAATTTCCTTGCAATCTGACAATAAAGTACTATATCATATCATATCATATCATTACTCAACCAGATTTTCTATAATACTCCCCCCCACACCCACGGCCACACTAACGCACGCACTCACGCACTAGCCTGGCTAATAAACCAGACTAATATCACACAACGGCAGGCTTTTGTTTGTGCAAACGGTTGATTCGGTCTGGCTTATTTCCAGGCTACACGTACACACCCACACACACATGCATCATCCGTGGACTCTTCCTCAATACCCACTATACTACACAACTGGTAGTTAGTGCACACTGCACAGTACACTTGTACACATCTGATCGACCTGTATTGACCCCAACACCACGCTAGCCGGCCTCTCCTTCCTATACTATCTCTCTCCATGTTATTTAATTATATACATAAGAGATGTCTCAAATGTAACAGTCCGCAAAGCTCATTAGTCCAACCAACTAACTAGCCATATGACACAGCCTATTTCCAGTTTGGAAGTATGGAAGTACTCGTTTTTGTTAACGTCGCGCTGCTGCCTCCTGCATTATGTGCAAATTCGAAACAGGTGGTACGCAGGGCCGTTCAGTGACATACGACGAGTGCTTCCAAACTCCAGCACTTAGAAAAAGAATCACTTGAACAGAATTTCTTGACAGAAAGTATAGCTCATAACATGTAACCCAGACAGACACCCCTCCTGCTCTATAGCACTTGGTATCCGAGCTCCCCTCAGTCAAGAGGATCACCAGTACTGCAGGAGAGCCAGGTGACAAACAATCATAATTAAACACAATTGACAACATACTGTATATGCTTTGAAAATCTATGCACAGTACTCGTGTTCTCTTCCACCATTCACTGCGAGTTACCAATAATAGAAATATAAATATGCACTCATGTCTATTTCCACAGTCTTCCAAGCCGGCCGGCAAAGTTAGTTAATTGGATGCCACTGTGTAGTTTAGGTGTGTGCATTGTTCTCCATCAATGTATATGTGCTATAGGGCACGTGGCAATGATATACAAGCACAACCCCTGGACATAACACTAGTATGTCGCAGGGACTTATACCCCCAATGGAGGACAATGGATCAGCGTTCACATCGTGTCCTCCGTCAGTACCCGGACCCACCCGGGGAAACTAATGATCCCACCAGCAGACTACATTCTAAGAGACGACGCCTGAGAGCCAAGTCAAAGAATCTATAGTCACAGTCCCAAAGCCGACAAATAGATTCAGGACTGGACATACATGGCCCCTGCTTGGCCAGCCAGCCTCCACAAATGGGGCAGTAGCCCAAGCCCACTGTGTGCGTGTGGTGAGGAGCAAACTATGGAGCACATCATATAGAAGTCTGTCCTCTCCAAAGACTGGAAGGAGGATTAATCACCCTCCATACAGCAGACCAGGAGGCAACCGGCCGCTTGGCTTAAGGACTTTGCAATCGCTAAATAAATACCCCCAATCCAAACCATTGATGCTGTGTGCAACAAAGCAGAGAGGGTGCCATTTTGCAGTCTTCAATTCTGACCGGGCTATGGTATCTAACCCCAGTCTCCTGCAGTCCCAGGGCGGACACTCTAATCACAAGGCCACACTGGCCAGCTGGTATAGAACTCATGAGTACATGAGTTCATGAGTATGCTCTGAAACTCTACTCATTATATTCATATTCTAATCTAGGCTCATGTCATGTATTCGGAGAATAAGATCACTAATCCAGTGTTCCAACTATCCATCATAATGCTACGTAAAAGGCTTATATTGAACATTGAGCATTGATTATCGATAAAGTATAGAAACGTTCATGCAGCTGGCTAATCAGTGCAAGCTACAGCCTGACAATGTGGCCCAGTTATTGGTTAGGACAATACACTATATATCAGTCTCTGCATTAATGACAAGACAATACTATTCATATCTGTATATTGACATACTAGGCAATGTGAGTCTGTGTTCACCCAATTCTATCTGTTGTCCCACAACAGTGTCATATTCCCCCTTTAGAGCAGTTTGGTCGATAGGAAACTACAGAAATAGAGACACCAATGGGTTTGTTGTTGTTCCCAGGCTCTTATTGCTGAGAGATATCTGAGTACCCCTGTGCCCCCTATAGTGGTTGTGGCCCTATGCCAGGGATTCTCAACCTGGAGGTCGCCAAATTATTTTGGGAGGTCCCCAGATTATAAAAAATATATATATATATTAAAAAAATATATATATATATATATATATATATATATATATTAATGCCTGGAACATGGAAATTAAGAATTTATATAGTAAACGATTAATAAATGCATAAAGCATAAACTTTCCTTAACAATTGGATCTGTTTTCAGTGTGCATTCTCTCTATTATTAAGGTTATTTTAGCTGTCAATTTGTATTGGAGGGGGGGGGGGGGGGACAGTGGGGCGGGGGTTGCTAGACATGGCCAAAGCATTTCCAGGGGTCCCCAGCCAAAAGGTTGAGAACCTCTCTGCCCTAAAGGACCCTATACCCTAAGCCCTATATGCCCTAAGCGACCCTAGACCTTATACCCTAACCCTATGCCCTAAGCAACCACTTATATTGCTCATGCCAGTGGCCGCCCCCATGTTTCAAGGGCTTATCCCCAATAGAGAATTTCAATCAACAAAGACAGTTTGAGTCTGACCCGCCTCTAGTTCGGGAAAGTGTCTAAAGATGGGCTCGCGCGGGCCCTTATAGGGGGGGTTGGGCTGCATCTGCTGAATTCCTGGAACCATGGAAGTCCGATGTTTCGTGCTTTAAGGATTTATCAAGATTATAAAGCACATAAAATTACAATTAAAGTGTGGGTGATGCATGAGTGAATTTATGGAGCTCTCTCTCCGTCTGATTCCCCTTCCAACCTCCTCCCAAAAATAAACACCATTCCTAACCAACATGACAGTCTGTCTCGCAGATGGTTTTCATCCGTATAATTAGTCTGGAAGCGATTCATTGGCCCTTAATTAGATGCACTATGCCAGGGGTGCGTGATGAAGAGGGCGAACACATTGACGCCGCGGACAAGGAGAAGGTGGAGAAAGAGGACGGGGAGGAGACGAAAGAGATTTAAGGGCTCACTCGGGACGGGATTCTCTTCCATCTTCTGCTGCGTGCATGCATGGCAGGCACGTGCACACATAGACATCAACAGGGGCTTAAGCCCCTGCCCTTTTACCTGTCTGTAAAAAGAAAAATCACACCTGTGTGAACCGAGTGGTGCAACTCCCCTCTCTCCCCCCCTACCCTCTCTCTCTCCTTTTTTCCCCGAACTCTCCTGAACATGAACGCAGCATTTTGCATTGAAATAATTTGTGTATAGACCAGAAATGCAGGTCGTATACGCCGCATCTCCATGCAGTTGCTAAAATAGCAGCTCTACAAGCTATCAATGCGTCATGCTGCGACGCGTTGAGAGCTTCATGTATCTGCTTTTTTGCACGTCCCTGGTGTGTGGTGATGGAGTGCCCGCTTCAGCCACCATGTTGCGGTGTAAGCAAGCGAAGCGGGCCCTGATTCGTTTTGACTGGCCGTTTAGGCTGGCCATAATTCCAACCGCATGCAGCCTGCCTGCTTTCTTGTTTGTCCTCCGACGACAGTGCAGGCACGTTTTCCAAGCTCACAGGAGCACGTCCCTTATGTGGGCGACTGGCCGCACAGTGACACATTCCGAGCTTGTAGATCTACTATTTTTGGCTATGAGGCAATAGTACAGAAGAGAATACATTTAGCATCGGGAACAACACTGCCGCTCTACAACCAAGAATAGCATAGGTCAAGGAAAGCGTGTGGTTTCCCCTTAAATATAATACGGGATTACGGGCAGAGGACAGCTCAGTTGAACGGAGATTAATGGAGTTGGAAAAGTGAAAGAGGGGTTTTTATAGACTCCCCCATGCCTTTTAATTAAAGCTGCAAACCATCTTTTTTTTTTTTAAATAAGAGAAATATGAGAACAAAGAAAAGGAAAGTAGGGAACGTCGTTAGACATTCCATTTTCCCTCCCTGCATAAGTAGGAGACTCATACCGAAAGCCGGCGTCAGAAAACCGACTTCAGTACATTACAGCAACAGTAATACTGATGAGAATAGATCTCCCAATTCCTATGGAACTGCTGTAATCAATAACAATTTTGAGCAAAGCAACGTGCAATGAACGGAAAGGTCACCCAGCGTGGTCACTATTAAAAACAATAACAGCGGCTAGGTCAATACTGTAGGTTAACCCATTTTGTGCGGGAACCCATTTTGATGTTAGCATCATGTCGTGCTTTAGCTATTTAAAAATAGCAGATCTACAAGCTCATATCGCACCACCGAGTGTCGCGCTACGAGCTTGTAGGTCTGCTATTTTTGAAAAATCGAAGAGCGACTGACATATAAGATATTTTTTGAATCTGATCTCAGGTCAGAATGGAAAACTGTCAGGATGTAGAAGACATTTTTAGAATCTGATTTCAGGTCAGAATGAGTTAATTGAGAAGGAGTCAGTCACCACAACAGACTAGATTGATTTAACGTCACGCCGTCACGCGCTGGAGGACATTCACATCTATATTTAATTTAACCGGTCGGTCACGTCCATGTTGAAACGCAATCAATTCCCAAAGGCCATCTACAGTGTAAATATGATATATTGTGATTCTGAAAGGATTATATCTAATTAGCACAATGTAAACAACATGCAGCACCCCTGACACATGCGCGCGCAGCCGCGCACACACACACACACACACACACACACACACACACACACACACAGTCAGAGGACCTGGTCATGCATAACTGAGTGGGTCGTGTGTCATCATCTTGTTCATGATTGTCGATTCGTCATTGTTATTGTTGACGGGGGTGCCCACAGTTTTTTTTACTTGAGACCGAATTTCTAAATGACTCAAGCTCAACAAGCAAAATGGCACACTTGGAGTTGGAACACACTTGGGAATGGGAAATACAGGTGGAAAACTTTGAACTGATACTGATGTTTGTACTTGAAAACAAAGTATTGCATTGTGGGTTTGAGCTGAGGCCCCTTTTTGATGTCAATCCATCAAGTCACCTTATAATTCAAGAGGCAGATGCCAGCCACCCTGGGAACCTTGTCGTAGACTAATAAGGACTATAAGGACTCTACTATACAGCTGGTGGTTCCCAAACATTTTCAGCTCAGGACCCAAGAGAGAAATGCGTGTCTCCCCGGGACCCAAAAGTTTAACAACGCACGCACACACGCACATGCATGTGCACTCGCACACGCACAAGCCCTCAGCCTTGTCTCGGGGCGAGGCCGCACCACACGATGCCAAGGTCAGGGCTATGACAAAACAGGAAAGGGCGCACACCAGTGTGGGTGAGGTGCTGGCCTTTAGGCAGTAAATAAGTAAAAATTAGAAAAAGGCAGCAGACTCGTAGCCACGATGCTGTATATGTATTGACAAGAATCCAACATTTTGACCTACAGTGTAGGTCTTCTTCAGGGAATAGACAAAAGGTCAGGGCTATACACACTCCCACAGATGCAGTCAATACCTGCTCATCAAGAATAAGATATTACATTCTTTTTTTTACAGTATTATTTTTAATAATATGTTCATTTTCCATTATGAGCCACATATTCTTCTGACCCATTAGGGCTATTAGAGCCTGGAAGGTATCTGTGTCACTTTAGCGTTTAACCACTTCACCATATTATTATTAACCATAATTTATTATTACTAAAAAAATATTATTTTATACTTTAGCTATTAAAAAGCAAGGCTTTTGCACACCTGCAGGCGACAGGTGCGTAGGAGAGGGTACGGTGCCCCAAAAATGAAAAAGGAACAAACACCCGCACACTGTCTTCAACTGCAGTGACCAACTTTTATTCCAGGGAAACTGCAACGTTTCGGCCTTCATCAGGATATCTTTACAGGCTATCTTACATAAAGATATCCTGATGAAGGCCACATAGGCCGAAGCGTTGCATACTTTAGCTATTAAAAATAGCAGATAGCACAGCCGTCCGAGGCTCAATACTGTAGGTTAATTGAGAAGGAGTCCGTCACCACAACAGACTAAGATTGATTTAACGTCACGCCGTCACGCGCTGGAGGACATTCACATCTATATTTAATTTAACCGGTCGGTCACGTCCATGTTGAAACGCAAACGATTCCCAAAGGCCATCTACAGTGTAAATATGATATATTATGAAAGGATTATATTGAATTAGCACAATGTAAACAACATGCAGCATCCCCGCATGAGTGAGAGCTGGCGCACGCGCGCACACACACACACACACACACACACACACACACACACACACACACACACACACACACACACACACACACACACACACACACACACACACACACACACACACACACACACACACACACACACACACACACACAGAAAACTGAATCCATTCTCTTCGGATCAAATAGTAATCTCAGCAAGGCAGATGGCTTCTTTTTTTTTTACTTGAGAGCTACTTTCAAAATGACTCAAGCTCAACAAGATCTACCCACCAAAAATATATTGCTGAAAATAGTTAAACAATGTACCTGCGGGGGCTTTGGAATAGCGGCAATGGCATATAAGACTAACGCACTTGGAATGGGAAATACAGGGGGAAAACTTTGAACTGATACTGATGTCTGTGATACAATACTTGAAAACAAAGTATTGCATTGTGGCTTTGAGCTGAGGCCCCTTTTGATGTCAATCCATCAAGTCACCTTATAATTCAAGTGGCAGCTAGATGCCCATCTTATTTATTTATTTTGCATTTAAATAATATATATTTTAGGGCATATAATGTGGTCTACCTGCACTGCCTTTGTGATCTACTGGTAATAATAATAATAATAGCTTGAATTTATATAGCGCCTTTCATAACCCAAGGACGCTTTACAAAATGTATTAACAATCAAAAACGATATGCCATAAGCCTGAGAGTGTATTTTCAAGGCAGCCTTAAAAGAGTCCTGCAGTGTTGGAGCATGGAGGAGAATCTCTATTGGAAGAGAGTGGGGGGGGGGGGGGGGGGGCTGCCACACTGAACGCTCTGTCCCCGAAGGTTCGCTTGACTGCCTTGGGGACAGAGAGGAGGTCCAAGTTTGTGGACCGTAGGTTCCGTGTCACGGGAGATTTGTGGAGGAGGCCTGAGAGGTATACTGTGGAGCTACAGGGCGTTTTGACATTTGTAGGTGAGAAGGAGGAGTTTATAATTATATTTGTCAAGGCCCTTGCCCTCAGCCTTGTCTGGGCGAGGCCACACCACACGATGCCAAGGTCAGGGCTATACACACTCCCACAGATGCAATCAATACTGTCATCTGCACATCAAGGATAAGATATAAAATAAAATAAATTTACTGTAATATTCTTAATATATGTTCATTTTCCATTATGGGCCACATATTCTTCTGACCCATTAGGGCCTGGAAGGCATCTGTGTCACTTTAGCGTTTAACCACATTACCATATTATTATTAACCATAATTATTATGAATTAAAGAATATTATTTCATACTTTAGCTATTAACTGTAGGAGAAAACTTTCACTTACACAGGTGCGTAGGCCAGTGGATATTAATGAAAGCAATAAGGTACACAGTGTATTTGCTCGGTAGACCTACATGAGTATTCTCTTATTTAATGAAGCAACGTTTCGGTCCCCGAGTTGCCTGAGGAAGGTCCGGAGGGACCAAAACGTTGCTTCATTAAATAAGAATACTCATGTACCGAGCAAATACACTGCAAATACCTTATTGCTTTGATATACTTTAGCTATTAAAAATAGCAGATATGCAGTACAAGCTTAGCACGGCACCGAGTGCCACGCTACGAGCTTGTAGATCTGCTATTTTTTAAAATATATTCTTTCACTGTAGACGTTTTTAACTCAACTCAAATATTTGCTTCTGGGAGGTCCCTGGAACAATATATTTTCAGATGGGGGGGGGGGGGGGTCCGCGAAATACAGATAATTCTGGAGGTCCTCGACATGAAAATGTTTGAGCACCACTGATATGTTTTTCAGAAAATGGTCATGGTTTAGAGAAGACATTTTGCAGAATCTGGTCTCAGGTCTCAATGGGCTGTTGTTTATGCCTGTGGCCCCCCAGGGCCTCAGACAGCCAGACTCTTCAACATAATATAGGCCTAATATAGACGTCCGCCCCTGGTGGTCATGACTGTGTCATGACATACCCTATAGTGTTTTGGTGTGTATTGGAGCAACTGTGCCCTGTGGCTAGTGCCCTGCGGGGTGAAGTACAACAGTGTGCAAACACAGCAGCAACATTCGTGAGCTGCTGTGATAGGAGATGGATATCAAACGGAACACAACCACCCTAAAGACTAATCATTACAATTGTATTCCTGCATTGAGTGATCTGGGTATATATAAATTGATTTATTGGAGATTCTGACTTTCAATTGTACATACATTTTGTTTTGATTGTTTGAATGTTCCACTTTTTGCTTTGGCACAAAAAAATACAGGAAAATCTAAATGTACAGGGGTTTTACATCAATATAATAAAGTGAGAGATTTACTGAGCTACAAAAAAAACTGGTTCACGTTTATGCGCTCACCACCGCGCACATACGCGCGTGTGTGCGTATACGCGCGCCGAAAAGCCTGGTGTATAGCCTATATCAGCCGTTAGTGAATGTGCTGCACTGGATGGAGGCACGTGTGGCGCGCGCACACACACACACACACACACACACACACACACCACTTGCCCGACGAAGGCACCTTATTAATTCCCACGCCGTCGCTTGAAGCGCGTCATCAGGTTTAACTTTAAAGTAGCCCATTATTAAAAAGTTAAACGATGTGAGAGTGAGACACTTTTGAACTCTAGTATTATCCACAATTAAATCGATGGAGAGAGTGAGCGCACTCTCCTAAATCGCAGGGAAGTTAGTTGAACTGAATTGTCACTTCAATAATGGCTCTAGAGTCTATAGACTCTAGCGAGGTTAAAGTGACCGTTTTTCTTCTATATTATGACCAGTGGCGCTGGGAGAGCACAGGCTGCCTGAAATTGAATTGAAACCAAGTGCAAAATTGCAAATCGGGTCGCGCGCGCTGGCTGGCATCATCATCATGACAAATATTTGTCGGTATGTGGCGTAAATATCACGCTTCATGTGCACCCCGAAAACAAAAGCATGAATAATTCAGACTTTAATAAGCGTTATTATTTCTGCATAATGCAGCAGCATATATATGCTCAATGGTGTGCAGCGACGGCGAGCAGCTATATCCTCCAGTGTGCCCCCGAGTGGAGGAAACAGTTTAGGCTGTTATAATATACCATACATCAACCTGATGATGATGATGATGATGTGAATGACTTAGTGTCCATTCAGGGCAAACAGAATTCCTCCTCCTCGGTGGATTTTATTTATAGCTACACACAGCCCAGTTCATTGAGAGGAAACTGAACCCAACGGGGGACGTGAGCACAAAATCCATTATACCAGTCCAGACAACACTATTAAGCAAGCCCCCCCGTCTTCTTTTTACGCGCCCCGTGCGCCCCTGACTGACACATGGGAGGCTGGAGCATGCATGCGCTCACTGACGGCTCTTTCTTGTGTCTCTGCCTTGCGCGCCTCAAGGACGCCGTGGAAGAAACGATACAGTATAGTGCAGGCACGTCGACGCACGAGTTAGTTGCTCCTGTGGTGTAAGCGGCTTTACGCAGCTAATTTGGAGGGCTGGGAGACTTGGGAGTGGACCCGATAAGCCTTATTGCTTCCTCTCTCTCTTCGCTGGAAATAAATGGACCGTGGAGAAGCGCGTACGGAACAGTGCCGTGCCAAACAACAACAACAGCAGCGATCTCGTTTTTCGTTTTCGGAAGAAACCGTTGAACGAACTTATTGCGGCGCGCATGGATGCTGCATGGACTGCGTCTTGGCTGTTGTTGTTTTCTGGTGATGCATATAGTCCATCATCATCACCACCACCAGCACCAAGGGCTCTCTCTGGCACTTCCAAAGAATGAAACTTCGGAATGTCAAACGAAACCGGTCCCGGTCGTCGTTAGTCTGAGACTATGCCTACTACATGACAAGATCGGACAGCAGCTGCCCGCAGAAATGCCAACCAACCTCATTGTTGTCTCAAACAACACCGACGATGAACTCCTGGAACCCGGACACAACTTCCCTGCCCTCATATTCGGAGTACTGCTGATTGTGGTCGTCATTTGTGGAAATATGCTCGTGTGCCTTAGCGTATACACGGAGAAAGCGCTGAAAACTACTACGAATTACTTCATCGTCAGTTTGGCCGTGTCCGATTTGATGCTGTCTGTTTTGGTCTTACCCCTGTTTGTTTATACTGAGGTGAGTGCATGGTGATGACGGCAATCGCCAGTCTAATCCATAAGTCTGTTATGTTATTATCTCGAAAATACAAAACTTTACAGCACTCAGTTTCTTAACCTATAAGTAGCCAACAGTTTGCAATTTATAGTAGGCTACCGTATTCTCTAAACAATGATAGATAGATGAATTGTTAAGAATGTAACATACATAGCCTATATGATATAGATTAGAGAAATGGGAATAAGCATGGCTATATTAGAGAGAGAGAGAGAGAGAGAGAGAGAGAGAGAGAGAGACTGACTATAGCCATCTGCACTTTTGAGTTAACATGTGGTATTCTATCAATGAATTAAATATAAGTAGCCCAGGCCACACACACACACACACACACACACACACACACACACACACACACACACACACACACACACACACACACACACACGCTATGAATGCACTGACTCATGTCATTTGGCACATGCCATCTACTGTGGCCCTGGACAGTCTTATATGACAATGTGTTAGTGTATGAGGTCACACAATAGGCCTTCATGGAGAAAAGCAACCAAACGGTGCTGTCCCGAGCTGAACACACAGACATCATGAGTCGTGATGACACACCCTACAGGCCTATTCATACTCCAGGTTCAGGTGACCACCGTTTGGCTAGTAAAAAGCACACCTATGTGAAAGGAGGGGCGCTCTTATCATGTTGCATGTTCTCCCCGTGTCCCCTAAAGCGTAGGTACCCTCACAAAAAACATGCAGTAATCCTGGTCTCTAAACTGCCTCCCCCTGGCCAGCCGGGGCGCCTCATGGAGGGGAAAGGAACTGGTTGGAATAACGTGTTCCTTCCACGCGCTACGTCCAACCAGGGAAACTCCCCCCTGTCAGGTGTAAACTCAGGCATGAAGGAAGCATGAGTTCAAGTCCGTTGCTCTCCCCTTGTCCCCCATATATGGGGACTAGGTTGGCGGAGGGTGTGTAGAGCCCAGGATCACATTAGATGATTGACACAGGGGTGAAAAATGGGTTACAAAATCGTGGGATAATTTTTTTTAAAAGACAAAATAAATCACACCCGAGTGAAGTGAGGGGAGCTCTTATCATTATACATCATCATCATCTCATGAACAACTGAATGTATGTGATTGGTTGGTTAAATTTATGTCATATTTGGCAGACATTTGACCTAATTTATCCTTTCATTGTCAATGGCAAATATTGAGACGTGTGGGGACAAAAGCTGTGTGAAGGGAAGGGCACTCTTATCATAGTACATGTCATGTGTCACACATATGACGTAAATTCTCCATTCATTGTCAATGGGTATTCAATGTTTGTGTAAGACAAAAATCTACACTGTAATCGCTGAATATAGCGCCCCCTAAAAAACAGAGAAATGTGATTGTGTGAGCGGTGACCAAGCGTGACGTCATGTTGTAGTTTTCGGTGGCCACCTGGAGTATATGTGAAAGGAAGTACAATATGAATAAATGACGGCAGTTAACTAAAATAAAACCAATGTGCACAAAGCAATTCCGGACAAAATTAAACGAACTGGACAGAAAGTCCCCATGAGTGACGTATTCACATCATGCGTTTGTCACAGATGTTTGTTTGTCAATGTTTTTCTCATCTCTCCCTTTCCAATCTGAACCAATCAGTGCACTCACTGTACAGTCTCGTTACTTTGCTGGCAACGTTTTGTTGGCAATGTTTGCAATCATCTAGCAATTTCAGATGATTACACACATTGTGAGGCCTCAATCACACGTATCAAACACTGATCAATCAAATGTTTGGTCATTTTTGGGGGGTTTTTTAGGTCACCACGATGCTTTTCCAATGGGGTTCACATACATGGTTTGACCAAACATTTTTGTTTGATGGGGGGGAGGGGCAGAACACCACCAGCAATCAGCAATCAAACACAAATGTTTGATCAAACCATGTGACTCCCATTGGAAAAAGATTATGGTGGCCTAAAGAAAACTAAAAAAAATGACCAAACATTTGTTTGATTGTGTTTGATACGTATGAATGAATGAGGCCTGAGAGCAACTCAATGGCCATGATGTAATTGATCATGTAAACATCTGAGCTAAATATTGAGCATGAGACGAGACTGTCAGTCATCAGAACTCCCTCCTGCATGTGTTAGAGGAGTCTCTTATAGCGCATGCTTATGTCTTATATCATGCTTCTATTGCATCATGCATGTGCAATACATTTGAGACACACACTATAGGGCTGCAACGATTAATCTTAAACTATTATTCAATTAGTTGTCAACTAATTTAGAAATCACACACACACACACACACACACACACACACACACACACACACACACACACACACACACACACAGGTTCCATTAATGTTCATTAGCTCAATGTGATCAGCATTCTGTTGCATCCTGATAGCATTTATATTACCAGCTGTGTTCAATGCCTCAGGATATCACAACCATGCATATTATTGAATAATGTCTTTTAACCCTCATTTTACCCTCAGCCGTCATAACAAATGTGATGAGGTCAGCACATATGGGCACATTTGGGCAAGTGTCTATGGCCGTTTTTAGCCCAAGGAGTATCTTTCGTGCAAAACTAATGCTTGGAATGGATTCAGAGTGATGAAATTGAAACCCCCTAGTTTGAGACGTTACATGCTATTTAAAGCATGATGAAATTTAGAACATTTTGCCATATATTGGCTGTTGATGGTACCCCAACTTTCAGCAGCTGTCAAAAATTCCCCCTAGGGTGGTTGAATATAAACCAATATGGGATATGTTAGTAGACACCTTTACAATTCTTAAGTAAGAAATGTATTCCCAGATTTGACATTATACTGATAATATTCCCAGACTACATAGAGCGTTGAGGGTTTGTGTGAACACAAACATTGTCCTAACACAAACATTGAATGCCACTGACAATGAATGGCCAGTTTTGAGTGTTTGTGTTTAACACAAACATTGAAGACAAAAGTGAGGACGCAATTTGTGATTGGCCCGGAATGAGATGATGTATGATGATAAGAGTGCCCCTCATTTCACACGGGTGTGATTATGTCAAGTTTAGACTTAAAGGACCACTTCACCACTTTTCAACCTATCTTCATATACTAGTCCTCACTAATAATCATGATAAAATGGCTACCATCTTTTTCTACTCAGTCTGTGTCTCATAGGACTGTGGGCAGTTCAGAAACCCGTCCACCAGTGACATCATCGATGGGGAATCCAAGCTATTAGAAACTGCAGGCGTTCTAGTTCTGAAAAGTTGCAATGCGAAAATGCAAGCCATCGTTCTCTAAAATCTAAACATTTTTGTAAAAGAATATTGTTTAAAATAAATTTGCCTAACGATGATGTCACTGGTGGACGGGTTTCTGAACTGCCCACAGTCCTCGACTGAGTAGAAAAATGGTGCCATTTTATGATGATTATTAGTGAGGACCAATAATATTATGGGTTGAAGTGGTCCTTGAAGTGTCTTGCTCAAAGGCACTTTGGCCTTAGATACAGAGTTAAACAACAGATAAACAAGGGTAGGTTTGTGGATTGTGAAGATGGATTGTGTCTTGTTTACTGAAGCAGAATATGGCATCTGTTGTCTAGACATGTTGGTGGTACAGGTCTTGCTCAAGGGCACTTGAACGGTGATTACTAGGAGGGCGTTTCTGATTCGCTTCGCTTCCCCACTCAAAACTTTCACAGCCCAGCTTGAGATTCAAACAGTTGACCTTCCAATTACTTGCCTTGTCTCGCTCTGGTTCAAACACTCGCCACTCATGATTACGCCCCAGAATTGTTGTACAAAATCATGTGTATGTCATGTAATGTCAATAGTGGTCACATTGGCTGCACACGGTACGAGACATCCCATTAAATGTATATATTTGATTTATCAACAATCAACCATCTTCTCAGTTGTGATACTGGCCTCAATCTGACCTGTCTGAGGATAGCTTGTCCTTTTCCGATCGATTTCAAAGCTCCTACTGAGCATGCCGGTAAAATCATAGTGCCTACATAACCCTACTGCAGGACATGCACACCACATCCAAACTTCTATGTCCGTCCTTGTCTCCTGCTCTTTATCTGGCAACACAGTAATCCTGTCCCGAGACCCCTCAACTATAGCCAGCCATAGGCTATGACGCACACTCGCATGCACATATGCACGGACAACACAATGTACCTGGGAAATTGATCAATAGTAAATGGTGCATTTATATAGCGCCTTGTATCCAAAGTGCTTTACATTGATTGTGCATTACATTCCCACATTCTCGCGCACACACACTGAATGGAGATGTACGATGATAGGAGCGCCCCTCACTTCACAATGGTGGGATTTTTACCTAAAACTTGTGATATGACAATAGAGATGATTCAATGAGATGAGAGATGATTTGGTGTAGATTTTAGAAGGAAAGAGGGGGACAAGTAAGTACAGACCTCTGGTGGACTGCAGACCATGAATGAAATATATAGGATTTCAGTGCTTAGTTATATTAAGAATGGCATTCATTCCGTTTGAACCATCTTCTCTATGAAGAAAGGGACAGCCGCGTCAGGGCAGTCAACTGGAATAGTAGCAGAGAGCCATGAGGGAGTCCCGGCGCACACCGTCTTCACTTACAAAGCTTCACTCACAAGGTCACTTTGACCTTCATCAGGCTTCATGATGCCTGATGATGGTCGGAGTGACCCAAACGTTGCATTTACAAAACTCCTGCTTTAATTCTCCTACTAAGCCTTTTTTCTTTTCTTTTTTTTAAATATTTTTTTATCCCACGATTTTGCAACCCATTTCTTTCACCCAGTGTCAATTATCGAATGTAATCCATGGGCGCTACACTTCCTCTGCCAAACTGGGGGACTGACCTCATGCTTCCTTCTATGCATGAGGAGTCCAAGCTGCTTATTTTCACTCCTTTGAGTGTCCTTGAGCAAGACGCTGAACCCAATTGCTCCCGACGAGCAGATTGGTGCCTTGCAATCGGTGTAATGGTTTATGTATGTGTGTGAATGCTGGGTGAATGTAATGCACCATCTATATGTAAAGCGCTTTGGGTAAAAGTGCTATATAAAATGCACCACTTGACATTCTACAAGCTTATTCATGAGATGTTCATACAGCCAGCAGGTGTTGCTGAACATGTCAAAAGCATCTCTATAATACCTATGCTGTAGGGAAGAAACCACCTAACTCCAAAATGTTCATTTTTCAGGAAATTAAAAAGAAAAAAAAATCAGGAAATTAAGAAAACCTTATGTTTTGAAAACAAAGCAATACTGCCTCATCAAAGTTGGTGTTGTGAGTATTGTCAATGACTTGCATGAGAGGGGGAGAGGTGGTGGAGGCAGCTGCTTTAGCAGACAGTTTGAGGGTCCAATGGAGTTAAGAGGTTTTGTCCAAAGTGTTCTTTACTACCGGTACTTTCCATTGGTTCAATATTTACATACTGTAGATTTAGATTACACCTTCTGAAATACTTGGCTTTTAAATATAGCCTAATTATACCCATACATATTCATTGTACGTAAAATTACGGAAATAACAGATTTACATGAAAGCTCACAACATGCAAAATCACCAAATATCCCCTGTGGTTCTCAAAGTTTGAATTACTCGCAATATGAGCAGCAGAACGAATAATATCACATGCAGTGAACCTCGCAACATTACAAGCCTGTGTTGCAAACAGGATGGCGGTTGGCCTTCAGGAAAATTTATTCTGAGACCAGCTTGTTATGCAAATTATGGGTGAGAGTGGTCAGACAGAAAATATTTGGAAAAATCCAATTAAGACGGTGCGCGGATGACAAGGGAACCCTCAGAGTCCTGTATTGTCTCCTTGTGTTGCAGTCCTGCAATTTACAATCAGCCAGAGAGACAGCGCAGGCACACTTTAGCGCAGTCATGGGCGGAGTTTACGGGGGGCATGGGGGCCGGGGGTGGAAATGAAAAAAATACAAAAAAAACATCCAGGTTAGTTACTCTCTACTATATTCCACTCAGGTTTGTTGCTCGTTTGATTGCCAATCGGCAACACTGTTTCCAAACAAACCAGAGAGAGCACGCTAGACTGAGAGAGAGTAGCGTCGGAAACCCAGACGTTTTTATTTCCAGGGAGAACGCAAACATCGATCACTCTCTGCTTTCTGATCGTCTGCACCTTTGTTAAATTGATGCACACACACACACACACACACTCTAGATTCTCCCGGCGGATCTTGCCGGGAGCTGCCTATGCCATAGAAAGCATGCATGGACGCCAGGCTAGAGAGAGAGAGACAGAGAGAAAGTGTGTGGGGGGGGGGGTTTTCCAATTTGTGGTGTCTGGTGTGCCAGGTAACTTAAAAAATAGGCATAATTGGTGGCTAGAAGCATCTGACAACTGCATCTAATATAAAAATCACACTTGTGTGAAGTGAGGGGCGCTCTTATCATCATACATCACATTCCGTGGTCAGCCAAACAAATTAATCATCACAAATGTCATTCAGGCCAATCACTTTTGGCATCTTCACTTTTCTGCTCTCACTTTTTATCCTCAATATGTGCTGAGCAAAGTACATACACAAACAAACAGGCAAAGTTGGACATAGGAGTGGCTAGCGCCCCTCAAAAATAAAACATAACAGTGTAAACAAGAAGTCACTCTTCTATAGCCTCATGTGTTATTATAACTTCAAGAATAACTACTTCAAGACCACAGCGCTTCATCGTTTACCCTTGCTATATAGCCAAACTAACATTCCTCGCCATACCCGCCAAAAGGTTATCACTTGTCTGCCACGACCGTAAATCGTCGCGTTACGGCAGCCGCCTATGGCCTGAAATGGACAAGAGAAAACAAAAACAGGTGAAAAATGATCCGATCTCCATAGAGTCCCATAATGGCCGCGATCTGCACATTCTCCTGTGTGTGTGTGTGTGTGTGTGTGTGTGTGTGTGTGTGTGTGTGTGTGTGTGTGTGTGTGTGTGTGTGTGTGTGTGTGTGTGTGTGTGTGTGTGTGTGTGTGTGTGCGTGCGTGCGTGCGTGCGTGCGTGCGTGCGTGCGTGTGTGTGTGTGTGTGTGAGACCAAACATCTAAAGGTCAGTCTAAATGGAATCTCCGCTTGGCCAGTTATGAGGAGATAAGATGGAGAAGATGAAATATAGGCAGAGAAATGAAGGATAGAGGCTGTGTGTGTGTGTGTGTGTGTGTGTGTGTGTGTGTGTGTGTGTGTGTGTGTGTGTGTGTGTGTGTGTGTGTGTGTGTGTGTGTGCGTGTGTGTGTGTGTGTGTGTGCGTGCGTGTGTGTGTGTGTGGAATAATTATGACTTCATGGTAGGATCAAGTCACATTTCAGTATGTCAGAATAATTGGAATAATTATGACTTAGTGGTAGGATCAAGTCACATTTCAGTATGTCAGACTCGTATGTCTTTTTGTTTTACTGCTCTGAAAGGTACACACCATGATCTCTGCTCTGCTATTCATTCCCCAGTTCCAGGACGGTACTTGGTCACTGAACATGACCGTCTGTGATGGCCTGATGACCATGGATGTGATGTTGTGCACAGCCTCTATCTTCAACCTCTGTGCCATCAGCGTTGACAGGTTGGTTTATGTTTGACTGTTACCTAGCTCTGCTATGGGACCATGAAACAGTCTGACTGTTACCTAGCTCTGCTATGGGACCATGAAACAGTCTGACTGTTACCTATACTCTGCTATGGGACCATGAAACAGTCTGACTGTTACCTATACTCTGCTATGGGACCATGAAACAGTCTGACTGTTACCTAGCTCTGCTATGGGACCATGAAACAGTCTGACTGTTACCTATACTCTGCTATGGGACCATGAAACAGTCTGACTGTTACCTAGCTCTGCTATGGGACCATGAAACAGTCTGACTGTTACCTAGCTCTGCTATGGGACCATGAAACAGTCTGACTGTTACCTAGCTCTGCTATGGGACCATGAAACAGTCTGACTGTGCTACGTCGCTACGTGACCGCTAAGTGTTGTGCTACAGTACGTGTCCCTCGTCAACATTAATTAATTTTAGAAAACAACACAATTCAGTTGAAAATATGTTATTCTTCTCTCGATACTTGCCAATTGCATAAATCTTCAATCAGACTTGAGTCAAAACGAATTGACTGAACTAACTTGAAGTAACCTCGCCTCACCAGGCTTTCCACCACCTCGGAGGAAAGCCTGGTCTCTGTTTCAAAAGTCTGTATGATCCTCTCGGGAGTGGATGATATCGTTACGTCATGTTGTAGTATTGTTTTGTAGTCAGACAGGCAGGAACAACAGGCGGCAACTTCCTTTTCCCTCAAACCGATTTTTCTCAATAAAAGCTACAGGCTACGAGAGCATAAATGAAATGGTGCACTGGCTAAACTAAGCCTTTTCTTCATCAAAATGCAGTAAGTGTGGCCTTTGGATAAACTATATCGAAATGTTCTGGCTTAGGCATAGTGTCACTTGCTATCGGTTGTCAGCGTGTGTACAGAGCACTTGGTAAAGAACCTTGACACAGAACCTTGACACAGAAGTTATCTGAACCTTGGTTCAGATAACTTCAGAATGCCATATTATAATCTCCTAAACTATGGAAACCCCGGCCAAAAGCTTATATTTATCTTGAAAGGTCTCTCCAACCCACAAGGACAGAACTACTGACACACTGTCACTTCTTATCTGCTTTGAGGAAGGCTATGGGCCAAAACGCGTTAGCCAGAATTAAAAGATTTCATATCTGAGGCCTCAAGTGTTCTTTTATTTTTGGAGCCCTGCCATTTTTCACTTGGGTGGTTATTTTTTGAACAATTACACAAACTACTTTAAATTCAGGTTGCAATGTAAACCTTCAGCCTACAGTGCAGCTTCACAGACATGAATACAAATGCTACCAGCTGTTCCCCTCCCATCGGGGACCAACAATACATACAGGTGCTGTTCACATAGCAGTGAAAAGGACCTTATTCGCCCTTACATGATGTGTGCCCCACTGCCCACGTCATGACTCCACAGTTTTGCTTTGATTGTGAAAAATTATGACCTTTATGTCTAAAAGCAGTAAGTGCTTTTAAAGCACCGACTTCTACAGAGATGACGTCAAATCCACTGTGAGTAACTGTCAGTACTTGCTCTCTGGTCATTAGTTTCATGCGATGTAATTATGTTCCCCTGTTGCTTTATGTTGAGGGACGACACTGTGACCTGACATTCTAGAGCTCAGGCTGATATTTGTACAGAACATGGCACAACTATACAAATGGATGTTTTAGAGGCGACTGACACTAATACTTACGAATGCTTAATGTTAATGCAATGTAAGTCTGTAAGCAAAATTATCCCTATAAAACATTACGTTTCTCTCTGTGGAATTAGTGTATGCGCTTGGCGCCTACTCTGGAAATGGACGATCCCTGTGGCCCCCATGTTGGGAATCTTGGGATGGGTTTGAGAGTCTCAACATGAGTTTGTACCAAAAGGTATCATTTTGCTACAAGTTGAATCATAAAGTGGAATATGTGAACAGAAAATGTAGGATATATTGTATTACTTGTGCAAGCAAAGCGTGCAAGTACTACAATCGGCTGGGTATGTATGTATGCCGGTGTAGTCCACCGGCAAATAGGGGACGGTGATCGGCTGGATATGTACTGTATGTACAGTTACAGTATGTATGTGTGTATGTTTGCTCATACAAACTACTGTTCATAGAACATTTCATGGTAGGGGTTCAATGCCTTGTCCAAGGGCACTTCAGCGGTGGTAATTTTAACGTGCCGGTCCGGGGATACGAACAAGCGACCTTCCGATATCAAGACAACTCCGCAAACCGTTCAGCCACCGCTGCCTCAGTATAGGTGCAGGTTAAAGTAAAACACTGTTTCCCGTGTATGGTTATAGTCTGTGCAACAACTCCTCTCAGACATGTCATGTCTACAGTGTGTGTGTGTGTGTGTGTGTGTGTGTACTATACCGCTGCAGGTTCATCGCCGTGACCATCCCTCTCAACTACAACCGGAAGCACGTGGACCAGCGGCAGATCGCCCTGCTGTCGGCCACCTGGGTCATAGCGCTGGCCGTGGCCTCGCCCATCATGTTCGGCATCAACAACGTGCCGAACCGCGACCCCGGCGAGTGCAAGCTGGAGAACGACGACTACGTGCTCTACTCGTCCGTCTGCTCCTTCTACATCCCCTGCCCCATCATGGTGCTCCTCTACTGCGGCATGTTCCGGGGCCTCCGCAACTGGGAGGAGGCGCGCAAGGCCAAGCTGCGGAAGAGCATCCAGGCGTGCCGCAAGCTCCAGGAGTCGGGCACCTCGCTGCCCCCGCTGGTGGCGGCGGCGTCCGTGCCTCCGCCGCTGCCGCAGGCCGTCCTCATCGTGCGGGATCTCTCGGACAACAACATCAACATAGAGCTGGAGCATCCCCCGAGAACGGTGAGGACGCTGTCCTACAACGACATCAAGTTCGTCCCCAACGCCAAGAAGAGGCCCAAGATCAACGGCCGGGAGCGGAAAGCGATGAAGGTGCTTCCCATCGTAGTGGGTGAGTTTGGCTGCTTGTTACGTTTACACTTTCAGGCTCTCTTTCAGGCTCTGTGCATAAGGGTAGTCCTGGGTTCTCCAGAAGGGAGCCATACCATTGTGACCAAGCGGGTCACAACCCAGGACACAGGCAGTTGTTCTCAAGTAGGCTGTTTACTCCTCCTAAGCCAGGGAATTGGTCATCAAACACTGTCTCCGTCATTAACAGGAGCCAAAACTAACATGTAGGCTATCAAGTCACAGAGTGTCCTCAATGTGAATCCTATAACCTCAACTAAACAGTCACTGTATGACATTAAACATCCAATTCTAGCAGGCAGGAATGTGGAGTATTTTGTGGCTCTGTCTGGACCTAGCCCAAAACCTCTACGAGAGTCTAAATGTTTGGGCTAGTCTGGACCCAGCCTCTCACTGCAACAGAGAACACAAGCACATTAGCTTCATTATATACACAGCAGCTGTGCTTCATTTAATTGTCACAATCTGCTGCAGGTGCGCCTGTGAGCTGGCAAAGCCAGCCCTGTCACCCCACTCACAGACACCTTGATCCCGCCCCCTGCCACAACCCCCTTTTCCTGTTGAGGTTCACTTCCCCATTATAGCTCGATCTGTTCGATTGGCTCAGCAGCAGATTTGAACCGGAAATTGCTTAATGAAGGCGAGACTCAGATGTAGGACCCAAAATGCAGAACAGATTACTAGCCAGAGGCAGAACAGGTCGAATGAAGAGGGATTTATTCTCCCAAAACCCCAAACCAAAAACAGTATCATACACACAGGACTGAGAACACTATACTACAGAACACCATAACAAGATCTAGAAGCTAGCAGGGAACAAAAGGAACCAGGGTTTAAGTAGACGTGGATGGAGCACCATACACATAAGGTGACAATCAACATAGGGATAGGCTGGGAAACTAATGGCTCATTCATAGTCTGGATTTTTCGGTGGTGGGGTGACCACTGCTACGGTGAGGTGGTGAGTAAAAACAGCGAGAAGGGCTGGAGCGGTGGTTTGCTCTTCACCGCGGCTCGTGATGTCATGTTGTAGTTCGGTGGTCACCTAACCACCGAAAATCCAGACTATCTACAAGCTCGTAGCGCGCCACTCGCGAGCTTGTAGATCTCCTATTTTTTTAAAGTCGTGAACATGTGGCGCAAATCTTTGAATATTCTTTCAAAGCGAACGTTTTTAACTCAAATCTTTGCTTCTGGGGTGTCCCTGGAACAACATATTTTCAGATAGGGGTCCGCAGCCAAATACAGATAATTCTGGGGGTCCTTGACATGAAAAAGGTTGAGCACCACTGACATATAGACACATAGGTTTTTCAGAAAACTGTCATGATTTAGAAGACATTTTTTAGAATCGCCCTCAGGTCAAAATGGGTTAACCATGATGAATTCATTGAAGATACCTGTCCTTGGCTCTGGTAAATAGCCTACGTAAGGGGGGCATGTTTTTCAAAACAAAAAATATATAATTTGTTTTGGGAAATGATGTAAAGTAAAATGAAAAAAATTGCATTCATACATGCAGTCACCCAGAAATGTTATTTTCATCAAAATAGACCATCCATCAAAGACGTGTTCATGCAGACACAATGACAGCTAGGTGTCAGACACAAGAGAGGTGTGTTGGATGTGTGAATGCAGCCCAGTAAGGTCAATAGGGCATATGTCGATCATCTAGTCATAGCATTGACTAGACTCTATAGTCTAAACAAAAAGTGTTTTTTTGCTAAAATATTACAGCTACTCTAGTCACTATAGAGTAGACTCTATAGTGACTAGAGAGGGCAGTCAACATTCCAGCCCCCCGCTCCTCCTCCTCCCCCAGGGCTGGACTGGGACAAGAATTCGGCCCGGTCATTTTCACGTGAATTTGGCCCAGACCGGCCCACCACAACCAGCGCGCAGATACCGTAGCAGAAACTCTACCACCCGCTCCGTCGAGGGCGCACACATAAACAAATACCACCACTTTTACAGAACAATGATACAAACCAACAGACAATTACACAACCCTTTGTAGAGGGTTTATTTGTCACTCACTGATACAGGTACAGTGACAACTGTGACATCATCATGATGGCACTGGCAGAATGGCCTGCCGCCTATTGGCCTGCCTGCCTGTCAAAACCCCCCCCAGAAAAAACAGTTTTTTAACAATGGTGGCCCTACGGTCGCAGCCCACCGGGAATATGCCCGGTATGACCTGTGGCTAGTCCAGCCCTGCCCTCCCCTCACACATGCACAGCGGCAGATTATTTTTAGTTTTAACTCAAGACAAGACCACTTCCTTTGTCCATGCTTTGCTGTTGTATCTTTAGTTAACCAAAGTAAAATCCAGTAATCCACACGTGTCATGAGGCCATGTTAACCACTGACCAGGAACACTGTGCAGTGCAAGCTAAGTAATGAACAACACCAGCTGGACATGCTTCAGTCGTTAATTGTGTGTGTGTGTGTGTGTGTGTGTGTGTGTGTGTGTGTGTGTGTGTGTGTGTGTGTGTGTGTGTGTGTCACTCTCCCTGAAATGAAACTGAAAGGATGCACAGGACTAATAATGCACAATATATATATATATATATACTGTATATATGGTGCACGACCAAAAAAGTTTGGAAAACACTTTGTTTTGACCAAACAATATCACTCTTAGAGCAGGGGTTCTCTTGTTATTTATTATTTATTTATTAGCACGACGCATTTCGCTGTGAGCTTCGTCAGGTGCTATATGATATCATAAAGCACCTGACGAAGCTCACGATGAAACGCGTCGTGCTAATAAATAAGTTTGATGCAGTAAGTTGTCCGTCTCTGTTCCCTGGAGTGTGCAGTCCCTTCCTTGGAAGGTTTTTCTCTTTTTTGATGTCTATGCCTGCTAACTAGACTTGCACCTCCTACAGGTCTTTTTGGATGTGCAGGAGTCCCTTTTTTATATATATATATATATATATATATATATATATATATATATATATATATATATATATATATATATAAATACACACACACACACACACACACACACACACACACACACACACACACACACACACACACACACACACACACACTTTATGGTATATCTCCCAAAATCTGCCGGGATTGGGAACGCCTCACTATCCCCCAGAATTAATTCACTGCTGTTGCTCTAGAGAGGGAAGTCTGGAGCTCTCTGGTGGAGCTGCTGTCCCCGCGACCCGGTTACAGATGGATTTATACTTAGTAATTTAAATATATATAGCCATTGCTGGATATGACAGATTTATAATTCATGTTTGACATAATAAAACAGCAAAGCCCCTTTATATTAATATATGAATATGAATTATAAATCAGTCTTTTCCAGCAATGGTTATATATATATATAAATCAGTTTAATGCCACCTACTGTAAGTATATCAATTTCTACCATTTCTACTTTGAATCCTAAAGTAACGAGGATGCACAGTGGCATATGCAAGAATAAATTATTACGTTGGCCTGGGAAAATCTGCCTTGGCACACTGTGTGCGGAAAATGGAATTATTGAATTAATTCATTATTACCTTGGCCTGGGAGAATCTGCCTTGGCACACTGTGCGCGGGAAATCAATTAATTAATTAATTAATACCCCTCATTTTTTATTAATTAATACTCATGTTTGCCTTCAATTTCCTAAAAATATTAAGTCAGGTGTCTTAGAGATTGACAGGTGTAATGTCAGGCTGCTACAAGACACTTCATCCCATCACATTCTCCAAATGTAAAAACAAAAGTAAAAATCACACCTTCTTCAATGTTTGTGTTTACACAATGTTTGTGTTAACACAAACATTCAAAGCTGGCCATCCATTGTCAATGGCATTCAATGTTTGTGTTAACACAATGTTTGTGTTTACACAAACCCTCAAAGCTGGCCATAGGAGCACTCCTCAACAACCATAAAACAACAACATGCACACTCTCCCAGGCAGCCTACTAGTAGCCTATTGAAGTATTAGTGTTGAGTATTGAAGACTCCAGAGAGTGTAACAACAGCTAGTTTCTTTCAACTCACTTCCAAATTACAATTATTAGCAAGATATAGCACCAGCACCCCATAGCATAGCAGCAGACAACATGGGCACAATCAATGAAAATCCATTCAGCTAAAATTACAATTCAATTCTGACCTTTGATGTCTTCAAACTCGTAGTAATCCATAATCAAGGGCGGACGCTGTTGTGGAGTTGCCCAGTAAAGTCCTCAGGATACAACTGTTGTTGGCCTACAGTAGGCTAGCTCCTCTAGGCACTGCATGCTGACTTCCTTTCTTTACAAAAACTTTGCAATAGACGTTTGGCATTGTGAGGCTAACATTTAAGATACTCTCAGAGAGGCTTCTCATTAATATTTATATCATAAACAAAGACCAAGTTTGTGGGGTGAATGAAGACAAACAAATCTGCCACATTCTAGAAACAAGCACATGATGACAGGCCTCAGGCAGGCATGACCAATCAATCTATGCAGGTACAGATGGACAAACTAGACAGTGCCAGTGGCTACGGATTCAAATTAAATAATTCAATTAATAATAATAACTGCCATATTTTGCTAAATTTAATGCAGTGATTGCATTCACATTATGTTATGCAATGACGCTACTGTCATCATATATTAAAAAATATATATATCTTATTTTTAAGTGTAACAGAATGCTTCAAACACAAAAAGCGGTTCTTCTCGCCCTGGGTCTTCAACAGGGGGTCTGTGACCTCCTGTTGAGTCTCACGACTCTGATGAACACCGTATAGAACTATAGGTGGTAAATGGTGTATTTATGCACTTTTATCCAAAGCAAACGTCAGTCACTACTATTTATACTAGCACCTGAATAAAAACTGTCCGAGCTTCTCCAGTCCAGGGTCTTCTCCTTCTTCGGAAACTATTGTACCTGTTCAGTCAGATAACCCACGAATAGAAAAGTGCGCATACTATTTTATCTTGCCTCTGCTATATTTTCAAAAACACCCGGAGGTAGATCCTATTGGTTTCACCGATCTGAGCCTATTCGGAGGGGAACATTAGATGAATAGCAGATCTACAAGCTCACAGGCTTGTATATCACGACGGAAAGAATACGATAGTGGATACAAGCGGGTGACTGACTGGTGTCCGACCGTGTCTCCTTTAGGGAGAGGGTGAGACGTTGTCACATGGGAGAGAATTGGAAAGGAGGTGGTTCGGGCATCTAGTGTAGCATGTCTGAGAGGTCATTTTGACCGCTTTTTATTATTTTGAAGTTGATTATCTTTGCCCATGAAGCTTTCAGAAGGTTCCCCTTCCATCATCATCCATCACCATTCCATCATCTCAGACCTTTTTGACATCTAAAACATTTTCTAAATATGAATTTAAGCACATATGCTACTTCTGTCTGATTTTACTTCAGACATGCTAGTGCCAAGGAGATTATCTCCAAGCAGGCCTTAGAGCGCCTTGGGATCCATATGGGTTGTGAAGGCTTGGCAAGATGAGAAATAAAATAAAATACAATACATATGACAAACAAATGTGATGTAAAGTGAGTAACCACATAAAAAAGAGAAATGTTGACTATATATTTTATCGACTTGAAGTGTATAGGAAAGTGGCTGATTTACTGTAGAATTCATTACTCACACAAAAAAGTTATATTTTCAGTAGCCATTCGCAACAGTAACAAGAGACTACTCCGGGATGCTGGCCTTAGAGGGGAATGTGCAAGCCATATCTGATCCTAAGCTATGAACTGATGCAGAATTAATATGCAAAACCAATTTGGTGAAGAAACAGGAAGCTGTCACACTGTGTGTCGTCTTTTCACTGCTGCAGATGTTTTTTTGTTTTGTTGTTGTTTTTTATTCCAATAGGTTTAATAGGACTTTAATAGGAATGTACTTATCCTCTTGCGCAGTAGTGAATTTGGCCATTCTGCTTGATTTCCTGCCTCAATTCTCTCAAGACAATAATGTCTTTGTTTGAAATCTTCAGTTTCTTAGCAACGAGATGCATTTCTGGATAAAGGTGTTCTTTTCCCTGGTGCAAAAAAAATGACTAATAATAATCTCACAAGAGAAAACTGATATATTTTTTCCTTCTCTCAAATCCAGTCATTATGTCAGCCTACCCTGTCACGGACGGCCAACCTCCACTTTTATTTGGGGAGGGTGTAGACAAGTCAACTACATGTCTCCTCGGGGCATATGCATATGCAATAGGGGCGGGTGAAGTGTGGCTGCGCCAGGCTAACACAGCACAGCACAGCACATGATGTCACATTATGCTACTTAAAGTATAGTGAAATTTGGAATTCTTTGCCTTATATTGGTTGATAATGGTACCCCAACTTTCTGAAGCTGTCACAAAGTTGCCCAAGGGAGTTGGGTTGGAACACATTTTTACACCTTTATGAACACATCTGTGAAGAAAGCTAGTGGTAAGCTTTTTTTTTGCAGATTTGCCACAACTTAAGCTAACTTATAATGTAAGTAGCATTATGACTTGATCTATCATAACCACTATAAAATACCAATTGCCGTACATTATTTTATGGCAACGGCAATTGCAATTGCCGTAGATCTAAGGCAATGGTGCTAAGTGTATTAACTTTCCCGCTGCTATCTACGTTTGTAAACGTAGCGGCTATCGGTACCTACTGGTGCTATCGATGCGTATGTTCGTATAAGCAGCGACCTTTTAGCATAGCTCCGGTTAGTATCGGAGAGCCTCCGTCCCCCACCAGCTATGGGATTTATAAATCCAGCTCCATTGAGCCTCCATTATAAATTATTATTTTTTTTTTATCCCACGATTTTGTAACCCAGTTTTATTTTTTCACCCAGTGCCAATTATCTAATGTAATCCTGGGCGCTACACTTCCTCTGCCAACCTGGGGGGGCAGCGGACTGACCTCATGCCTCCTTCTATGCATGAGGAGTCCAAGCTGCTTCTTTTCACCTGACAGAGGGGAATTTCCCCGGCCGGACGTAGCGCGTGGAAGGGACACTTTATTCCGACCAGTTCCTTTCCCCTCCATCAGGCGCCCCGGCTGGCCAGGGGGAGGTAGTTTTAGAGACCAGGATTAAGGCATGTTTTTGTGAGGGTATCTACCCTAGGGGACACGGGGAGAACATGAAAACTCCACACAGAAAGGCCCTTTCGCCAACCCCCGCCTCGGGTATGGGCACTGATGACGTGGAGGAGGCAACACGCCACCAGTGCCCACAGCGTCCCCAGCGGGAATCGAACCCAGGACCTTCTAGCTGTGAGGCGACAGCACTACCAACTGTGCCACCGTGCCCCTTTATAAATATAAATTATAAGGTTCGAGCGCTGTCCATGGTGAGCCGTCGCGCAACCGACGATCGTAAATCATTTGTGAGTTTGTATCGCATCGCTGAGCAGTGAGCACATGTAACTGGTTGTAATGCTAGCTAAGGGGGTCTGAGCTAATGCGAGTGATCACTGTGCTCATAACAAAAGCCCCCACCACCCTGAATAAAACGGAAAGGAAACAAGGATCGTAGAGTTAAGAGCGGACGGGTGGCATTCCTTATAGGTGTGCTTATGCTGCCACCTAGTGCCAGCGAAAAAAGTTAACAGACACCCTGACCAACCTGTAGGGGGCACTAATGCAGTGACTGAGATTGCTCATCACTGCTGGCTTCCCAACCCACGAATATGGCCAATTGTGTCCCGTCCAAATAAACAAAAACGTGTTTCTTTGAAGCGCCCAGCCAATCTTTACTTTCCTGTTAAAAACTAAAATGGGCCTGTAATTAGGACCATTGTTGGTCCTCTAATGAGTAGACATGCTTCCCTTTAGCCCACATTGGCTTATCATCCTGCGCCTTAATCCTAAATCCAATTATGTAAGACTTTCCCTGATGGCTGTAAGACCTTGGGGGGAGATTTGCCCAGTCCAGTCACGAGTAGTGGCCACCGGACTGCACCTTTCCTCGGCCGCATGAACCCAGAGAGAGCCACTGCAGCTACAGTACCACCTTTTTGTACCATATCCAACATGATGGCTCCTTTGACCTTTTAGAAAATAAAAAAGAGCAACATTTTTGGCAAGTTTCTGACAGTGTTGTTGTTTTTCAAAGATAACCTTTTTAAGTATGCTATATTGCCCTACACCTGTCACTAGCCTTCTGAGGTGTGCATCAGCCTTTTGCTAATGAGAAAATAAGGAAGAAAATACAGTCTTAAATGACACTGAGCCAGTCAGAAATTGGATTAGAGATTTTAGAGATTAGTAAATTTATGTATGCATTCATTCAAGCTTTCACAAAAATGTGTCTACATGTCTGTGGAGGAAAAAGTGAAAATACCCTGGCCTGATCCGTAATCCCAATAATACAATGTTATGCCATGCATGCGCAGAACAGAAACGGATGGATGAGTGTAATAATTAAGGGTTTTAATTCTGATGAGATAAAGCTAACTTAAAGGGGAAAACCACTCATTTTCAACATTGAACTTTTATGTCATTAGTGATATTTGAATTAAGTGAAATCACTGAATATACCTTTAAAGTTGTTGTGCAGAAGTAATAAAAACGTCCAACCTTCTGTGTAGCCTAGAACTGGAGGTCTAGAACTGGGGGTCATGTGATCAGTTACATCACAAGCCATTGAATTGTAATCCTACTTCCGGCAGTCTTCCGGGTGCTTCAAAACGCCACTGAGCAACTATTACTCTATGGGCTACACAGAAGGGGAGGACATTTTTATTACTTCTACACAACAACTCTAAGGTGAATCACATCTTGATGACATCATCAAGATGTGATTCACCATTTTTTTATATACCTCCAGTTCTAGGAAACACCGAATAGGGGAACTTTTTTTATTATTTCCACACAACAGCTCTAAGGTATATTAATGACATAGTAAAATGTTGAAAATGAATGGAATGCCCCTTTAATGGCATAGTTCAATGTTGAAAATGAGTGATTTTCCCCATTAACAAAAACAGGGAAAAGTTTTGGACTTGTATTTGGCAAGTTTGGTGCCAAACTTGCCAAATACAATCAAACAAAAACTCACTACCTAAAATAAAGTAAAGAATGTACTGTACCTATCTATCTATAGGCTAAATGACAAAACGTAAAGATGAACTTGAACCAAGCGTGCAGCAAGTGCATTTACTTAATTAACCCATTTAGACCTGAGCTCGATTATACAAAATGTCGTCTAAATCATGACAGTTTTCTGGAAAAACCCTATGTTTCTATGTCAGTGGTCCTCAAACTATTTCATGTGTTTACACAATGTCTGTGTAAACACAATGTCTGTGTTTACACAATGTCTGTGTTGACACAATGTCTGTGTAAACACAATGTCTGTGTTTACACAATGTCTGTGTAGACACAATGTCTGTGTTTACACAATGTCTGTGTTTACACAATGTCTGTGTTGACACAATGTCTGTGTTGACACAATGTCTGTGTAGACACAATGTCTGTGTTTACACAATGTCTGTGTAAACACAATGTCTGTGTTTACACAATGTCTGTGTTTACACAATGTCTGCGTTTACACAATGTCTGCGTTTACACAATGTCTGTGTTTACACAATGTCTGTGTTTACATGATAAACCCTCAGCTGGACATATGAGCGCTCCTCAACAACCATAAAACAACAACAGTCAACATGTACTCTCTCCCAGACAGCCTACTATTGAAGTATACGTAGTGGTGTTGTTGAGTATTGAAGACTGCAGAGTGTAACAACAGCTAGTTTCTTTCAACTCACTTCCAAATGACAAATTAGCAAGATGGCACCCCATAGCATAGCAGCAGACAACATGGTTAATCACCCCATAGCATAGCAGCAGACAGCATGGTTAGCACCTCATAGCATATAGACAACATGGGCACAATCAATGAAAAAAAAACAAAAAAAAAACATTCAATTCTGACCTTTGATGTCTTCAATGATGTAGTAATCCATAATTAAGGGCAGACGCTGTTGTGGAGTTGCCCAGTAAAGCTGAAGTCCTCAGGATAGAACATGTCTATAGGCTAGCTCCTCTACTGCTGACTTCATTTCTTTCCAAAAACTTTGCAATAGACGTGTGACATTGCGAGGCTAACATCTAAGGATACTCTCAGAGAGGCTTCTCATTCATATTTAATCATAAACAAAGACACAAGTTTCTGGTGTGAAGACAAACAAATCTGCTGCATTCTAGAAACAAGCACATGATGACAGCCAGGCCTCAGGCAGACATGACCAATCAATCTCTGCAGGTACAGATGAACAGACATGACCAATCAATCTATGCAGGTACAGATGGACAAACTAGAGGCAGTGCCAGCTGTGGCTACGGAAAAAATGGCCATAAACTTGTTTTCGCGATGTTTCCGGCAGAGCAGATCTCTCTCATTCTGTGGACCTTAATGACCAGAGCAGACCTCTCATTCTGTGGACCTTAATGACCAGAGCAGACCTCTCATTCTGTGGACCTTAATGACCAGAGCAAATCTCTCATTCTGTGGAAGGACCCCCAGAATTATATGTATTGGCCTTCAACCCCCATCTGAAAACATGTTGTTCCAGGGACCCCCCTCTCAGAAGCAAAGATTTGAGTTAAAAATGTTCGCTCTGAAATAATATATATTCAAAGATTTGCACTATATTTTCACGATTTTTCAAAAATAGCAGACCTACAAGCTCGTAGCGCGTCACGTAGCGCGGCACTCGGTGCCGCACTATGAGCTTGTAGATCTGCTATTTTTCAATAGCTAAAGTATAATATAATGATGATAATAAACAGTGTTAATAAAAATAATAATAATAACTTACATTTATATAGCGCCTTTCAAGAAACCACACTTTACAAAACAGAAAAACTAAAACATACAAACTTAATTGCCAAAAGCCAGAGTGAACAAATGTCTCTTCAGTGCAGTCTTGAAAGAGTCCAATGTAGGCGAATCTCCAAGGGGAGAGAGTTCCAGAGGGCAGCGGCTGGCACACGGAAGGCTCTATCGCCGAGGGTCCTCTTTTTTTGCGAGACGGATGGTGATGAGCTCCATGTCTGAAGACTCCGCTCGGGGGGTAGCAGCAGTTTATAGTTGATACAGAACTTGGTGGAACTTAAGTGGAGGCGTTTGAGGGTGCATGCGGGGTGAGATGTGCTCCCAGCGTTTTGTGTGGGTGAGCACTCAATCTGTCAAGGGACTCGTTATGGGGATTGGGGAGGCCGAACAGGACACCGTCACAGTTATCGAGCAGGGAGGAGATGCATGGTCTCTGAGGTGGAAAAAGGGAGATTTAGTAACCGATTTGATGTGAGATTGAAAGGAGAGGGTATAGAGGTCCAGGATGACACACAGGTTGCGAACTTCAGGGGACGGAGAGATGGAACAGCCATCCACCTGGCCATGCCTCCCTTTGATGTGCACCATGGAGAAGAAAAGGTCAGAACTTCTCAAGTTGCGCTTTGGGACCCGCATGACCATGAGCTCCGTTTCCTTGCTGTTGAGTCTGAGGAGGTTGGTACAGTAGTCATCCAGTGTTGGTCTTGTTCTTGTGTAAAAAAAACAAGACGAAAAATGTTCGTCAACAACCTTTTTTCACTGACGAAAACTAAATGGAAACTAAATGAAAACTAAGTTATTATGACCAAAACTAAGCTAAATGTTTTGCCAATTTCGTCAACAGATAGAAACTAGACTAAAATGTTAGGAAGGGACTAGTGGACAAGATATCCAGTATACAAGTCATTTTACACTTGGTTGCATGCTGAAAATAGCAGATCTGCAATCTCATGCAGCGCAACGTGTCGTGAGCTTGTAGTTCGACTATTTTCAACAAGTGGAAAATGAGCCATTACGACGGCATCAAGGCTCGCCAGAATACATTTTAGTCGACTAAATGAACTGCAGATTTAGTCGACTGAAACTAGACTAACACTAAAACATTCCAGGTGACTAAAATATGACTAAAACTAAATGAAGTTTAATTCCAAAGACTATATGACTAAAACTAAAATTAGAAATTTGCTGCCAAAAACAACACTGCATCCAGGTCTTTATTTCATGAAGGCAGTTGACTATGGACTGTCTGTGGGGGGAGCAGTGTTGAGGTATCTGTATACTTTACTTGAGTATTTACACTTTCACTTCTACTCCACTGCATCTCAGAGGAAAATATTGTACTTTTACTTCATTTGAAAACTTAACTTTTCTTCACTTTGTAGTTTTTGGTTATTATTATAAAACATTAAACCACTTTGACCCTATTTATGACCCTATTTAATACATTTTGGCCATTTGAAAGTATACCCGATCTACAGTACAAGCTCATAATGTGTGGCGATATTGTGAGCTTGCAGATCTGCTATTTTCAAAAGATTTGTATACATTTCAAAACTTTATGTGCATAATAAATAGATCAATAATGAGAGTAAGATGAATGATCATAGGTCAGTGGTTCCCAAAGTGGGGTCCTGGCCTGGGGAGTTCCAGGGGGTCCCCAGCTAAATGATAGTTAGGAACCAAATGAATGGACCCTTATGGGTCTGTAACTCTGAGAGTGTATACAAATCGGGTCCATTTGGTTCCATTTGTACACTTTCAGAGTTAAATTAACATTGATTTTACTATATAAATTGGGGGTCCCCGAGATAGAAATGCCATTAAATGGGGATCCGTAGACTATAGAGGGTCTGTGCGTGACATCATCATCATACCCGGAAGTTATGCGGGAACGCCTAATTAATGACAAAAAACTACGTTCTGGCCTTGACAGCCCCATACATCCAAACAGAAAAGTCCTCTTTGATTGAATTAAATTACTTTAAACAACATTAAATTCACTTTTGTCACTCACTTTGCCACTTGATCTGCATGCGCATACCCTCTATTGCATGTCAAACTGGGGGTCCTTGAAATGAAATGAGTTGAGAATCACTGCTAGAGCTGTAAAAAAAAACTTCTCTCATGGGGGTCCCTGCATAGCTCTTCAAATGGGGGTCAAGTTGGTCAATTTGGGGGTCAATTTGACATGAGAAAGTGTGGGAACCCCTGATGTAGGTGACTATTACAGGTAGATTCTATGACCTACTTCAAGGCAGCGGACGGTAAACATTTTTTCACAGCAAAAGGGAATTAAAAAGTAACACGCCGATCAGATCAGATCCATGTGGGCTAGCAGGGAAATCTGGAGCATGAGGTGCACTGAGGAGGTTCTTAATGAATTCCTCTTCTTTGATGTTTGCCCTGATGCCTGACACCCAGCACCTGGCCTGAATATTAGGCATATTATTAATATTAGGAATATTATAGGCATCTTCTCTCTGAATCACAAGGAGGAGCAGTGCACAAAAGCATTATGGGAATTGTAGTCCAGGAAGTACTAGTTTGATGCCGTCATTACGATGGCATCAAGGCCTGCCAAAATACATTAAAAAAATCTTATGATATTTAGTCGACTAAAACTAGACTGACACTAAAACATTCCAGGTGAAATAAAATGTGACTAAAACTAAAGGAAAACTATTGAAGAGACTGAGGGCTATATCTATATCTTAACCCTTATCCCTAAACTAATTTGCAATTTTTTACTATTTAAAAAGACTTAAAATAGTTCACAATAGTTCACATTGTCTCGATGTAGATCGGCTATAGTTGAAAAGATGGCAAATACGTTTGGGGATAAGGGATAAGGGTGGCGCAAGATGGAGCCCTATGACTAAAACTAAATTCAAAATGTGCTGCCAAAAACAACATTGCGTTACACCCTATAGTGCAGAGTGCAGAGGATGTGTCTTACACCCTATTATAGGGAGTGCAGAGGATGTGTCTTACACCCTATTAGGGAGTGCAGAGTGCAAAGGATGTGTCTTACACCCTATTAGGGAGTGCAGAGGATGTGTCTTACACCCTATTAGGGAGTGCAGAGTGCAGAGGATGTGTCTTACACCCTATTAGGGAGTGCAGAGTGCAGAGGATGTGTCTTACACCCTATTAGGGAGTGCAGAGTGCAAAGGATGTGTCTTACACCCTATTAGGGAGTGCAGAGTGCAGAGGATGTGTCTTACACCCTATTAGGGAGTGCAGAGTGCAGAGGATGTGTCTTACACCCTATTAGGGAGTGCAGAGTGGAAAACAACACTGCGTTACACCCTATTAGGGAATGTAGAGGATGTGTCTGGCAGAACCCATCCAGGGATAAATAAATAAAGGTTTGACTTCTTAAGAGTTGAGCAGTATACTTGTCCGATGACCGGAGCAATTGAGTATTAAGGAGTGCATGTTGAAGTGTAAACAACGTAAGGAGATTAGGAGCCATCGTCATCCCCGGCAAAGGATCAATCCAAAACAAACGTCACCATCCTCTCTATCCCACGGCTAGAAGACACCATGTAGATAGTAGGGAATGGGGTGTTGGGCCTACATGGTATAGGTGTGGTCTCTCTATCCCATAGCTAGAAGACACCATGTAGATATAGGGAATGGGGTGTTGGGCCTACATGGTATAGGTGTGGTCTCTCTATCCCATAGCTAGAAGACACCATGTAGATATAGGGAATGGGGTGTTGGGCCTACATGGTATAGGTGTGGTCTCTCTATCCCATAGCTAGAAGACACCATGTAGATAGTAGGGAATGGGGTGTTGGGCCTACATGGTATAGGTGTGGTCTCTCTATCCCATAGCTAGAAGACACCATGTAGATATAGGGAATGGGGTGTTGGGCCTACATGGTATAGGTGTGGTCTCTCTATCCCATAGCTAGAAGACACCATGTAGATAGTAGGGAATGGGGTGTTGGGCCTACATGGTATAGGTGTGGTTATTTTCCAACGATTTTGGCTGGGGAGCCCCGGAAATGCTTTGGCCATGTATCGCGACCCCCGGCCCGCCCCCTCCCCACCCCCAATACAAATGGACCGCTACAATAACCTTAATAAAAGAGAAAATAAATACTAAAGAACGGATAGCATCATTAAGGAAAGTTTATGCATGTACTATGTGTGTAGACTCTCAATTTCCATTTTCCAGGCAATGTTGGACAATTACTTGTTAGCAAAAGGCCGATGCACACCTCAGAAGGCTAGTGACAAGTGCGTAGGGGAATAAAGCATACATAAAAAAGGTTATCTTTGAAAAACAAAGAAGGGTCCCGCACACTGTCAGAAACTTACCAAAAATGTTACTCTTTGAGAATGTTGAGAGCAAGTTTCTGACAGTGTTCAGTGCCCTTCTTTGTTTTTCAAAGATAACCTTTTTAAGGACAATTACTTGTATAATAATTTTTTTATAGTACAATATTGTTAGTTTTACTTTAAAACAAAAAAAAAGTGAGTACTTTTCCACCACTCCTTGAATGCATGCTGATGTCGGCACGAACGGCCGATAGTCATTAAGACCATGCAGTGATGTGGTCCTTCTAATTGGGAACTGGAACAATCCATGAATACTTAGGTATACTGTAGATATACTGTAGGTAAACTGTAGCTTAACACATCGCTCCATACGTTGACTAATACAGGAGTCATCACAGTGTCTCAGAGTGCCAAGGTGAGGTGACCATCAGGGCCTACTGCCATCCTTACAATATGTTCTGTTCCCCAAATATCCAGTGTTTAACAGAGTGTGTGTGCGTGCGTGCGTGTGTGCGTGTGTGTGTGTGTGTGCGTGCGTGCGTGCGTTCATTTAAAAAAATCACACCCGTGTGAACCGAGTGGTGCAACTTCCCTCTCTCTCTCGCCCCCCTTCCCCCCTCTCTCTCTTTCTCTCTCATTAGCAGGCAACAGTGCAGCTCTGTTTCGCCCCTACTGGTACTCATTATGGTGCTCATTAACACATAGGTGAACACATAGGTGAACAGATAGGCGGACACGGACATTGCTGTTCCTTGGAGTGGTTGCACCACTCAATAAGTCTTGGACTGCAGTTTTAATGTGGTGAAATCTCTCTCTCTCTCTCTCTCTGCTGTTACCTCGAAAATACAACGGTTTTACCGGGCGACTTGTCCGGACTTTTGGGGGTGACTAATCTGGACCTTTGGGGGCGACTTCGCCGGGCTTTGGGGGCGACCGATCTTCCCGTTGGGGCGACCGATCTTCGCCGCTTGGGGCGAGTTGGAAAAGGGTGAGCGGTCTCTGCACCCTCTCTCTCTCTTCCTCCATGACCATGAAATGGAGAGCAAAATACAGCAGGAGAATATAGTTTCACGCGGCTATGCACAAACGGACTTTGTTGATGGTGCACTGCGTACTGCGCAATGGCATTTGACCTCGCTCCTTTATTGGTAGATTGATTATGTCCACAGTTTATCTGTAGCGAACCGCACTTAATCTATTGTTCAAGCTTCACACTCCAAACTCACACCAATACAAATGAAACCACCAGGATGCAGCAGAGCAGAGCCTTTGCTCGCGCTGCAGACAGTGCAGTCGAACAAACCTCGACTTACAAAATCAACCGATAAGACCCAAGAAACTCACGTCTTCTGAAGAGAGGTTTTTTTGGGAGTTATATAATAGTATATTTTGACAAGAGAAATGATAAGGGGATTGTGCCATTTTTTAGATGTACTGTAGATTTGTTTTGTATGTTACAATCTAGCATGCCTGGAGAAATGAATAACGGTTCACCACCTCCACGCTCTGCCGCCTCCAGAGAGATACAGAGAAGTGCGGCACGCACGCACGCACACGCACACACACACACACACACACACACACACACACACACACACACACACACACCATTACTGCTCTGCCACCTCCAACAGAGACGTGTGGCGCACACACACACACACACACACACACACCATTACTGCTCTGCCACCTCCAACATAGACGTGTGGCACACACACACACACACACACACACACACACACACCATTACTTCTCTACCACCTCCAACATAGACGTGTGGCACACACACACACACACACACACACACACACACACCATTACTTCTCTACCACCTCCAACAGAGACGTGTGGCGCACACACACACACACACACACACACACACACACACACACACACACACACACACACACACACACACACACACACACACACACCATTACTGCTCTGCCACCTCCAACATAGACGTGTGGCACACACACACACACACACACACACACCATTACTTCTCTACCACCTCCTACAGAGAAGTGCGGTCTATTGAAAATTGGTCTTGGAGACTAAATCAATCTCAAATAGATTTTCTGCACACACGCGCACACACGCGCGCACTGTAATGGCCCCTACACACTGTAGGAGTTTTAAAGTTGTCGGCGAGTCATCAGATCGTTATGCATTTCACACTGCAGGAGTCTTTTTTTTTTTAAATCGGCTGTCATTATATCTTTGTGGCTTTCACACTAAGCGATTGATCGCCGACCAGGGATCACACACACAGCAAGAGTTCACCAAGATGCGATCCAGACCCGATACATATAGGCTACATCATTTGTTTTTTATTCCAGATTCCATTGTGACATCTCACGCATGTGCAGGATACCGTGATACAAGCACGAGACCGACACAGGACGCTGGACGCATCTCTCTCTCTCTCTGCGACTGCATGCACGCCACAAAAGCAAATTGTTTGTGATAGTAGCATAGCCTACAGTACGTACGTGCAGTATAGCGAGACAGACAGGACGTTAAATCTTGATTTTCATTAAATAACTCTCTCTCACTCACACACACACACACACACACACACACACACACACACACACGTAACAGCTTAAGTTACATAATAGTAAGCCAATTATACATGTTATGTGTTTGAAGATAAAGACAGAGATGAGGAACTAATATACAGAGTGACAGTAATTCAAGGTACTGATAAATGTGCTGTTAACAGCGAGGGAAAGCTATACAGGACTCATATGAGGTCCGTGTTTGGAATAATCAATAAATAAAGAAATGAACACATAAGTACCGTAATGATTGACTTTTGAGTCTGATGTCTTAAGTAATCACAAGGAGTAGTTTTAGAAGAGGGTATTTTGGTGTGGATGAAAACAAGTACCGTTCTCAGTGTGCTGTGAGTTTGGTGGGAGGGCGTGGACGCGACGGCTGAAACGTGCACTCCCTAAAACGCATAGTGCACAGGGACCATAGGGGACGCATAGTGCACAGGGACCATAGGGGACGCATAGTGCACAGGGACCATAGGGGACGCCACCCTGTGGTCACAGATCAGCTGGTAGCTAATTGTGTGAGTGCTGAGAGGGACGGAGTTGGCCCCACCTCTAGTGGGTGAATCTTTAGTGACCCTCAGCAGTCTAAGAAAACCGCCATTTGGGCCCTCTAATGAGCTTGTTGATTTGATATCAGTGAACCTGAACTCCTTAAATACAAACACACACACACACACACACACACACACACACACACTGGATGTACTGTACTCATACTGTACTTATCATACTACTTATTATTATTATTATTATACACACAGCTAAACCTATTATTATTCATAATAGGCCTATTATTACTATAAAATGGGTCACCACATCATGTATTCTCCCGCTTGTACGCATTCTTCCCTCCCGCCTTTACACACTGAACTGTTTATTCTTTTAATCGGGAGGCCCCTGGAGGCTCAAGGCTCGTTTCAATTGAAACGATTGAAACATATAGGCCTATAAGGCCGCCACTGCACACACACACACACACACACACACACACACACACACACTTATACTGCTCTGCCACCTCCAACAGGGAAGTGCGGTCTATTGAAAATTGGTCTTGGAGACTAAATCAATCTCGAATTGATTTTCTGCACACGGAGGCATGCAGGCAAACAGGCAGGCAGGCAGGCACGCACACACACTAAATACACACAATATAGTGACAAATAATACACTATAAAAGTGGCATATTATTAATTGTGTTCCTTTGAGGAGCCATAGCCACTTTGGATGAAAACCAACCCTTACATTGGAAGGAGCAGCAGTTCTTTTAGAAGCACCAGCTTGGAGAGAGACTGTAAATGGATTTCCTCTCAGCTTCAGGAGCGGAGGCACAGATACCATAACTGGATTAGCAAACGCAGCTGCTAGTGGGAACTTCAACTTCATCACTGCGTTGCTCCAGCACAGAATTATGAGGATACTTGTCATAGGAACTAATGAATGCTTTGTCATCTAAATAACAATAAAAGGTCGATGTTGGTCAAATGAATATGATGGATGATGAATGGCTCACCCCCTCCATTGTTCTGGAAATTCCATTCTGGAAAGGTGTTCCATTCCTCCATTGTTTAATACTGAAATTAGTTGTTGTACTATTCTGTTATGTCTGCCTAAAAGTACACAGCTTAAACACAACTCTTCTTTACTTTCAAAACTCAGTCATAATAACAACAAAGCAACATCATCACACTTCATGTTGCATGTCAAGACTGAAGTAGTCGATCCCAGATAATCCCCCCCCAATCATCACAAAGGCAACACAGGGATATGCAACGAGCGCAGCACAATCAAACAGCTGTCAGTGAGACATAACAGCTACATGTAAAAATCTCTCTCTCTCTCTCTGCTGTTACCTAGAAAATACAACGGTTTTACCGGGCGACTTGTCCGGACTTTTGGGGGTGACTAATCTGGACCTTTGGGGGCGACTTCGCCGGGCTTTGGGGGCGACCCATCTTCGCCGCTTGGGGCGAGTTGGAAAAGGGCCGAGCGGTCTCTGCACCCTCTCTCTCTCTTCCTCCATGACCATGAAATGGAGAGCAAAATACAGCACGAGAATATAGTTTCACGCGGCTATGCACAAACAGACTTGTTGATGGTGCACTGCGTACTGCGCGATGGCATTTGACCTCGCTCCTTTATTGGTAGATTGATTATGTCCACAGTTTATCTGTAGCGAACCGCACTTAATCTATTGTTCAAGCTTCACACTCCAAACTCGCACCAATACAAATGAAAGCACCAGGATGCAGCAGAGCAGAGCCTTTGCTCGCGCTGCAGACAGTGCAGTTGATGCAACATAATGATTTAAAGTTGTTAACAGTGATATATAAACATGAACAATCGGAGATATCCGTCCGTGTAGTTTCCATGCAAGCTCCCGTTTCACATGACTACACAGCTCCACTGATCGGGATATTTTCGAAAATCTTCACTTATTTATTCCGTTTCCAAAAACCTCCGTTTGAGTGTCCGAAAACGCCATTTGCGTGTGGCTGAAAGGCCCGCAAACGCACAAAGAAATGTGCGTTTAGCAAAAGACCCACATACGTGTGGCCTGGGCCTCTGGGGAGTTTGGAGAGCGTTCTAATCAAGATACAGTACAGGTGTAGGGGATTTAGCAGGTGTATGGAATTCCTCTAATCAGGCCTAGGCTGGGGTTTTCCAATGGGAAGCAATTGGCTCAGTACTTTTCCACTGCCAGAGCCTTTTCTACAGCCCCAGATGTCCATTATCAGCCAAAAAGCCAATATTTCTGTGAAATGGGCTTGCTCATGTGGTTACTGATTCACATTTCAGTGATGGCCACATGTTGGGTAAATGGTGCATTTTGCAGCATTTATATAGCTCTTTTATCCAAAGTGCTTGACAAAGATTACGCACGCACGCACACGCACACGCACACGCACGCACGCACACACACACACACACACACACACACACACACACACACACACACACACACACACACACACACACACACACACACACACACACACACACACACATGTTGGTTTCCATGAAGTGTGGGAACCAACAGCAGGGCCATCACTCTTGGGGACACCACTTTCCAGTGGTCCCACAGGCCTGAAAAAAATCAGGCAAGTTAAAAAAAAAATCTTTAACACAACTATCACCTCAGATTCTAGATTGGATGAAGTAATTTCACAGACTTGTCCTGACCATGCATCTTGGGGACCTATATTAATCCGTCGATTGTGGGGACTTAATTTGCATAAATCACACACCTGTTTTTTTACACCAAAATGGGGACTCAATGTCCTGGGGACATCTAATCAGTTTCATACTGAATTTTATGCAGGAAGCTTGGCGTACAGATACAGACTTACAGATTCAGAGTGGACCCTGTAACATAACCCTCAAACTGTCTGAGTCTGTCTCACAGGAGAGGCTAGAGAAGACAGCTGGGCACTGGATGCTTTGAGGAAAGAGCATATAATATGTTCACTAGATTTTACTGGATTGATACTTGACATTATCTTTACAATATAATTGTGTTGAACATTAAATGCACTGAATGATGTATGCATGTAGATCCTTTTGTAATGAATAAAAAAACAGACAAGATGTATTGGCCATAATAACGTAGGGCAATATCTAGGGCAATATGTCTATTTTCAGGAACTCAACAGACATGTATATGACCTGAATGTTTTACTTAAACCATTAAGAACGCGTGACACATCACCTTAGCTTTTCACTGCTACCATTCTTTTTAATGTCAGCTATTGAAAAATAGCTGACCATTTGTCATAGCTGGCTCTTGGCCATGTCAAACATTGGGATGCAGGAGACAGAGCAACAGTGTAAGAAACTGTATTTATTATGCAGGCCTTAACATTACAACTTAAAGAGGACAACTATGAGGTGTGGAGTCAGTGATCAGTGGTGTGGTGGTGATGGATGTGTGGAACATGGTGTGGTGTGTGTGTGGATGGAAAGAATAAGGTAAACATAGTAGGAAAAAAATGACAATGCTTTTTTCTTTTTTATAAAGTATATTTATTGTTTTTTTAAAGACAAACAGACATTACACAACAAGAACATAATAACAAACAAAAGAAAACAAAAACAAAAACAGCTCAGGTACAACACTATTATAAATAAAAAGATTGAATATACAAAGACATGACAAGGACAATTAACCATAATGACATAATGACATAAGTGACTTTCAAATTTTTATAGACTCCCTATCAGGGTATACCTCCATACAGTACATTAATACATATATTAAAAAGGCAGACAATAGTTATCATAGGCACCAAATCATTACAACAAGAGCAGACCCATGCATGCTCCACTCAAAGGCGACAACCGCCACCCCTCCAGGCGGCAGGGCCACCGCCCCAAGAAGCGGCCCCGATGCAACGCATCGAGACCCCTGCCCGGGCGACCATTCCCCCATACCCAAAGGGCAGACAAGCCCCCACCCAAAGCAGAGCACCCACTAGGGAAGAATGCTGGCATATAAGATATCTAAGGTTGGTACGGAAAACCTCCAAGTATCGTGGCAGACAGTGTGGTTCCAATATGATTCAAATAAGGGTCCCAAATTTTGTAGAAAGTCTCCAATTTAGAATGCAACATGCATGTAATGTATTCACAAGGAATACAGCCCATTATAATGTTATGCCATGATTTATTTCAAGAGCAACATCCTTGATTCAAAACAAAATAATATTTTTCCAAACGTTAATAAGTTACGCATCATCATCGTCTCCAGTGATTGATCTTTCTTGATGAGCTTTCTTCATTTCTTTAATCCCTAGAATAGAGTCACTACAATCTGAGGCACTGTGCTCACTGTTGTTTGGGACATATTCCTCTCGATGAGCTTTCTTTATTATAGGGATTGAGTCACTACATTCTGAGGCACTGTGCTCACTGGAGTTTGGGACATATTCCTCTCCACTGTCTGGTGTTGAATACAATATTTCAGAGTCATCAAAGCTTTTGGTCCTCAACTGTGATGAAATAACATCATCTTGTTCACTGTCTGGAGTTGAATCAAAGAGTTCATCAGAGCCATGAAAGCTTTTGGTCCTCCTCAACTTTGGTGAAAGAGGATCTTCTTGTTCACTGTCTTCAGATGAACTGAATAGATACCTTAACGTCTTGGTGCTTGGTAAGCACAGTAATTTGTCAGTTGAGTCAGTGAACTCTTTGTGGTGGTTTGCTGGAGCCATGCGTGTCTGTGGGGCAGGCTCCATCCCCTGGTGCACACATACACACACGTCGTAGAACATCTGTGAAGAATAAGATTCATTGAATATTTTAGACAAGAGGTAGGCATGTGAATGTGCATGTTGAATTCACTTATTGTACGTTTAATAATATCACTAGTATTTCAACATCCTGATTTAGTCCAATACACCAGTATGTTGGACAGTAGGCATTCAAACACATTTTGTATGTGGTCTATGAAGACTTTTAATACAATTTAGGCTAAAATGCATGACGGGGACAGACGTCTTCTGAAGTTTAATTTATTCAGGGTACAAGCTTGCTTAAATACACACACATATCCACAACTTAAAACATGCCTTTTGGGGACCCCATGTTAATGTGCATGATGGGGACATAAATGTCTACTGAAGTTTGAATTATTAGCTTGCGTAAATACACACACACACCATAAAACATGCGTTTTGGGGACCCCGTGAGGTGTACATGATATTACTAGACATTAGGACAATACAATAAACTAATTATGTTGGACAGTAGGTATTCAGTACACACTTTTAGTTATGTGATCTACAATATTTAGACTTTTAATGCCCTTTACTTTAGGCCAATGTGCGTCACGGGAACATACATGCTGTTAGAGTTTTTAACGGGCCTGACAATTAAAGCCTGGACCCGAACTGGTCCAGCCCAAGGCTTGGCCTGGCCCAAAACATTACCATAATGTTAAGCCTGATAAGCCCCAGTAAAGGAATGTTGCAGGCATGTCATTCAACATCTGGTTAGAATAAGATTCATTGAATATTTAAAAGACAAGACGTAGGCATGTGAAAGTAGTGCACTTGACTATCAATGTTGAATGCACTTATTGAAAGTTTCTTTGGATAAAAGCGAGTTCGAAATGACTCATGTAAGATAATGTTACTAGTATTACAACATCCTGATGTAGTCCAATATACCATTTTGTTAGATAGTAGGTATTTAGAACACACTTTCAGTTTTGTGATATATATAACACACTTTAAGCTAATGTGCATCATGGGGACATATAAATACACACACATGTATTCTGAAGTTTAAATTATTTTGCCTTCAAGCTTGCATAAATACACACACACACACACACACATCTTAAAACATGCATATTGGGGACTCTGTGCTAAATGTGCATCATGGGGACATCTCTTCTGAAGTTTAAATTATTTTGCCTTCAAGCTTGCATAAACACACACACACACACACACACAAACATCTTAAAACATGCATATCGGGGACCCCGTGCTAATGTGCATCATGGGGACATATATGTCTTCTGAAGTTTAAATTATTCCGCCTACTATCTTGCATAAATACACACCTCTAAAAACATGCATTTTGGGGACCCCGTGAGGTGTACTTGTTAAACTGATATTACTAGACATTAGGACATTAAAAGAAACAAATGATGTTGGACAGTAGGTATTCAGTACACACTTTCAGTTATGTGATGTACAATATTTAGACTTTTAATGCCCTTTACTTTAGGCCAATGTGCGTCAAGGGAACATACATGCTGTTAGAGTTCTCAACGGGCCTGACAATTAAAGCCTGGACCCGAACTGGTCCAGCCCAAGGCTTGGCCTGGCCCAAAACATTACCATAATGTTAAGCCTGATAAGCCCCAGTAAAGGAATGTTGCAGGCATGTCATTCAACATCTGGTTAGAATAAGATTCATTGAATATTTAAAAGACAAGACGTAGGGTAGGCATGTGAAAGTAGTGCACTTGACTATCAATGTTGAATGCACTTTGAAAGTTTCTTTGGATAAAAGCGAGTTCGAAATGACTCATGTAAGATAATGTTACTAGTATTACAACATCCTGATGTAGTCCAATATACCATTTTGTTAGATAGTAGGTATTTAGAACACACTTTCAGTTTTGTGATATATATAACACACTTTAAGCTAATGTGCATCATGGGGACATATAAATACACACACACATGTATTCTGAAGTTTAAATTATCTTGCCTTCAAGCTTGCATAAATACACACACACACACACACATCTTAAAACATGCATATTGGGGACTCTGTGCTAAATGTGCATCATGGGGACATCTCTTCTGAAGTTTAAATTATTTTGCCTTCAAGCTTGGATAAACACACACACACACAGACACACATCTTAAAACATGAATATTGGGGACCCCGTGCTAATGTGCATCATGGGGACATATATGTCTTCTGAAGTTTAAATTATTCCGCCTACTATCTTGCATAAATACACACATCTAAAAACATGCATTTTGGGGACCCCGTGAGGTGCACTTGTTAAACTGATATTACTAGATATTAGGACATTAAAAGAAACAAATGATGTTGGACAGTAGGTATTCAGTACACACTTTCAGTTATGTGATGTACAATATTTAGACTTTTAATGCCCTTTACTTTAGGCCAATGTGCGTCAAGGGAACATACATGCTGTTAGAGTTCTCAACGGGCCTGACAATTAAAGCCTGGACCCAAACTGGTCCAGCCCAAGGCTTGGCCTGGCCCAAAACATTACCATAATGTTAAGCCTGATAAGCCCCAGTAAAGGAATGTTGCAGGTATGCCATTCAACATCTGTTTAGAATAAGATTCATTGAATATTTAAAAGACAAGATGTAGGCATGTGAAAGTAGTGCACTTGACTATCAATGTTGAATGCACTTATTGAAAGTTTCGAAATGACTCATGTAAGATAATGTTACTAGTATTACAACATCCTGATGTAGTCCAATATACCATTTTGTTAGATAGTAGGTATTTATAACACACTTTTTTGTGATATATATAACACACTTTAAGCTAATGTGCATCATGGGGACATATAAATACATGTATTCTGAAGTTTAAATTATTCTGCCTACAAGCTTGCATAAATACACACACATCTTAAAACATGCATATTGGGGACCCCATGCTAATGTGCAACACAGGGACCACGTGAGGCCTACTTATGTTACACTGATTAGGACATTTAAATAAAAGTGGGGTACAAGTGGAAAAGGCATGCTGTGTTGCTGAAAACCTCTCCACAAACCTCTCTAGAGCACAACTACAAAGATTTGGATTACATTTCCTCTACTGCAACAATCTCACTTTGAATATAAATAAGTAAGTCAGGCTTATATGTTTGAGAACATGTCCTCACCTTAGTCCGCCATGGCCAGTCAGTTTCCATGGTTGTAGCTCAAATTTTCACCTGGTAAGATGTCTCACAGCAAAGAGACTTGAGGTGAGGTTTCTCTTCTCCTTGCATAATTATGTTCTTCCTCTGTTTATTACCCTTATACTTTGTCTTATACTTTCCTGAACCTGCTAGTCACCAACCCCACCACAACATGCAGGGAAGCGACTATTTAGGAATATGTATCAACATTGATATCAATATGTATGGCACCTGAATTTCCCAAGGATAATCAATAAAGCTTGCACAGTACAGATGGACAAAAATAATAAGTTAACGCTATTTTTGGTACATTCTGATCTATGTCCTTTTGCTAAATCCGGTTGCAATGTAGGCTCATCAATTGCAAATTAAGTAGATGGTTTTTAGTATCAAGTATACAATAGTATTAAATTAATGGTATTATTAAATATGACAATGTTTGGTTTCACTGTCTACATGGGCGACTTTAACGCACTCTGAAAAAGCTGCTTTGAACAGTCCTGACATATCTCTGCACAAGACAGTGGTCGGAATGTGAGGTCGAATGTGCACTCCACTGTACTGTACTGTGCTGCGCTGCACTGCCCTCCACTCCACTGCACTGCACTGTACTGTACTGCACTGCACTGCACTGTACTGTTATCCACTGTACTGGTATCCACTGTACTGCACTGTTATATACTGTACTGTAATACGCTGTACTGTACTGTACTGTACTGTACTGTACTGTACTGTACTGTTATCCACTGTACTGTACTGTACTGTTCTGTTCTGTTATCCACTGTACTGTACTGTACTGTACTGTACTGTACTGTACTGTACTGTACTGTACTGTACTGTACTGTTATCCACTGTACTGTACTGTACTGTACTACATTCCACTGTACTGCACTCCACTGGTATGTACTGTACTGTACTGTACTGTACCATTACACTTACTATTACACTATTACACATATTAAATTATTACACTATTACACTAGTACACTGTTTACGCTATAACACATATTATGCTATTACACTAGTACACTTTTTACACTATAACACATATTATGCTATTACACTAGTACACTTTTTACACTATAACACATATTATGCTGTTACACTAGTACACTTATTACAATTACTATATTACACTTAATACACTATTACACTATTACAATTATTACACTATTACGCTATTCTACTATTACACTTATTAGCCTATTACACTATCCCTCTATTACACTTATTACTCTACTACACGTGATAGACTATTACACTTATTATACTATTACACTATTACTATTATTCCACTAATACACTTATTACAATTATTTCACTATTGCACTTATTACAATTATTTCACTATTGCACTTATTACACTATTACTCTTATTACATTATTACACTTATAATCACATTGCTCCATATTAATCATTGACAGGGGTGATCTTGTGTTCTTCAATGTGTTTTGGCTGGGGACCCCCAGGCAATGCTTTGACCATGTCTCGTGACCCCCGCCCCGCCCCCCTCCCCAACACCAATACAAATTGACTCTATACATATTTTGGCAATACTGTACTGTACTGTATTCCACTGTACTGTAATGTACTGTACAGTACTGTTATCCACTGTACTGTACTGTACTGTACTGTACTGTACTGTACTGTACTGTACTGTACTGTACTGTACTGTACTGTACTGTACTGTACTGTACTACATTCAACTGTACTGTACTGTACTGTACTGTACTGTACTGTACTGTACTGTACTGTACTGTACTGTACTGTACTGTACTGTACTGTACTGTACAGAGAGACCCCCCCAGTGAAAACTCCTGTAATGTAGTGCACCATTCAAAATGTGTTCAGTTGATCAAACTTAGCTACGGTCCCCGTAACGCTGGTTTGAGCTTATGGAAACTTATGTAAATCTCTGATCTGTGATTGGCTAGTAGTGTTTTTGTGTTCTCACACACACTCTCACACACACACTGCAGTACCAACTATCGCCTGCTGGGGGATGTCCCCATTATTAACACACTTGTCATGAACTGTGTGTGTGTGTTCATGAACATGAAAACATGTTTTATGGGACTTGCTAAAAAAATTACACCAGACACATCAGCAACCTCTCCCCTACCTCCTGAATGATTTGTGTTATGGGGACCTACACATTTGTCCCCATACTGTTTGAGGTCCTCTGTAGGTGACTGTGTAAACAAGCATGTGTCCCCATTATGACGGAGGAACAAACGCACACACACACACACACACACACACACACACACACACACACACACACACACACACACACACACGCTGGTGGATTGGGACCTTATGGGTCCCAATCCAGCCACTCTACCCCTGAGCCACGCACTGTCCCCCATGGGCATGCTATTGACAGTGACATCTAATCAATCACTCATCTTAGAGTCTCTTCCTTCCGGATATGAATACAGTCACATCTATGTACAGTATGTGAATGATTGACAGATTGAGCCTCGCAGAGGCTGTCTCAGGGGAACTTTCACTACAGTTGGTGGTGCATACTATAGCTATAGGCCAGGTGTTTCGCTCCTCCGTCCTGATTTCCATACATCTTTATCTCATTTTGGGCGGGAACCCCTGTTGGTGTTTCAAGCATTAAGTTATACTTTAGCTATTGAAAAATAGCAGACCTACAATCTCGCTTGTAGGTCAATGACCATAATGCTTTGGTGCACTGCCCTCACCTAAGGTGTGACTTATTGCCCCAGGAAACCACATTTTAATGACCACATTTTGGTCATGAGGCCCGGGCGGCTAGTGTAGCCGTCTGGGCACCTATAGGGCTCCATTTTCGTCACCACTAAACCCCTTATCCCTAAACTTCTTTTACTATTTTTGAATAGTTAAAATGGCCTAAAATGACTACACAACGTGTCAATGTAGATTGGCTAGTTTATGTAGATTGTAGATTAGAAGTGTACATTAGATTAATGTAGATTAGAAGTTTATGGATGAGGGGTTTAGCGGTGAGGAAAATGGAGCCCCTTAGGCTGCTAAGCCAGCCTGACAGCGTGTCAGGGCTCCCACGGTCACGGTTCCACTCCCCATCCCGACGACCTTTTCCTGCGTGTCCCCCCCCCCATCTCTCTCTCTCCCCATTTCCTGTTCACTATCAATAAAGGCACATAAATGAAACCCAGGAAAGTGTTTCTTGTGTCCTAAAACATCAATAGAATAAGATCTGGTTGCAAAAGGGGTGAAGTGGCCCTTTAACCCATTTTGACCTGGGAACGAATCTATAAATGTCTTCTAAATCCTGACAGTTTTCTGAAAAAGCTATGTTTCTATGTCAGTCGTTCTTCGATTTAAAAAAAATAGCAGATCTACAAGCTCATAGCACGCCACCGAGTGGCGCGCTACGAGCTTGTAGATCTGCTATTTTTCAATAGCTAAAGCATAACATAGTGCTATAACACCAAAAGGGGTTAAACCAGTGCGCTATCGATGGACCAAAACAGAGTCGAGCAAAGGTTTTCATGTGACAAGAACAGATGTATAAGCTAACAACATATCACGTATACTGTATAGCACTGCATTTTACCATGTTACATCTTTCACATAATGTTGGACAAAAACAATGTCTTTCGCAGAAACTTCTTATCTCCATATTTGAACTTTTTGAGTCTTTTTTTTTCTTTTGTAAATTACCGCCCTACTTCATCATATAGCCGCTATGTGACGCTATGTTATAGCATCACTAAAATGTGACTAAAACCAAATGAAAACTATTCAAAAGACTAAAACAATAAAAGTTGCTGTCAAAATCAACACTGCTCCATGGGACACACACACAACAATCCTGTTCACAGACTACAGCTTTAGCATTCAACACACATGGTCCTATCATCCTCCTCCACTGCCTCCAGACTCCACACCAAAGCTCTCAAGGCCTATATTTTTTGGTAAATTACCACCATATTTCATCATATATAGCCGCTATGTGACTCTATATTATAGCATGTGTAGCGTGCACGTGTGTGTGTGTGTGTGTGTGTGTGTGTGTGTGTGTGTGTGTGTGTGTGTGTGCATCAAAAGTAGCAGATCTGCTCGAAACGTGGCATGAAGCCTGACAAGTTACTGTTTTGGGAGCATTTGAGGTTTCCTCATTTTCCAAAACATTTGAGAAAAACAGTTTTTTTTCTAATTAAAAAAATAATTCATATAGCTGTGGGGGCCTTTGGGATTCAGACTATCCATCCTATTTATTTGGCATCGGAGTGTTAATTGCATATTCAGAATGCATGAGAATCCTGGCCCAGGCACCAATTCACTTTTACCTGCAGCTAAAGTGCTAAATAGACCCACACACAGTCACAACTCCATAGCAGTGTTGATTTTGTCGACTACCTTTTTTCACTGACGAAAACTAAATGAAAACTAAGCTATGATGACCAAAACTAAGACTAAATATATTGACAATTTCTTCAAGAATTAAAACTAGACTAAAATGTTAGGAAGAGACTAGAGGACAAGAGATCCAGTAAAAGACAGAACATTTTACACTTGGTTGCATGCTGAAAATATAGTCGATCTACAAGCTCACAACACGTCGCAGCGCAACGCGTTGTGAGCTTGTAGATCAGCGACTAAATCAACTTACTGTCAACAGAAATCTCATGATATTTAGTGAACTAAAAGTAGTCCAGGTGACTAAAATGTGACTATAAACCCAAATGAAAACTATTCAAAAGACTAAAACTAAACAACAAAAGTTGCTGTCAAAACCAACACTGCTCCATAGGACACGCACAACACTCCTGTTCACAGACTACAGCTTTAGCATTCAACACACATTGTCCTATCATCCTCCTCCACTGCCTCCAGACTCCACACCAAAAGTCTCAAGTACCGTACCTCTCAAACTCAGTCTGTGCTGCGCCTGCTGGATCCTGTTGGGTCGATGCCAGCCTTGCCAGGTGGCGAGAGAGGATATGTGATCTCTAGCCCATTTCGACCTGAGGACGATTCTACAAATGCCTTCTAAAGGTTTTCTGTCTCAGTTTTCGGAAAAACCCATATGTTTCTAATGTCAGTGGTGCTCAAACATTTTCATGTCAACGAACTCCAAAAATATATGTAATTGGCCGCCGACCTCGATCTGAAAATATGTCGTTCCAGGGACCTCCCCAGAAGCAAAGATTTGAGTTAAAAACGTTCCCTCTTAAAGAATATATATAAAGATTTGCGCCACATTTTCACGATTTAAAAAAAATAACAGATCTGCTATTTTTCAATAGCTAAAGTAATCCTTGAAACTCCAAAAGGGGTTTCCCGCCCAAAATGGGCTAGAACACATCCTCAACATGCACGCAGTAAGCTCTAGGAAAACCCAAAACACCCCCATGGAGGCAATCATTGTGATTGACACTATAAGCCTATAGCTGTTTGATGTGCAACACAGAGCTGGAATTGACCAGACACAGAGAGGGCCAGACATCCCAAAACATAAAACAAACTGGCAGTGGTGGGGGAAAAGTACTGTAATTTTAGAACTACAGTGCCAGATAAATATGCATTATTGTGTATTTACTATTTATCTTCCTTCCATTAAAGTGTCTTTGCTCACCAATGTGCTCAGTCTAATTCATGCAGCTGTCAATCTAACAGCTGACTTGACTCCTCCACGCTGTCAGCAAAGGTATACTTATTTGTGTGTCGCCCCTTATGTTTAGCGCAGATCCGTATGTGGACTATAAGGACTGTCTGAGAATGGGGTTGAGGAGGCTTGCGCCCGGAGGGGCGGTTGGAATAGGCAAGGAGGCCTGTTCCTCACTCTCTGTATGTTGTTTCTCTGCTGAATCTTCTTAATAAATTCTCAACACTTCACTTCGTCATTCCTTCATCTTTGGAAGATTATTTAATCGACAACAGTACTCAAATGTTTTACTTAAGTAAAAGTATAAATACTGCAATGTACTGTAGATGTACTCCGTTACAAGTAAAAGTCCTGTATTCAAAATGTATCAAAATGTAGGCCTACTTAAAGTACTAAAAGTAAATTGCAGAATGTCCCATATTTCACAAGTTCAAAATGTGTAGAAAATCTTGCCCTCCGTCAAATCTTTTGAAAATAGCCGATCTGAAAAAGCAATACAAATTCGAATCATAAAAAAAAACATGGAAATGTAATTATGAGTGAAGAATGGGTTCATATTTAAGTATATAATTCTCTTACTCCAACGGGTCTAGTGAATTATTGTTTTTTTATACCGTGTACAGAATTCTGTAAGCTCGCACTCCAAAGACTGTGCCTGGGACTAATGCCAAGCACAATGGCACAGAGATAGGCGTAAGAAGCCTTGCACACAGAATAATGAGAGCTAGAACAATAAAACCCTTTTGGTATTGCTGCAACTATTATGACTACTGTTAGTCTGCAGCTATAATGCCCCAAGGCACCAGAACAAAATGCGTTGTCGCGCATACCACTCTACAGAGTGTAACAATAAAACATGAACCTTGAACTGCGCTCCCCATCTGTTTAAAATCCTTTTAGATAATATGGTGATGTTTATCTGCCACTGCCAGAAACATAGTTTTACATCCTTGCAATCTCTCCGATGCATCTATGGAATTTAAAGTGGCCACCACATTGTCATGTTTATTCACGTTTGCTTTATATTGCCATTTTTAACCTGGAACGCATCTGTGTCACTTTAGCTTTTAACCACTTTAACCATTATGTTAAACTTTAGCTATTGAAAAATAGCAGATATACAAGCTCGTAGTGCGGCATTGGGTGCCGTGCTACTTTTTGTTTTATCATGAAAATGTGTGCAAATCTTTGAATATAAATTCTTTCACAGCGTTTTTAACTGAAATCTTTGCTTCTGGGGGTCCCTGGAAAAGCATTTTTTCAGATGCGGGTCGGCGGCCAATTACTGGGGTCCTTGACGTGAAATAGTTTGAGAACCACTGATTGGCTTTTCAGAAAAAACTGTCGTGATTTAGAAGGACGTTTTGTATACAATCTGATCTTGGGTCTTTCATGTTTTCTGTCTCTTTTCTTCTTCTTTAGGTGTCTTCCTGTTTTGCTGGACTCCGTTTTTCGTGGTCCACACCCTGAGAGCTCGCTGTCAGACCTGTTACATCCCTCCCAGTCTGATGAGCGTGGTGACGTGGCTGGGCTACGTCAACAGCGCTGTCAACCCCATCATCTACACCGTGTTCAACACGGAGTTCAGGAACTTCTTCAAAAAATTCCTCCGGGACTGCTGGGCTAAATTAGGCCGGTGAGCATCTTATGATCGCACCGTCCACAAAAGGCCATCTCCGAATGGACCAGAGAAATACATCGATGGTAAATGGTGCATAATATATATAGCGCCTTTTATCAAAAGCGCTTTACATTGATTGTGCATTACATTCACCCATTCATTCATTCATGCATTCACACACACACACACACACACACACACACACAAACCATGCAAGGCACCAACCTGCTCAGCGGGAGCAATCGGGGGGTTCGACACTAACTCTGGAGGAGCCCGGGGACCGAAATGGGACATTAGGCGTCCAGTCTACCCCTGAAGCACTGCTGCCCCTGTAAAATAATACAAACAAGAGACAAAGCACAAAGAGACACTACAATTAACAGTGAACAATCAGTAGACAATATTATGTATGACCAACTGTAAAATATATTTTGGGTCTTTATTATTGTTTTCCTTTTGACTTATGCTTGTGAATCATTTTATTGTTGACAGCAATGTTTGTTCTCACTCAGCAGCCGAGGGAAAATGCCATTTCCATGTTGTATGTGGAAAAGCTTTGCTGTGAGGAGTTGTGTGTTTCCCTCTTCTCTTCCCCTGTGTGTGGTGTGTCTCTCCTGGGTTCTCTTCCCCTGTGTGTGGTGTGTGTCTGTCTCTTCTCTTCCCCTGTGTGTGTCTCCTGGGTTCTCTTCCCCTGTGTGTGTCTGTCTCTTCTCTTCCCCTGTGTGTGTCTCCTGGGTTCTCTTCCCCTGTGTGTGTCTCCTGGGTCCATCTGTCTCTGCCTCTGTGGCTGTGGGGTTGCCTTTGGATGTCGACGGCGTCGAGGCTGGTCAGTCTGCGGTCTCATACACACATACGAAACACATGTTCTGTGTCTTGCATGTCTATGTTTAATGGCCTCCACAATGCTTTTCCAATGCGAGTCACCATGGGTTGAGCAAAACATTTTTGTTTGATGGGCAGAAGAACACAGCCATTAATCAAAAAGGTTTGGTCAAGCCACGTGACTCCCATTGGAAAAGCATTGTGGCGGCCGTTAAACACAGACAAAACACAGATCATGCGTTCTGTATGTGTGTATGGGGCCTGCCAGGCTGCACAAGGCACTTGGCGTCCTTAATTATGCACAAACAAACAGATCATGAGCCATCGGGTATTCAAACAATCAGGGAGGGCGGCCTCCTCAGGGAGGGCAGCCTCCTCAGATAGCAGCCTGGGCTGAGTGCAGCCGGTTAGTGGCTGATAAAGGGTTGGATCTATTTCTGTTGACGCCAACAGTCGACAGAAATAGGTGACAAAACAAGAAGGAAAAGCTTCTCTTCACAAACAACTGGAACAGATGACTAACGGTCTGTGAAATAATACATATTGTATTTAATGTATGCTGCCGTGCGGGTCTTTGTGTCCAAGACAAAATGTCTCCCCTGGGAGACAAAATAAAGTAACCTTGAACGTTGGTGCACAGATCATATCGTTACTTTTCAGAAAATGGAAATGTGTTCCAATTAGGGGTGTAACGATACAGTAATCGATGCGTCTATTTTAATTTCAACGATTCAACTGTATCGATATGCAAATTACAGCAACAAATCATATGCCGTTTTGCAATGAAAGCAATCGTAAGTAATGTCACGGTGCCAATTTGTCATGTGTTCAAATATATTACAATGTCCATGTATTTGCCAGAGAATCACTGTGTTTACTTAATTATATCCATAATAATACATATTTCACACAGACACATTTTTGGGCTAAATAGTTACTGTATCGATTTTAAATAATTGAATCACATTGCATAAGCATAGGCATGTATCGTGATGCGCATCGTATAGCTGTTAAAATCGTTACACTCCTAGTTCCAATGGATCCAATTATTTAGTCACAAGCTCTTGCTAATTATTGTCTCCACCAGGCCGAAGGCATGGGGAGAGAGTATGTTTTGTCTCCACCAGGCCGAAGGCATGGGGAGAGAGTATGTTTTGTCTCCACCAGGCCGAAGGCATGGGGAGAGAGTATGTTTTGCACTCCGTCCGTGTGTGTGTCCGTCCATCCGTCCGTGTACAGCTAATCTCCGGCATCGTTAACCCAGTCGGTGCCAAATTTTGCACGCAAACTCCCTGGATGCCAACGATGAACCTCTGCCCCAAATTTTCCAGAACGGCCTGTTATAGCGCCACCAGGAGACCGACTTTTGAAAAACACATATTACTCCTCCAGATTCTGTCCAAAACACACTATCTCTATAGTCATGTGTTCAAGACAGATCTGTCCGATATGTCATATTCCATCCAAATTGGCTAACATTGGCTTTCAAAGTTTGCAGGAAATCTAGTTATCTAGTTTATCTAGTTTCCATTGGTTCAATATAGAGAACAAATGTGTGACTTTTTAAATCAACAACAGATCATAGAAGGGGGCTCGAGTTGTGGTGTGAATCGGTTTAGAATTTCCCAAAGGCTGGACATGAGCCTCCAAATGGACATCTAAAGGCACTTCACCTGAGTGGTACAGTGTGTGCATAGGCATGGCCTCCTTCCTTCCTTCCTTCCTGGCACTCCCTCAGTTCCCTCCTCCCGATGGAGGCTCTTTCACCTCAACTGCCCAAGCCCTATACATCGCAGCGGTGTGAAATCAGCCCTCAACTGCTTCTGACATGCAGTACTAAAGGGCGAGGCTTCCCTCACTTAACACACCCGTGGCACCTAAGGCGTAAACCACGGGTGTCTTTCTGACAGAATTGCCAGTGTGGTTTCTGACAGAAATACCATTTTAATTAATGCATTTCTGATAGAAATACAGTGTGATAAATGTATTTCGGAACCTAAACATTGACCCAGTGTTTTTTTTTCAGCGTGTAGTAAAAGATGACAACGCTCACCTCGTGCAAAAAGAAAGAAAAACCCCCTCCTAGATATTTGATATTTTTGACCCTTTTTCCCAGGATACATCTGCCTTCCAGCGACTATAAGCACTAGATCTACTCTGGTCCTCCACCTACTCATTGCCAGATCACTGTGTCACCTACAGTGGTACTATAGTCTCTCGCTCTCAGCCACTCTTTTAAAACGGTGTATTCCTGAGTAATTCTTCATGTTGTTGCTTTACTAGTACTATACTGTGTAGTAGCATGTTTCCTTAATTGTGCCTCCAGAATCACTACCGTCTGCTCTGGTCTCCCTGCTTGGCTGCTCTCCTCTCCTCGCCTGCCGACTCCCTGAGCTGATCCATCCTAGCCACACTTTGGCTCAGCTTAGTGTAGCCGCCATCACCACCTCTCTGTCCTCCTCAGCCCTGCCCGTTTCCCTCACTCCCTCTTATGCCTGCAATAAAGCCCTTTTTGTTTTACCCGCTTTACCCCATGACTCCCTGTGTCTGTCTGCATTTGGTTCTGCTTCCACTGATCAATTACAGCAAATACCAGTGATGCATACCAAGTGATTTATTTTATACATTGTCTGTGGCGCCGAGCTTAATATATTTCAGAATAAACTATTTTTTCATTAAATGAGGGTCGCCCTAACAGGCATGTTTATTGGGGTTTTTTTGTTCAATAAGTCGTTACAGCAAATCCATATACCTGTATGTTAATGACAAATCATGCATGAGAAGTCTGGTGGTGCAACATGGTGTCATCACTGAGCATACATTAAAGTAGCCTTGCCGAGCCCATGAGGCCCATAGGGGCAGGAGCCCATCTCCTGTTTCTGTAGTGTGAGGCAGCTTGATGTACAAGTACACCCCCTGGACATGACGCTAGTATGTCGCAGGGACTTACACCCCCAATCCAACCCTTGATGCTGAGTGTCAAGCAGGGAGTCTTTGGTATGAGCATACATTAGACTCCTTTGTAAACCAGATGCTGTGGATGTACAGAACTAGAAGCTCCACCTGCCTGCGGCGTGACCTTGGGTCTAGCGCCACGAATCTGCGTCGCAGTGCGATCCGAGTGAGACACACACACACACACACACACACACACACACACACACACACACACACACACACAGGGCTTAAAGCGATTTTGGTTCCAAACTATCATTTAGCTGGGGACCCCTGGAACTCTCTCAAGGACCCCTGGGGGTCCCCATAACCCACTTTGGAAACCACACAGGACTGAAATCCGTCCCCAGGACTGAGAACTTTAAGCCCTGCACACACACACACACACACACACTTTGGCCCAATCTTGCGTCACGGGCACTTTATCCGTAAGCCTAATGTGTGGATTTAGCATTGTGTAAGAGGCGTGCCCCTGTAAAATTGGCTATCTTGTGCCACCGCCTGCATCCCTAAAACACCTCCGCTACCCGTTACATTACCCCCCCCCCCCCTGTCCTCAACCCCCCATTCCGTTTTTTTTGTTTTTTTTGCACCAAGAACACTCGTCATTTCATTGAGAATTTAATTGAACTCGCTCAAATCTGGAGCATATTTAAAGTTTAAAATTGCTGTGTAATCTATGATGGTCGACCTTTAATTTGGTACACAGATCAGTGTGTGTATAGCCTCTCTACGAAACGGTATCAAGCAAAAATAATTCTGGGAAATCGGATAAAGTAAACAGACTTGCACTGAACTGAGGCGAAACAACAAAAGCCATAAATGGCCTTTTAATAAAACCACATTTGGTTGACATGGTTGACAGCCACGTGTATTGAACGATCGCACATCGCCTGCAAGGACCATCCGTATATTGAACAGATTCCCCCAAAATGGTTGTAATTTCAGACACATCCAATATACTGATGGATCAAAGTTGCATCACCGCCCTTGCACTTTACACAGGTATACAGGAGTTACGTCAGGAGAACTACTAGCCAGTTTAGCCGTAGACATAATGAGCACAATGACTATTATAAACTGCACGAAGCACTGTCGTGCACAGAGAGAGGACTTGTGTATAGAAGAAAAAATAGAATCCCATACTTCATCAGACAGTGTGAGGAGCCTCAGATCATGGTCCCAGTCGGCCTTCATCTTATCTAAGGGCGCTGGCCTCGAATTTGAAACTCATCAATTAGGCTTATTGGGGAAGCCAGGTAATCTGTAGACGTGTGGTCTAGGTAGACTATATTTCTTTGAAATTTGATCAAAGGATGCAAAGCTCCCTTCTATACTGTAGGTCTTTAAACCATTTGATGCCCTTCCCATGACAACTCTGAAAGGTCATGTCTTGCATTGATGGAACAAAAAGGGTTAGGGTTCTCTATAATTATAAGTTTTCCTGAACTGGGCCCACACTCTCAGCGTATGACGCACCACCGTCCGGGTTAGTTATTGGGGGCGGCCAAGCGGTGAACTAAGAATAGCTGGAAGTGATAAATCCCTACACGACTTTAGCTCCAGATATGTCCATTCTGGGCAATTAGGCTTAAGGTAGAAATTATTCCAAAAGGCCCGGAATTCAAAATGTAGCTTCAAAATGCTCCAAAATATAAACATAAAACATGTGACGTGATGTTAAGACTGTCCATTGTGCCAATAGATGGTGTGGGCTCACATGAGATTTACCTTGATGTTAAGAGTGGCATTGGGAAGTGTATTTCTTAACTAGGGTATGATGATGACAATTTCGGGACACATCCTCAGTAGTGTGCCTTTGAATCAGCGAGTGTTTCAGCCTTCAAACACTATACACCCTCATCAAAGGTGGCCAGCTAAAGCGTGATCAAGCTTTAGCTTGTAATCATTAAGATTTGTCTCCCACGGGACTATGCAAGGCAGGGGCGTCCTCTTCCCTGAGCCAGCCATACAACTGACCGCATACCTCATACTGTATGCCCTCATGTTTGAGGGGTTTGAATGGAGTTCTCAGATGTGTGTGTGTGTGTGTGGGGGGGGGAATCTGATCCCAGGTCAGAATGGGTTAATCAGACCAGTGTGTGGAAACCTCGTATGAATCTGATCTCAGGTCAGAATGGGTTAATGGAGGGAGGACTAGCCGGCTGGCGGACCACGACCAACGAGATTCTGACTGACATGCCCATATATAGGCATATATGGAGAGCCGGTTGTCCATGAGCCACAGATACGACCGTTTCCCTCATAGTTGTGTGAATCAAATCAAATGTCACTTCAGTATACCGACAGACTTACAAGCTCTGCTCGCGCATCGCCACGGACCATCCGGGATGGCTATATGAGACAGAGAATATCCATTTTGTATAGGACTAGAAAAAACCTTTTAGATGATATTTTAAACTCACAGCAACACCGAGCTGGTTCCGTCACGGCCCCCTGTAGCGTGCCAAGGGGCACTTTGAGAAAGTCTGCCTTAATAAATCCTCTTAAACCCCATGGGTCCAGGGGGGAAATCAAAAACATCGGAGTTGGAACCTGAGACCTTGACCAGCCCCATTTACCCGCTGAGAGCTGTTCATGAGGTGGACAGCCGCTGCCGGGCAATGGGGGGGAGGGGGACGACGACAATGGAGCTGAAGAGGTTTTAAAGTCTGCCTTATATAGAGCTGAGAGGGGCCAGTCGGATGGAAGTACAGCGGATCGACCACAGAAGCCTGGTCATCTTTTTAATCTGCCGGTTGGAAATGCAGGTTCCACACAGACATTCCAAACTAATATTCTACACAGTGGTGTACAGTACTTACTTAAGTACTGTACTTAAGTACAGTTTTGAGGTATTTTTCCTTTGAGTATTTCCAATACTTTTACTTCTACTCCACTACATCTCAGAGCCAAAATTTGTACTTTTACTTCACTACAATTATTTGAAAATTTTAGTTACTAGTTACTTTGGAGATTTTAATTTTGATTAGAAAACATACATTAACCACTTCAACCCTATACGTATACATTTCGGCCATTTGAAAATAGCCGATCTACAAGCTCACAATGCGCCGCAATGCGCCGCATTGTGAGCTTGTTGATCTGCTATTTTCAATTCCGTACTTTTACATGTAACAAAGTAGTTCTAAATTGCAGTATTGGTACTTTTACTTGAGTAAAACAATGTAGTGCTTTTTCCACCACTGTATTCTACACAGTGATATTAGTGCTCCCATAGACGTAATAGGCACTTGTCTGGCCCGCGGATGACCCTACCTCCTTCTGTCATACCGCGGATGACCCTACCTCCTTCTGTCATACCGTATATATACCTATACCTGATTTACAAATGAGTGTTCTTGGGTTAACAGTTAATACAGAGGGCATTCAGTTCATTCAAGTCCAGCTAACTTGATGGCAATGCTACCCAGTCTCTTTTAAGCTCTGTTTATGCAAGTAAGTTAGATTGACTACAATTTGTAAATGCTGATAATAATAGCAACATCATGACATCATAACATCATAACAAAAACATTTTTTTTTGATAGTTTACCTTCAAATTGGTACCATATCTGACCTGATGTTTTTCACTGAGCCTCTGCGACAGATGAACCTACGAAGAGCATTAATGCATGCGTCTATATTCAGGACGGTGACTGGCAACTTCCAGATGAACAGCACGGCTTACTAAGCAAGTGAAGATTACTCTCCACCTCCTGACAGGAACACGGCCGCGTCTCACCTCGATGGGCCCAAAGTAGTCTACCCACACACATGGGTGAACGGGGGAAGATCATTGAATTGAAAGGCCTGCACCAGCTGTTAGAGCTGTCTGGATTTCATTAATTTATCTCAGAGCTGGTAGGTACTCTTTGAGCTGCAACAGCAGTTAGACGAGAAAATATATTTCCCATGGAACACCTTCAACTTGCATAACTTAAGAACTTAGGAAACTTAGGAAAGTGTAACTGTTTGTTTCAGACACCATCTGGTTGAGCTGTGGCAGGTATTCACCTTTTTCATATGGCCCATAAGTCTTTGCGTTTGTGTGTGCATACGTTCATCTGGGGTTCCTTGATGTGAAGAAATATGGAAGCAAGCCCAAATAAGCAACTACTGTACACTTTAGAATCAAGCCCAAAAAACCCAGCAACCAGCAACTACTAATAATTTATTTGCAAGTGACTTTACATAAAGAATCACACCCGTGTGAACTGAGTGGTGCAATTCCCCCCGACAGACAACATATTCTATGACTACAGTGTACACTGCATACTACAGTGTACAGTGCATTATACAGTGTAGGTACACTAGTCACTATAGTGACTAGCCTACAGTAGCCATTTCCTGCCTCACCCGTTTGCAAGTACCAGTACGTCCAGATTTACCAGCCATGCCAGAGGCCGTTTATCTAAACAAATAAAAATAGAGAGAAAATAAGAGGAACTAACCAGGTTCTCAACGGAGATAGCAAAACGTGATAATGATAAAAAGGTGCTCACACGGATCAAAAACAGGATCAAGACATAGATAAAAAAAGAGAAGGATCCGGGCACACAAAGTTAAAAAAAACGCCTTTATTGAATTAAAAAGGGCAACTGCCAACATGTTTCCACCTACAAGGTCTTCATCAGTGCAAGAATGATAAAAAATAGACTTCACTATTAGTAGTAGTAGTCACTACTAGACAATACCAGGGATGCCAATGCCAAGTGTTAGGATATTGTGCTCTGGGGCATGAGCAGAGGGTTTCACATATTATACATTATCATTCCACATCCTGCACACATGGTTTGTTTATTTGGTTTTATTTTGTTGGCACCGCCTCTACGTCACAACATTGGAGGCCAGCCACTGAAGGTACGACGTCATCACAACGGGATGGGAGGCGGTGAAAATGTTTGGACAGCATGGCGTTTAGGGAGTGAAGCAAGTGTTGTGAGGACTCGACTTAGTTGTACCGACCCGACCCATACATACGGAGGCCACAGCTCAACTGCACTGGACCAGAAGATAAGCAACGGATGGATAGTGCTTATAGTTTCCCGGGTGGGTTGAGAGTAGTGGAGCTTCGCAAAGACTACGATAGAGCTGGCCGTAGCCAGCAGGTGAGCGGACCTGTGGGTTGTTGTTGATACAGGGGAAGCTGCCGCTTTTGATTTAGTTTGACCCATGCATACAACATTACGACACCTTCACTCTCACATGCACACACACGTCCATGCACGTCTTTTAGGTCAGGGTAGCTCCTATAGATCTGTTATTTAGCGAGCCATGGGAGCAACCCGTGACAGAATGGGGGCTTGTCTATACTGAACCTTGCTTTATATCTAGTTTGTTGGAAAATTCAGCCCTGACGAAGGCTGAATGCCGAAACGCGTTGGTCGTTCTTTTTGTAATTTGCCATGCCTTAAACTCTTAAATAAAAAAGGCTTTTGTTCACCTCACTGGAACAGAGTGTCTTGGATCCCCGTCTTTCATGTTATGATTTAACCTCACCATCGAGCACCTGTATTCAGTTCAACAAACAAAGGACCACGGCAGCGCTCCCTTCCTCTATTCAGCCAAGGTAGCCATATTTAAAAGCAATATTAACAGTTCAGCAGCCGGTTGGGAGTTGGAAGGTAAGGTTACCGGCTCGTGTCAAAGTGTCCTTGTGCAAGACAGACTGACTGAAGCCCTTATACTGCCCTTATACTGCTTTGAAGATATGTTCTAGTTATGTTCTTAGCTTACGCATGTTTCATGATAAATGCATTTTATATATGTGATGTATTCCCATGCTTTTTTGTTCTTGCTCTGGATTAAGAGCGTCTGCTAAATGCCTAAATTGTAAATTGTCTCCCAATGAGCAGGTTGGTGTCTTGCATGGTTTCCACCGCCATCCCTGTTTGTATGTAATGGACTTTGGATAAAGGTGCTAGGCCTATTATAAATATACCAATGACCACTTTTACTTCACTACAATTATTTGAAAACTTTAGTTACTAGTTACTTTGGAGATTTTAATTTTGATTACAAAACATACATTAACCTTCTTCAACCCTCCCTCTGGGAGAAACAAGAACAAAAACCTAATTCACTTCATCACACAGCGGTGTCACTTGCCAAAAATAAACCGATTTTTCAATCTAATTTAGCCTCTGTTCTCTTCTGAAAGAGACTGCACTGTGGACCCTCTTAAAGTTATTTGAAGTGCATTGGCAACGCAAGAACAATAACTTTTAATTAAGGTAGCTCCCCACCAAACAGACTACTACAGATTACAGAACGGAGTGGCCATGGTAAGAAAAATGTATTATCTTGTCCGGATGAGATATTATCTTGTCCGGACAAGATAACTCGTCAAGATAATAATAAATAAATTATCTTGTCCGGATGAGATAGTATCTTGTCCGGACAAGATAATATCTCCTCCGGACAAGATAATATCTCCTCCGGACAACATAATTATTATCTCGTCCGGACAAGATAATATTTTTTTCTTACCATGGCCACTCAGGGGCTCCGTACATTTTCCTAGATGCCAGGTGTGCGTGCCTTTTAAACTTTTTCTTAGCTGTGTAAAGCTGACCTGGATCTGGATTTTTATTAATTTCACTGATTTTTATTATATTATTTTAATTATTGTAAAATGTTTTGCTTTTACTTTTGAGAAAATAGTGGAAATAGCCGATCTACAAGCTCACAACAGGTTGCACAACGGAGCGTTGTGAGCTTGCACTTGCAGATCGTCTTATTTGTTTTGCCACGCAGTATAGCATTGCACAATGCAGTAAAAAGGGATTAAGTGTTTAAGGGTTTAAAGAAGATCTTTGCGTGTCATACTTCGTTAGAGTCAAAGAGACAGGAAGCCGTGGACTGGCTGCCAAAAGGCGCCCAGTTAAAGCTCCTTCAAGTCCCTCCCCATATACCTACGGTGGATGTCAGAGCACCGATAAATGCAAGCGACAGGACCCGAGTGCACACGACGCACACAATGAGATAGACAAGACAGGTGAGATGAGGCGGAAATAGATGCAAGCAGACAGAAAAAATATTAACCCATTTAGGTCTTCTGAAAGAATATATTTTCAAAGATTTGTGCCTCATTTTCACGATATTTAAAAAATAGGAGACCTACAAGCTCGTAGCGCGCCACTCTGTGTCTAGTGTCTAGCTGTAGGCCTACAACCAAAACAAAACCAAGCATGGATAATTGGGAGGTTCTGAATTTAAGATGACCAAAGTTTTGAAAACATCCGAAGCATATATCAAATATTCCAGCCATAATAGATCTTTTGGGTCAACCTCCAGGTCGGTTCGGGACACTGAGAAATGTCAGTCATTCATTTCATTGAAGCCGCCAGTTCACTGAGGTAGAAAATGTGTAATTGTGAACTGAAACGCCGCCCGTGCAAATGTAAATACTGCCATAAAATGCCCGCCAGCTCCCTCAAATGATCCATAAGTAATTTGTCGGCCGGCATTATCAGAAAACACCTGCTGCACCCTGTTCACGCACCAATGAAGTCATTAATACTGTAATTGGCTTATGGTTGAAAGACCTTTTGTGGCGCTACAGTATCAGTGCTGGAAAGCAACTAAGTACATTTACTCAAGTACTTGTACTTATTAAGACTTTGAATGCGCCGGAATCTTTCTAAAATAATGGCACGAATACACTAGTCGCGCTATAGAGCTTCACAGTCCCGCCCCCTCCTGAGGACCAGAAGTGAATTCCCTGTTAATTTTCCTCATAGACTATTCAAAAAGTATTTATAATAATACTAATAAAGCTGTATTTATATAGCACCTTTCAAGAACAGGTCACACAGTGCTTAACAGCGGGCAGGCTCATAGGGAACGAGTAGGTTGGAGAAGTAGGATGGAGCAAGGTCGGTCGAGGCCTTGAATGTGAAGAGCAGAATCTTAAAATCAATTCTAAATGAGATTGGTAACCTTGTGGAGGGAGGCCAAGATAGGGGTGATATGGTCAAACTTTCTTGCCCCTGTTAGGAGTCGGGTTGCTGCGTTCTGGACCAATTGTAACTGGTGAGAGGAAGGGTTTGATTTTTGAAATGTTGCGAAGGTGGTAGAATGAGGACTGGACAACCTTTTTACATGGCCCTCCAGGGAGAGGTTGGAATCTAGGGTGACACCTTCTGTAGGTGTCTAGCTGCGGGTGTGATGTGCTGGCGTAGGGAACCAAGGTTGCTTTCTAAGCGCGCTTTATCGGAAGGTGGTCCAAATATAAGGACTTCGGTTTTTGTTTGGTTGAGTTGGAGAAAATTATTGCCCATCCAAACTTGAATGAAAACGTTCACACCGCGGACAAAGCCAACTGGAGTTGTGACAAATCATGACAGTAAACGCAATGTTTGGGACCGATCAAATCATTTGTAAGAAGAAAAACATGACGGGATAGAACACTTTTTGTTTTGTTTTTCGTCCTACAAATTATTTGATCAGCGAAAAACATTGTGTTTATTGTCATGATGTGTCAAAACTCGAGTTGGCTTTGTCCGTGGCGTAATCGTCTTTAAATAAATACTTTTTGAAAAGTCTATGAGGAAAATTAATGACTAATTCACTTCTGATTCTAGCGTCGTCATGAAAGGGGGCGGGACTGCGACGCACTATAGTGCCAAGCAGATTGGGCCGATTTTACTCTCCATTACCCCCCAAAACCGGGAGGCATAATCTTCCGTTACTATACCTCGCGCTGTCACATCTAAGGGGCTGTATTTTGCGTGTCTTAAGTACCAGGTCTTATTCCCTAACTTGAGTAAACTAAAGACCTGGATGCGTGATCAATGCCATTTGGCTATTCTGAGTGGCCAAAGAGCATAGATCACACCTCCAACAAGCATATTTTTAGGGGTTTGTTTTTCGCCACATGTTGTTATGAATCCTTAGTGGACTACAGTATGTTCTAATCTAGGGCATATGGTGCACGTCAAACTTCACTGTAGGTGCTCGGATATCTCCTCTTTTTCAAGTTTTGGTTCCTTTTGATCCTAGAAGCACCCATCTACGCTTTTAACTCAACTTTTATCTCCTTTGAGCACCGGCACTTGATATCTCTCTCTCTCTCTATTCAAACTTCTGTTGGCATTTCTTATCTAGTGCAGACTGTGCAGTGAAAGGAGAAAAAAAAAGATGAAATTCCGTAAGTGTAATGTGGATGTGGGAGCTTATCTAGAGCTGATGGAATAAGGTGTTCAGTGCGATACACTGCTTTAGATACCCGAGGCTCAAGTTCTGGCCGTCATAATTATGCTGCTTTGAGTATACAAAGGAAGAAATGGGTACAAAGGAAGAAATGGGTAAAGAGAAGAAATGGATTAAAATTGCATGCTCTACTTCTAATTACATCCACCGTTTCTCAAACTAACCTTTTTCCCCCATAAATTTCCAGCCACCGATGAGCCTATTAGCCTACTTAGTTTGATCTTTACGCATGTTGCAATTAATTAATCACTCGTGCTTTGATTGTCTTTCCAGACAATTGTAACTGGTCGATTGTGTTTGCCCGGTGACTCCAGAGAAATCATTTTGTAATCTTGTCACACACACACTTGTGTCTCACACACACACACACACACACACACACACACACACACACACACGTGTGCAGCTTTTCAATCTGTCCTATTTCTGCAGCCAGCGAGGAGCGTAGAGTGTTCTCAGAGGAAAAGTGGTGGTGGGGGTTTTTCTTTCAAAGCACACAAACCATGACAAAATCCTGCATGGTCTCTGTCAGACTATAGCCTGATGCTGATGGAAATGTTCACTTCAGGCATGACATTTTATAATGCTACAGTATATATAGCAATCCCAAATGGCTCCAAATAGGCCCACTAGCATCCATTATCAGATGAGTTAACAAGCAGTCTTCTTCTGCCGGGATACCGGTGTCTAGTTCATAGTGCTCACGGGAGAAAGGGTTGGCTGTCAGGGCCACCATTATTGAGAGAGCATCCGTGAGAGAAATTCTATTACAGATGATACAAAATAGCTACAGTGCCATTATGCTAATGCAATAGAGTACACGTGCGTGTGTATGAGTTCATATCAATATTAATATATCCATATCTTGGCCTGGGCCGTGGCTCAGCGGGCCATGCACCTGACTGGTAATCTAGCGCCACAGTGTGTCACGGGTTCGAGTCCAGATCCCGACGACCCTTACTGTATGTCTCTGTTAAAAATCCATCCTTAAGTGGCATCCTAAGGCACTTTGGATTCTAAACACATCTTGAGACAGACAGTTGACTCAAATGCTTCTGCATACAGTCTAATCTGTACAACGAAATAGCCAGCGGATGATCAATTCCCTCCCGCAAATACAGACCTGATGATGTATACGTATAAGCATTCAAAGATTGTGGAATAGTTGGCTGGATTGAGAGAGTCGCGGCAAGGCAGACAGAACCCTTTGGCAGCAACAGTAAACGTACTACTGCACCAAGAGGTTCTATAAGGGCAATGACTCGGGAGTCATTATTTGGAACAGTATCGATCAAACTAATCTACTGACAGCCCAATTATTAGGAACTATAAATGTACTGCCGGGTCCGGGAAATAATAAATTTACAACGGTGACTTTGTAAAAAGGATCGATCAAAAGGCGCCGTCAAGACCTAATCGGATGATGTTTTGTCAAAAGAATTTCCTCAGTTTATCAACTCTTGGCATGAGGCTCAGTTGGTGAACATGTTCTAATCTAATCGTACGCCCCAACTCATTTTCTGACAGTTAAGTTATAGTTGGAGCCAAGGTCAGAATCCTTTGTGCAGCGATAGTTCATGTAGCCATGGAAGTTCTAATTATCTCTCCCCGGACGCCCCCATTCATTCGCTAATAGTTCATTCATATACTCCATCTCCCACTAATAAGTCTGATTCTCATTCACTTCAAGCTACAGCAACTCACACACGCCAACACTATAGTACCATCAGGCGGTCCATTTAAGCAGTCACTATTACTGATTGCATTTATTTGTTTCATTAATGGGTGATTCTGTGATTATATGTGATTTATGGGTTGTATGTGGTTGTTTGTTTTTCACCGTGATTGCTCCTGCTTCAATTGATTTATTTTACTGGTTGTTTACTGGCTGCATTTAAGTTCCTTTGTAATTGTATTTCCTGATTTATAATGTTGTGTTGATGTATTGTTTTGACTATTTGTGAATTGTAACCTCGGCTACATTGAGGGCTTGCCCTCAACTGTATTTCCGAGAATAACTAAAAGGTGATGATGATGATGTGGTATCTAGTTATTTAATGGGTGATTCTGCATTAGCATTAGAATAAATGGTAAATGCGTAATACTGAGGGTCTCAATGAAGTCAAGTTATCCCATTTTGACCTGAGATCAGATTCTAAAAATGTCTTCTACATCCTGACAGTTTTCTGAAAAAGCTACGTTTCTATGTCAGTCGTTCTTCGATTTAAAAAAAATAGCAGAGCTTGTAGTTCTGCTATTTTTCAATAGCTAAAGCATGACATAATGCTAACACCAAAAGGGGTTCCCTCCCAAAATGCAGTCCTCTTACCTTCTTCCGCTTTTGTTGTGACCGCTGTGGAACGAGCTTCTCTGCTGCCATATCGTTGGCCCCCTCCGCCCGCCGCTGGAGGTCGTCTTCGGATCGCTCTTGGTCTGGAACCTCGCCCTTGACCTTACCGCCATGGGTGACCCTACCAGGAGCTCATGACCCTTGACCTTACCGCCATGGGTGACCCTGCCAGGAGCTCATGAGCTCCGGACGGCATCGCTCTCGGGTTCATCGGAACACACAAGGCTCTCCACCGCGGCAAGGTGGCGATCCAAGGAGAACACGACACACTACAGATTACAGTACAGTCGTTCCTAACTTAAGATCAACTTTGTTTTCAAATAATATGATGCTTTTGGTCCCATTTTGTATGGTCCCATTAATATTAACCTTCCAGCAATATTTTTAAAGATCCCGTGATCTTTTTGTGGCCAGATGCAATGTTCTGGGGTCTAGTAGGACTATAGTAAATAATAATAAAGACATTGCCATACAATGCCCCGTGTCCCAAACGGTCGAGAAATGACAGAGTTACCGTGTGGGGGTCCCCGGAACATCCAGACAACCTCAGGAACGTGACCTGCAGGGGGCCGGGCCGGTTCCGGCGAGCCGCCCCGCGTCCAAAACGGTTGAGAAATGACAGTTACCGTGTGGGGGTCCCTCTACTGTACTGTATACTGTACTGATACACCTGAAATCATACAGTTAATATGTACAGTATGTGTGTGTTAGGCTGCACAACAGTGACAACAGTGAAAACCAACCAAATGCTATTTTCATGCTCAGACCCAGCCAGACAGACCCAGGCTGGCTGGCCAACATCTGCCCAACATTTTTACATGTTGCTTACCGGTATTTTACTGTCCAATAACATGGGCCAAGTTATTGTGGAACATCTTTCTCTCCGATTCATTTTTCCCATTATACAGATTTACAAAAATCAATTATTCTAAGCCTAGAATCCAGCCATCCAGGATGCTGGTGAATCATGACCATGACACATTTGGCTCTGTGAAAGAAAATCATTGAATATTCGATTATATGATATACTACATTTAATAAATAGGCTACCCTTTGTTTAGCGTTTTTCATTTTATTTTTTTCGGCTTGATTCTAGGCTTAAATAAATTGATATAAATATAGGTTTGGAAAATATCTATGGGAAAAATGAATGGCAGATTTTTCAGTGGGTCCAGATAACCATGCCCACTAACTGCTATGCTCAATAATGCCCCCTTCTGGGAAGGGGAAGTACAGTTATGCACATAATCTATTGCTGATGATGGATATTTCCAGGAGTTTCTTTATTTGTAAATTGTTTTTGGGTCCATTATCAATGGGAAGGAAGATGAACTCTGCAGTCTGCGTGGTATAAATAAATGGTGCATTTATATAGCTTTACAGAGATTGTGCATCAATTCACCCATTCACACACACACACACACACACACACACACACACACACACATTCATACACCGATGGCGGCGGAAACCATGCAAGGCACCAACTAGCACATCGGGAGCAATTAGGGGTTCAGTGTCTTGCTTGCTCAAGGACACTTTGACAGGAAGGAGGGGTCATTACAACCTCCCAAAGCCACCGCTCAACTTCATATGATGGTGTGATTTGTATTACTGGCATCATGATGATAAGCCATAGTCCTACTGCACTGCTTCAGCACATTATATTTTAGTTTACTTTAAGTATTGACATTAAACTATTCTTTCTGTTCTGCCTGCAGCCTAACTACAATGATGTGTCTTGACAGCTAATGGACTCTTCTCTAAGTTCACAAACAACCAGGAAAAACATGAACAATCCAAACTGGTTTTAACTAAAACACAGACTTCATTATTAGTTTCCCAATATGAACCAGGGGGGGGAAAGATGAAGAAAAACATCATTATGCAAATAATGCTGTCATGCCTTTGGTGTATGTAACTAAAATATAATATGTACATGTTTTCCGTCTCAGACAATTGAAAATGGCGTTGACACACAGTGATATACTGTTGTCATCATGGGACACGCTCTCTCCAGGGCAAAGACAAACCAACGTCAGGCCCTCTCCCATGAGCACAGCAGAGCTCATCTGTATCTGTTGGTACAGTAATAACCTCGTTATCAAAGATGGAAATTCCCTTGGGAGAATTGTGAATCAACTGCTTCGAAAATTACTGGCATCCAATTTGAGAGCCATGATTTCTTCTATAATAGACAATAATAGACCCTGTCCATCAGCTCATAATAGTGCCCCACTCAGTTGCCACTCAGTTGCTGCTGCAATCTGGCCTCCGCTTGTGTGTCCCAAGGACAACAAAACACAGGTCTCCTTTGTCCCTGCCTCAATCCGAGCAGTTAATGCTGCCGAGAGAAGGTAAAAGAAAAAGGAAAAGTGATGATGACAATGATGTTTTAGTACCTAGCACTTTGCTCACTTTGCCCTGTGGCACTTTATGATGATGTCACTTTATGAGGATGTTACTTTATGAGGCTTCACTTTGTACTGTACTTGGTCGGCTACTCTTTTTTCTCTTATCCTTTTTATCAAGTGCACAGATGTGCCCATGCCATGTTGTTGTCCTATGCTATATGTTCATGTCACATGTCTGTCCCTGTGTTGTACTGTTTTTACGTCTCAAACCTCTACGACAGGGGTGCCCAAAAGGTAGATCACGATGTACCAGTAGATCACATAGGCTGTGCAGGTAGATCACATGACATGCCCCTAAAGAATATTACATTTACTTCAAGAGGCATCTGCCTCTTGAATTAAGTTGACTTGATTGATTGACTGACATAAAAAAAGTGCCTGTCAGCTCAAACCTACCTACCTACCCAGCTCTACCTAAGTGCTTTTGTCTTAAATATAATGCCAGTGCCGCTATTCCAAAGCCATTTTCAGCAATGGTATTATAATGTTTTCAGTGAGTAGATCTTGTTGAGCTGTTCATTTTGAAAGTAGCTCTCATTTAAAAAAAGAGCGGGCACCCCTGCTCTACGACCTGCTGTAAACCAAATTGCCCACCCAGGGACACTAATAAAGAATTTGAACTTGAATCTTAATGCTGACTCCAGGTTCTAGCCTTTCGCCGACAAGTTGCATACTTCATAATGTAGAAACAGTGTTACGGTCCTTCCAGACGGGGAGCGTGGATCAACACCCGGTCTGCTCCAGGTCTTCTCATGAGGGGCATGGGACACGTAGCGCAAAGAAAAAAGAAAAAAAAGAAGCTCAACACAATCCAGGTTTAGACGAGCACACGCGTGACAATTTTACTGGACCGTGGTTCCACAATCGCCCCTCAACTTCTCCACGCGTCCAAAATAAGTGCGAGCCTCTCGTTGAAAAGGAATCACTAGGCACGTCAGTCGCTGCCTGTCCGAAAAGGCCTTCAAAGTGTTGCTGTGCCCCTGTGACCTTACGTTGAGCTCTACTGTTCCAACCCAATCCTCATGTGAAGAGCAGCGTTGGATCAGGGTGTGTTAAACCATGTCCATTATTAGACCTTTGACTTCAAGTCCGTAGGTTTCCTTGTTGCCGTTAGAAAGACCGGTGTCGGTATGGTGAATCGGTGTCCATGTGCCGACTAGACCTTGACTTTATCCATGTCTATGGTGGACATGGGCACTTCTTCTACACCTTGACTTTATCCATGTCTATGGTCGACATGGGCACTTCTTCATGCAGCGTCAGGCTTCCTCCAGTCTGGCAACAGTGCTGGTGTTCCTTCCAGTCCTGCAGAGACAACCGAGAGATGACCACTGGAATGAGTGTTAGGGGGGGATGCAATATTGTACTGAAGAAATAAATAACAAAAATAAATAAAACAGGTGATCAGCTGAACCAGACAACCGCCTACATAAAGGTGCAGAATCAAGCACATCTCTTCATATTTCATTGTATTTTGCTCAGTTTGTAAATAAATACATCAAAGATGCGATTGTAATCCATTTCTAATGGATAAAGCCTTGGCCTTGAAAGAGGTCATCATGTGGTCTCCAACCTTCTTAGAGTGTTTCAACCCTCAACCACTATATTCGTGAGTAATCTGACTGAACTTGTAACTCCTGAGTCCTGACACAATCAAACAAAGCAAATAAGATTGATGGGGATACATTTCTTCTGAAGGTCTTCTGACGGATAATGACAATCCGGAGGTGTCTTCTGCAGGTCTACTGATGGATAATGATGATGATGTCTCACCTTCCTCTGGCAGAACGTGGAGCAGTAGTTGACCTTGTGACAGCCCGTGCATTCGCTCATGGCCACACGCCCGCAGTTTACGCACATTTGCTGTGGGGTGAAGGTAGGAGTGTATGCTATTAACTTAGTATATTATCATCCAACCCTCCGCAACAGAAAGAAAACAGCTTTTTGAAACATGTGTAATAACAAATATCCACCCCCACCCCCTGATTATTACGTATATCCTTGACTGCAAGCAATATAGGTATATAGTTAAGGTAAACCTCTTTAGAGCTTATTGCACCCCTCTCTACACAGCTCCACTGTGGGTGAAGTATAAGAAGGAGAGCTTACGCAAACTGCAAGTAGCCTATAATGACTGGCACTAGAGCCAGTGGGTTTTTCTGTTCATTGGGTCTCACTACATTCATGGCTCTGTTGAGGAACCTGACATTCAAATTCATGAGCAGGCTGGATCGCTCACTGAATGGACTCATTGGACAGATGACAGACCCATAGGCCGTAGTTCTGTAAGGTACACTTCTACCATCAGAGGACACTGGCATGAGTGCCTCGCCTAGAGTAGTAACCTGTGGGTCTGGGTAAATGTACTGTATTTATATTTATTTGTATTCTCGTATATGTGATGTACTGTCTTACCTTGTGGGCCACGAGCCTGTAATAAAGTTTATTTATATAGATATGTTCTAAAACAACCCACACTCGTCTGATGATCCCAAATGACGGCAAACGTGCCTTATGCACACACAAAGTCACACAATGTGCCACCCCTAAAGCCTAAATGTATAGCCTGTCGCATGGCCGTATTGTGTTGCTGTTAGCTTAAAAATCTGTTATTTATGACGAGCGACGCCAATCCCATGACGGAGAATAAATTATGCTTGGAGCATTTCCTTTTGATAAGATCATACATAAACTCATGCTACAGTATATCTCTTATGGAGATGACACTACAGCCGTCACTGCTGCGGCCTCTGATGCGGCGAGACAAAAAAGACAGGCCCCAGGGGACAACGCCGGGACAACGCAACGTGTCAACGTGTCAGCTACTGTATATCCATGGCTCATCCACGCTCTCCAAACGCCTCCCACACACTAGTTATCTGATGCTAAATGTCATCCAGCTTCGAGGTTGTTTGTTCCCCATGTTGTTTATGCGATGGAGGATGAAGAGATATTTTAAGTCACGCCGACAGATTTACCCTTTCAGAGAAAAGAGAGAAAACCAATTCAAAATTGGGACCTACTTTACATAATAAAATGGAAATCTGGGGCCCACACAAGAGCAAACTGGGTGTGAATAGAATTCAGCCTGGGGTCATCTGAGTGCTGCTAGTTGTGGCTCTTTGATTTTAAACAGCTGTACAGGAAAGTAAGGATGCACCGAATGGGACATTCTTGTCCGAAACCCGAATACCGAATATAGGAAACAGTTTATAATTATTGACTAATATTACATATCTTTTATTTTTTTGTACCATTACTGTCATGGCAGTACCTAGCAAAAGACATGATTACATTTTGATCACATCCTCACAACAAAACGGTAGGTTACGAAAAGGGTACACTTAGACACCAACTCTGGGGGAGCCCAAGGTGCTTTTACAGAGATTGTGCACACACACATTCACACACCGATGCCGGGGGAAACCATGCAAGGCACCGACCTGCACATCGGGAGCAATTAGGGGTTCAGTGTCTAGCTCAAGGACACTTGATCGACACTAACTCTGGGAGAGCCCACGGGTTCGAACTGGGAACCTTTCAGTTTCAGTTACGGCCTCATTCGGTGTGCTAACCCTCCTGTGTGTTTTCAGTGCCCCATAAGGTGGAGGTTGGAGGAGTGCAGGCTTGGTGTCTGGAGACACACCTGGGCCTCATGTCCTCATCAGCCTGCAGCCATTATAAAAACCTGAGATGAACACCACTTCAGCCCTTTTGCCATCTGTCACCTCCATGTAACTTTAATAGGCTCTACTGAGTGTTTAAAAATAAACACAAGGGAAGCTTGGTAGGGATGTCCTGCAGCCATTTAATTCAATCCATATGTTTGACTTTGTTTATGTTTAGTTAGGGAGCTTATAGATTGTTAGTGCGATAGCTTAACTCTTTTCCTTTTCAGGTAGGGTAGAGTTTTGTTTGTTGTTTTGGCCTTGCCCCCCACTATATTTCCAGAGGGCCACATTGCATATTACTGTCGTAGCAAAAAATAGCTGATCTACAAGCTCAAAACGCGTCGCACTGCGACGCGTTTTGAGCTTGTAGATCAGCTATTTTTGCTATACCGGTATATTCTTTGCTATTTTTGAGTAACATTTACATTTACAGTTACATTTTTATATTTAATTTCAAATGCCTCTCAAATGCCTTTCATTCTACTTATGTTAACTTTATGAACTACCGGTAAGTACAAATACATTGGACATCAAAAAGACAATAACCTTTTAATAGGCTACTACTATGCTCATTAAAGCTACTAATTTAGACATGTTTGCATGTTTGGAATTGTAACAGCTGAAATCAATAATATATCAGTATTGCGATATTAACCTGCAGCCGGGCCACATTAAGTGAAGGTGGGGGCCGTGTGTGGCCCCCGGGCCACCAGTTGCCCTGCATGTATGGTCTACTCTATACCATTCTAGTTCTGTAGCTCATGTACGACCTGAATGTCTAGCCTCATTGTACATACAGTACCTGCTATCTGTGCGCCTCGTGTCTATTCTCAGGCACACACCTGCTACCGCTAATCTATAATGAATAAAAATGTACGATATATTTGATTTTTCTTTTGACCCGTCTCTCTCTCTCTCTCTCGTGTTTTCACCCACTTCTTTACACCTGTCATATTGTCAAATAAACCTCAGATAAATTGTCTTCTTGCTTTTGTTTTCAATCTGGAATTTTAATTAAAAGCTAAATTATTTAATATGAAAGTACTTACCTTTATTCATATTCAATTATGGACTAATTCCTTGTTACATTTTATTATAAAATGATTGACTTGTTTTGCAGCCTATTATACAACATCCAACAAAATGGCTCTAATGTGTTTTTCTTTTTAATTGGTTCTTTCTTTTTTAGAATAAGACACTGAATGCTCCCTCGTCCACTCAGTGTTTCTGAACGTGACGCTGAGTGATGGCCGTATAAACCCTGTAACCTGAAGAGGGACATTCGGAGTTCAAACTAAATCCTGTCCCTCAAGTCCAAGTATTTCCAGATGTACGGTGGCAGGACTGCATCCCTGGGAGGATTTCTGTTCCCTCCAAATAAATATTTAATTTTCCCCAGGAAGACGGGTCAGTGTCACTCTATAATCTCCCAGCCTAGGCTGTTTCTTATTATCAGGATGGCGAAGACAGGGAGTTGCGACCTTGGGAAGAAAATTGTACTTGTCAAATTGACTCACGGAGAGAATGTTCTCTCAAGGTCATAAGACCAGAGAAACGCATCTGTCATTTGAGACAGATTTGTACGTGTTTCAGTCAAAACAGCGGGACTTCACATTAAACTGTGTGTGTGTGTGTGTGTGTGTGTGTGTGTGTGTGTGTGTGTGTGTGTGTGTGTGTGTGTGTGTGTGTGTGCACGTCACGTACATTGATGATGATCTCTTGTCCTTGAAAGTTGACCTTGACCTCTGCGATTTCGGAGCCCCTCTTGGTGTCTGGGTCGTCTGGCTGATGAAACGAGATGTGACTCTGGAAGGACAGGCCGGGGGGACACTGAGGGGGGACAAGAAGACACACAAACAGTTATACTCTGGAAGGACAGGTTGGGGGGACACTGAGGGGGGACAAGAAGACACACAAACAGTTAGACTCTGGAAGGACAGGTTGGGGGGACACTGAGGGGGGACAAGAAGACACACAAACAGTTAGACTCTGGAAGGACAGGTTGGGGGGACACTGAGGGGGGACAAGAAGACACACAAACAGTTGGAATGAAGTCTGAAAAGCCCAAGGCGGGGCTCCAACTATTGATTATTTATTTCGCACAGGATTAAGGCTGTCGAAAGAAGATTTAAAAACAAAAGTGATGATGACGAGGATGATGATGATGATGATGATAGTGATGTTTTTGCACTTTGCACCTTATGATGCTTCACTTTGTACTGTACTTGGTTGGCTACTCTTTTTTTTCTTATCCTTTTTATTAACTGTGCAAATGTGCCCATGTTGTCTCATGTCTGTTGCTGTGTTGTACTGTTTTTCAAACCTCTACCATCTGCTATAAACAAAATTGCCCCCCCGGGGACATTAATAAAGAACTTGAAGTTTAGGCGGGACATATATACCAAAACTAAGAATCGACCCGAGGCTTTTGGACCAAAACAACCAAAGTGCAGCTACTGCTGTCGCCCTGCGCGTCCTCAATATGCAAACCTGCGACGGTCGGTCAAACACTCACCTCCTTATTGGTCACGTGACCTTTGTCGTCCTGCCCCGATTGGTCGGCCTGCTGCTTGGCCTGCTCGATGAGAGCCTTGAGCTGCTGAACGTTGCTCAGCAGCGTGTTGGCCATGGCGTCCAGGTAGAGCCACGTGTTCTTCTGAGCGTCGGCCCCCCCCACGGCCCCTCCTCCTCCTCCTCCGTGGGGGGACAGAGTGCCCTGCACCACCTGCACCGCCTCCAGCCCTCCTCCGTTGACCAGGAGGCCGGGGGGCGGGGGGGAGGACGCCACCTTGGCCTGTTGTACCACCGCCTGGGGGGGCATGGCCAGGGCCGGGAGGGCCGTCAACACTGTGGGGGGGAGAGGGTACAATAAGCAACGTAATGTCAGAATATACACTCCTCATTAAATATATACACTCCTCATAACCCATTTTCTCTCTCTCTCTCTCTCTCTCTCTCTCTCTCTCTCTCTCGTGTTTTCACCCACTTCTTTACACCTGTCATATTGTCAAATAAACCTCTTAATAAGAAGGTAACTTGTCTTCTTACTTTTGTTTTTAATCTGGAATTTTAATTAAAAGCTAAATTATTTAATATGAAAGTACTTACCTTCTTTCATATTCAATTATGGACTAATTCCTTGTTACATTTTATTATAAAATGATTGACTTACTCTATGTTTTGCAGCCTATTATACAACATCATGTACATCAACATCAGATTCTAAAAATGTCTTCTACATCCTGACAGTTTTCTGAAAAAGCTATGTTTTTCGTTCTTCGATTTTTCAAAAATAGCTAAAGCATAACATAATGCTAACACCAAAAGGGGTTCCCGCCCCAAAATGGGATAAATGAGGCCCTAAGATGGCAGAGGTAGGTGGGAGCCAGATTGCTTATAGTGCCTTGTAGGGCTTTAAGCAACTAGTCGACTATTCAACTAATCGACTAGTAAATCCACTATTTGACCTCATTGATACTAGTTGACTAGTTGATAAGGGGAAAAAATATAGTTTTGTTTTTCTCGTTTTTGTAGGCCTCAAGATCAGATAGAATGCGGAATGCTAGAATCTTTGGCACTGGTGCCAACCTTGGCACAAAGCAGGGTGAGCACTGGCACACTGGCGTAAATGAACAATTAAAAAAAAGTAGTCAAATAAATGAATTCATATTTGTATGTAAATTACATTCTGCACATCATTCTACATTCATTAAAACTCTGAACTCTGACTGGGGGAGGGAGATATTAGGAGGCCTATGCTCTGAGTCTAATGATAATTATAATTATCATATAATTATAACAATGTGAAATAATATTTAACAAGGGAAAAGGTTATATTCGTGGACAATCAAAACATGTTGGAATTGTGGTGTGGTGTCATTAAAAGAAACAGAAACTAAAAACATGGCACTTTGTTTCAAAAAGGTTGCAGACCCCTGTGCTAGATTATAGTCAGCAATATAGTAATAAACTGTTAATAAATATTTCAATCAATCAAAAAGGTCTCTGGGTAATACAGGTGCTGAGTTCTGGTTGGTTGAAGTTTAATGAGGACTTTGGAGGTGCAGGTGCCATAGACTAGGATACTGATGCAATAGTTGAGGGCGGGATGTGATGAAAGCCGTGTGTCAGCTGCAGAGAATGACAGAGAGGTTCGGAGAGAGCTAGGGCAATATTGCCTCATAACATGTCTTGTCAATGATGAAATATAACTCACTTAAGTGTTAAGACTGGGATTTGTTGGAGAATGAGGGATTCTTACACAAAGATAGACAGATAGACTGCCGATCAGAGCATGTCAGCAGCCCTATTTTGAATGGGATGGAATAATCCAGACACTCAGACGGATATACGCACAATTTCACACTGTCATGCCAAATTCTAATAAAGTTTTAATCTAGCAGTTGCTTACTGTAAGAAAGATTGGGCAACTACAGTAACATGTTGTATTTCATGACTGAAATATATTGATCGTTTACTAAATCAAGCTCTGAAAAACAACCTCCCTGGCCGGCAGCTCTGCTGACCGGGAGGACGGAGCTGTCTGAGCAGATCTGCCGCTATAGGCAAGATGTCACGGCGGGACTCAATAGAACGCACTTTGTATTTGACTCAAAGACCAATTTGGGGCTTGTTTTGTTTGTAGGCACAAAATAAAGGATAGTACGCATGAACCTCTCCAGTGGAGAGTGTTAATTTAACTAGCACAACTTGCACAAATGGATCTTCAGGCGGGTACAAAGTTAGCAGAACAACATCGATGCTGATTGGCTGTCAAGCCGTGAGAAGTTGGCCTAGCGGTCCAGGCGCATGTCATATGTCAGGCTCTGGCCTGACAGCGCGCCACGTGTTCGAGTCTCATTCGTGACGACCTTTGCTGTATGTCTGTCTCACCCCGTCTCTCTCTCTCTCTCTCTCTCTCTCTCTCTCTCCACCTTTCCTGTCATTCTTCACTTGTGTCGGTGAAGGCAGGAAAGGCCAAAGCATTAAAAAAAGATGTGAAAAGTTGGATTTTTTTCCAGCCCGGAGCAAAGACTCAGAAGCAACAAGATGCTTTATTCGTGTCACACACACCCATTGCAGCACTATAATAATGATCTTTTATTTTAGCTTCAGTAACGGCCGTACAAGGTTCTACAGACGGCAATGCTGGCTGTGGTCCTCCAGTTGGTGGAAAAGATACTCGCATGAATTTACCAGAATTCAAAATGTAAAAGTACAAAAGTATTGGCATCAAAATGTACTTATAGTACTGAAAGTAAAAGTACTCATTATGCAGAATGTGCCATTTCAAGTTTTCAAATGTATGAACAACTTTTGAAAATAGCTTGTAGATATTTTCTGGCAATTTTTCTATTTAATGGCCGAAATGTATATATGCAGGCTATGCTTATAGTATAAATAATCAAAGTAACTACTAACTCAAGTTTTCAAATAAATGTAGTGGAGTAAAAGTACAATATTTGCCTCTGAAATGTAGTGGAGTAGAAGTAAAAGTATTTAAAATTGGAAATACTCAAATGCAGATACATCAAAATTGTACAGTACTTAAGTAAATGTACTTACTTTCCACCACTGCTGTGATGGCATTTCTATCTTTGAGACCCCAATTTGTATTGAAAAATCAATGTTAACTTAACATTTTAGGAACCATGGCTATAAACAAACGCTAAGAGAATTATTGAGTATACATCCTTGGCAGGATTTACTCGTCAATATAGGCCTTGCCGTAGGAAAGGAATCCAATAAAAGGAGGGCGAAAAGAACAGAAAAGAGGCGAAAAAAAGTTTGAAACAGTGTCTGTCAAAGTCGTCCTTGCTCAGCCGAGTCAAACCTCCCAAACCTCGCATCGACTGTTCACGTCAATGTCTGTCTGTCTGTCTGGCATGAAACAGGATGGGAAGAAACAGACACAGGGAGCTAGGGAGGATACTGAACAGGCCAAATTAAGGCGCTCCTACTACACGGTACATTTATAAGTGATTCAATGTGCGTGTGTGTGTGTGTGTGTGTGTGTGTGTGTGTGTGTGTGCGCGTGTGTGTCGTGTGTGATTACACACATTACGCACAAAGGCTGTGCTGACTTTTCCCTGGCCTTTGTGTGTTTACGCGAATGTGCTAGAGATTTAACTTTTTTTATTTCGTTTGAGGAGCTGGACTTGTTAATGTTGCTATTTTTTTTAAATCGTGAAAATGTGCCTCAAATCATTGAATATATATTATTACAGAGTGAACATTTTAACTCAAACATTACTCTGAAGAGTCAGGAACTCAAACTCAAGGTTGTACCCCAACACACAATACTACTCAGGAAAACATGTACAGTAATAAACGAGTAAATGAGGACCACACAAGCTGTATTATGTTACTTCTGGAGATACTGATGAAATGGTTCTTTGTTTAGCATTCCAAAAACCCCATCCTTGTCCTATCTATCAGAAGTGTGGTACACAAAACCGCACACGGTTTGTGGCCTTGGTTTGGGAGAGAACCTCTGTGAGAGTCTGTCACGTATTTACAGGATGTGACATTGTGAGTGCCTTTGCTGCAGTCATGGAAATCTGAATGCACTCAGGTTATTGAAGAAAACCCTGATTTTCAAGAGACATTCAAACAACTTGGCCAGACTTGGGAATTGGGATGTTTCAACAGAGTTCTTTGGCCGACTGCAGCAGTTCACTTGTAGCTGGTACCTGTCTGGGACCACCTCCAGTGACGTGAACCAGATCCGCTACCATCTTTTCTGTGCCAGGAGAGGGGAGGCTGATTCCAGTCAACTCCCACCATGTGGAGAATGTCTATTTCTCCATGCCCTCCGTGCCAATTACCAGACTAGAACATGGAGATGCTCTCTCTGCAGACTCACCCATCTGTACCAGATCCCACACAGAGTGGATGGACATTCATAGACTCTGAACTAGAGTGCGCAATTGCGCATGCACATCAATGCGTGACTATGTCATTATTCCAGCAATTACGTGTACACTTCAAAACACCTGCCCCAAAGTATGACGCACTGAGCTCGAATCCACCGGCCACGGAAATGCCAAGTGGTTTGAGGCTCAAACTGATTTACAGTCCTACTGGGGGTCCAGAACAGGTGCATGAAGTACATGTGCTCCCACTACAGTTACTACTTACTAGTCAAATAATTACTCAGACCTTAAGACAAGAAAGCTCAAGTTATGGCTACGGACAGTTATAGTAATGGTGCGTTGCGTTCACACGTCAATGATGACGTCAATGGCCGTGTGAGCAACAGATCTACAAATCTATCTTGGCATATGCCTCGTGTGTGTGAACACAACATTAGGCATTTAAAGGATGTGATATAGCTTTTAGCTATAGGATAGCTTTTAGGGACAAACTCACTCAGTATCGCTCACAAGAGTAGGAACAGCCTGCGAGCGTGCATGTGTCTGTTTTGATTGAAATATGTATTAACAGTTTGCAGAATTACAGTACATTTCAAGCACAAACTCAATACAAAGACTGTTAACTGTGAGTGAACCGACCCAATAAAGCATTACACTTGTTTACAAACCAGCTCAGTGGCCTTGTGGTTAGAGTGTCCGGGGATTGAACCCCAACCTCCCAGTCTCAGGGCGGACAGTCCGCCCTGAGACTGGGAGGTTGGGGTTCAATCCCCGGCCAGGTCCTCATGGCTCGGCAAGGCTACTTACTGTACTACTTGTTTACAAGAGGTGCTGTGTGTGTGTGTGTGTGTGTGTGTGTGTCTTGTTTACAAGAGGGTCTGTGCGTGCGTGCGTGTGTGCGTGCGTGCATGCTAAAAAGACAGGGCCAGACAGTCTAGTCTGTCTGCGAGGGATTTTCCCATCAGCCGATTTACACACTGTCCTCAATTCACAATTTCACACAGTCTGCTACACAAGGCACTCGGAAAACAGATTTGCTGCTAGTGCGTGTGTGTGTGCGTGAACTGTGTGTGTGTGTGTGTGTGTGTGTGTGTGTGTGTGTAAATGCTCATTGGTTCCCAGAGCAGGGCTCTGCTCCCTGCATCCCCTGCTAGGTCTAACAACAACAACACAATAACTCATTGATGGACAAACGGCCTAGTCTTGTTCACACGCTGTGGCAAAGCCAATCGAAAGCGTGCCGTCTTCACCTGTCACTCAATGTGCCGCTACGTAGCGACATCCCATGTGAGCGGCCGTGTCCTGCATCCGTCTGATAAAAACGGGGGATTGGATCTCGCTGGGGGGCTTTTTTTTCTCCAAAACCAGCCAATCAGGGCAGCTCGACCGCAGCGTCTGCTCTGCTGTGTGTGAATCGCAGACGAGCGGTGGAGAGGAGCGGTGCGATGGTTAATTGCTCGCTGAATTATTCATGCCATGGCGACGTGTGCCATTCACACACAAACTTCAATGACAAGTCAGTGGGTGTGGAAGGAAATTATCAAAATGAATGGGTGGGAGATAGGAGGGCGTGAGATACTAGCCCAATCAGAGCCCAACAGGGGCTATAGGTGAGATGCTGAGGCCTCGGTAACACTTGCTATGCATCCAATCCAGTTTATTTATATAGCACGTTTCAAAACTCAGAGTTTACAAAGTGCTGTACAGGAGAAAAATGAAAACAAATGCACTAAAGCTACCACACAGTCAATCACTCCCACTTTTCACACAGGCATTGACCATAATAATATGGAGGGCGTAACAAAGCCCTTTTTTCGATTTAACACATTCATGATTAATAATTAATTTATTAGTGAATAAAGAATGCGAAAACGCACCAAGGGGGCAATATCTCACAACGGGTAAGGGCTAGTAAATATAATTGTGTTCATGAGAAGATTATAATTATCTTTTAAGTGTGTTCATAATGCGTTATAAACGTGGGATGCATAGCAAGTCTTACCATGCAAATCCGATGGGAGTCGCATTGTTTGACCAAACATTTGTGTTTGATGAGCCTCATCAAACACAATTATATTTGTGATAATTCAGCAATCCAGTCAAACCCTAGTCAAACACACAGACTTCATTATTTTTCTGGCAATAGAATGCAAATGTCTAATTGTGCTACTGTTATCTGCTACAAATGCTTGACGTTTCATCCAGTTAAGGTGGAGTTTTGTCTTGAGACAACTTGTTTGACACTTTGACACAATTTGAAATAGGTACAGTATCTGGAGCGAAGGTGTCAGTGTGTGTGTGTGTGTGTGTGTGTGTGTGTGTGTGTGTGTGTGCGTGCGTGCGTGCGTGCGTGCGTGCGTGTGTGTGTGTGTGTGGGTGTGTGCTGGTGCGTGTTTGCATGAAAGGTCATTCACTTTGCTGCCAAACAACGAACACGAAGCACACTGAAGTACTGAATACATAGAGTACTCACTGAAGTACTGAATACATGCAGTACTCACTGAAGTACTGAATACATGGAGTACTCACTGAAGTACTGAATACATGCAGTATACTCACTGAAGTACTGAATACATGCAGTACTCACTGAAGTACTGAATACATGCAGTACTCACTGAAGTACTGAATACACAGTACTAACTGTTGTAAACTCTAAGTACTGCACCCTCGTCTGGTTTGACAGACAGGTAGTGTGTGCAGGCTGACCTTGCTGTCTGAGATGTCTCTCGTAGCCTAACTATAAAGTATGCCACAGTTCAGGCAGTAGACAGTGTCTCACGTACAAGTACACAGCCATGGGGGAGAGAGAGAGAGAGAGAGAGAGAGAGAGAGAGAGAGAGAGAGAGAGAGAGAGAGAGAGAGAGAGAGAGAGAGAGAGAGAGAGAGAAAGAGTGAGGGGGGACAAAGAAGAGATATAGAGAGAGGAAATTAGAAGATGCATGCCTGTTTGGTTAGGGTGATAGCTGGACTCCATTGGCTCCCTGTCAAGTTTTAAATCGATTTTTTTGGTTTATAAATCTCTACACAGGCTGAAGCCTCTGAACTTTTGTATTTGATTAAACTCAACCAGACCACTGAGGTCTGACAAACAGCTGCTCCTGACCGCCGTTCCCTCGACTAATCTCCAGATCCAGAGGAGGTTGTGCTTTCGCTGTTGCATAATACGCTCTGGAACGGCCTCTACCTTTTAACTCATTCAGACTTCTAAATCTAAATCAGTGGTGCTCAGACTTTTCCATGTCTAAAGGTAAGTAGTAAGTAGCCTTGTCGAGCCATGAGGCCCATAGGGGCAGGAGCCTATCTCCTGTTTCTGTAGCGTGAGGCAGCTTGATGTACAAGTACACCCCCTGGACATGACGCTAGTATGCCACATTGCCACAGGAACCCCCCCCCCCCACTCCAACCCTTGATGCTGAGTGTCAAGCAGGGAGGCACTGGGTCCCAGCCGGGGATTTAACCCCAACCTCCCAGTCTCAGGGCGGACACTCTAACCACAAGGCCACTGAGCTGGTTCCATGTCTCAAGGACCCCTAGAATTATCTGTATTCGGCCACCGACCCCAATGTGAAAATGTTTTGTATACAGGGACCACCACATGAGCAAAGATTTGAGTTAAAAACGTTCGCCGTGAAAGAATATAATATTCAAAGGTTTGACACACGTTTTCACAATTAAATAACATTTTCAGATCTACAAGCTATAAAAAAAAATATGGTTAAAGTGGTTAAAAGCTAAGGTGACCCAGATGTGTACCCAGGTCTTAATGTGCTAATGTCCCTCACTACACTGCCGGGCCATAGAAAAGCGTATTATATTTTGAAAAAGAAAACCCTGAAATTCACCCCGGGTGAACCAGACCAGAACCAGACCATAACTAATCTGGCGATCGTCACTTTCAAAGTCATCCGAAGCGTTAATATTGTAATTATTTTAATGAGCTCCTAACAGCGACAGTGGCCCCCACCCCTGGCCCATTGAGGCGTTCAAGTCTCGTCTCAAGACAGTGACTCATCTCTTTTCTATGGCCTTTGATCACGCCTGAGGACTTTCACTAATTGCATTGTGTACTGATGAAGATAACGTGGATAATGTTCTGTTGTTGTTTTATCTGAACCATGCCTTTGGTACCATGTGGGTGCACTGGTCTGAACCATGCCTTTGGTACCATGTGGGTGCACTGGTCTGAACAATGCCTTTGATACCATGTGGGTGCACTGGTCTGAACAATGCCTTTGATACCATGTGGGTGCACTGGTCTGAACCATGCCTTTGGTACCATGTGGGTGCACTGGTCTGAACAATGCCTTTGATACCATGTGGGTGCACTGGTCTGAACAATGCCTTTGATACCATGTGGGTGCACTGGCAGAGTCTGGCAAGATTTTTTTCCGAGCGGTGCCTCCACTCCATTACGCAGCTATGTGTGTCCACTTACGTGTCTGTCTCTGTGTCTGTCTCTGTCTCTGTGTCAGAGCACGGAAAGCTGCACCATGGTAACTTTGTCATTTCTCGACCGTTTCGTTACGGCCGAGAAATGTTTCGGAAAGGCTCGCCGGAACTGGGCCGGCCCCCTGGGTGCATTCCTGTGGGTCTGGGATGTTCCGGAGACCCCCACCCCCCGAGGTAACTGTCATTTCTCGAAGAAACATCCAATAGCCACTTTTCCAAAAGTGATGACTCATCACATTTGTGCCGAAAGCTATTGGTAAGCATTTATTTTGCAGATTGGTCACAAATTTGTCTAACTTTCCCTAACTAAGTGCACGACATGAAATGCAACCAAGCACAGAGCAGACATTCCAGTTCCATTGTTCTATTGTTGCTGAGCCTCTACAGCCAGAGTTTGGCTATGAATCCACCTGGGTCCCATTTTCAGCAAAGGCCATTTGTAACTGTAACAAAATAGGCTGATGCAATCTGGGTGCTCATAATAATTCGGTCCAGATGAAAAACCTATATATTATATTACATCTAACATGTTAAAACAAATCTGAGTTCACTGGACATAACTGGAAAGGTTGATAATGTTTGGCCTACAAGGTACAAAATGAGGTGTACCTTTTTTCACTGGGTAGTGGGTACAGGCTCATGGGTATCTCCTACACCCAACATGTCACAAACGAGGAAGCCCACATGATGACCTTCTGACCGGCACTGTCATAAAGCGTAAACTGAGGTGATACGGACACATCACCAGATCCTCAGGCCTTGCAAAGACCATCCTGGAAGGCAGGATGGTCTTTGCAAGGTGCGAGGTGGCAGGAGAAGAGGGAGACAAAAGAAAAGATGGGAAGATAACATCGGAGAATGAAATGGACACACTTGAAACTCAGCGAGGCAATGAGAGCTGCCGAGGACAGAGTCAGAGAGGGATGGAGGGAGCTGGGGGTGCCCCAACGACCCTCCAGGGTTACGGGATAAGAAATTACAGATACAGACAAGAATGCCAGTGGTGGAAAGTAACTAAGTACATTTACTTGAGTACAATTTTGAGTACTTTATCCACCACCAGAATGTGCCGATGTTCCTCAGGCACGGTACAGTGCTCGTACTGGCACAGCTGGGAGACACAATGCATCTGTACCCGTTTAGGTACAGTTAGTGTGTAATGATGCAGTTCGTTCCTATAGTTGCAGCTCAGTCACTCATACTAAGTGGAAAATGGTAAATAAATGGTGCATTTACAGTATATAGCGCCCTTATATCCAAGGTGCTTTACATAGATTGTGCATTACATTCACCCATTCACACACACATTCACACACCGATGCCGGGGGAAACCATGCAAGGCACCAACCAGCACACCAGAGAGAGCTGAAGTAAAGCGCATCGGACAAGATGGCGCCGCACTATGGCGACATGGTTCTACTCTTGTTTTGTACTGTCCTTCTTGTTTGTGTATCTATGGTTGTCTGTATATGTCGAGTATGAACCAAGACAAATTCCTATCAACTTGTTGACATGGCAAATAAATTACTGAATCTTGAAGATCCATCGATACATACAGATTTTATCGTAATTATTACAGTACAATTCATAATATAAAGCCATTTAACACTTTAATGATATTTTTTTACTTTTGTCAAATTCATTTAATTTTAGATGGTGGTCAGCCAAAAGCTCACAGTCACTCACAACTGGCCAATAAAAAAAGGTACTGGTTCTGTTCAGAATTAGAACCTCGATAAGGTGCATGCTCGTTATCAATAAATATTTAACGAGCTCCATCCCTACGCCCTAACTGCTCCCGATAAGCAGGCCAGGTTTGCGTGTGTGTGCGTGTGTGTGTGCGCGCACACATGCGCGTGTGAGGATGTGGATGAAGGTGCTAGTAGTACTATACAGTATATGAATGCACAATCTTCCCTTTGTAGGGTTAATAATTTAACTCTGAGAATGTACAAATGTAACCAAATGCACCCCAAAACATTCTCAGAGTAACAACAACACGGAAGAAAGTACTCACATTTTTCACTTAAGTAAAAGTATTAATACTAATCCCGTAGGGTAGGTATACTCTCACAAAAAACATGTGAGGGCGCCTGATGGAGGGGAAAGGAACTGGTTGGAATAACGTGTTCCTTCCACGTGCTACGTCCAACCAGGGAAACTCCCCCCTGTCAGGTGTAAAGGAGCAACTTGGACACGGAGGGTGTGTAGAGCCCAGGATCACATTCGATAATTGACACAGGGGTGATATATGGGTTACAAAATCGTAACCCACTGCCTCTGAGATGCAGTGGAGTAGAAAAGTACTGAAAATGTGACATAAACTCAAATAAAGTACAGATACCGCAAAATTGTACTTAAGTACAGCAGCTTAAATAAAATGAGCAGACAGGCGAGACGATAGTTGGTTGCACTGGGTATGTATAAGTGACGGTTTCCAGAGGTGAAGCAGTCTGGGGCTCCGCTCAGGCATCGGCAGACAGACAGGGCTCGCCTCCCACTACTAGACGTCTCCTAAAATAACCAGACATCCATCTTGAGCCCGGGCTATGGGGGTCTAATTGTGTGAGGATCAGTGGGAGGAACAGGAACACACACAGGTGTGTGGTCTGGGGTCAGTGGGGTGTGCATTGTGTTGACAAGTGTATATGTGTGTGTTGAGTACTAACTAGGTGAATGTTGGCATGTGCTCTGACAAGTACTGTCAGAGTGTGTGACATACACGTGTGTGAAATACACGTGTGTGTGAGTGTGTGAAATACACGTGTGTGGCCGACCTGTGTGTGGCCGACACGGGGGGGGGGGGGGGGGGGATTCTCTAACAGACAGACAGACAGAGAGAGACAGAGAGATTGCTAAGGATATAGAACATTCATGAGCTGCGCAACTGCCGGCCCGTGGGCCACATGCTGCCCTAACCTTCAATGTAGCCTGTATAGGTTAATATCGGAATACTGATGTAGCGCCTAGCTACTTATCCAACATGGTTGAATTTTATGTGCCGCCATGTACCTTAACCCATTTTAGGCGGGAACCACATGTGTTAGCATTACTTTATGCTTTAGCTATTTAAAAATAGCAGATCTACAAGCTCATAGCACGCCACGGCGCGCTACGAGCTTGTATACCCTCACAAAAGGGCCTTTCTGTGCGGAGTTTGCAAGTTCTCCCCTTGTCCCCTAGGGTATAGGTATACCCTCACATGTTCTCCCCTTGTCCCCTAGGGTAGGTATACCCTCACATGTTCTCCCCTTGTCCCCTAGGCTAGGGTATAGGTATACCCTCACAAAAGGGCCTTTCTGTGCGGAGTTTGCATGTTCTCCCCTTGTCCCCTAGGGTATAGGTATACCCTCACATGTTCTCCCCTTGTCCCCTAGGGTAGGGTATAGGTATACCCTCACAAAAGGGCCTTTCTGTGCAGAGTTTGCATGTTCTCCCCTTGTCCCCTAGGGTATAGGTATACCCTCACAAAAGACATGCAGTAATCCTGGTCTCTAAAACTGCCTCGCCCCTGGCCAGCCGGGGCGCCTGAGGGAGAGAAAAGGAACTGGTTGGAATAACGTGTTCCTTCCAACTGGGGAAACTCCAGTGTCAGGTGAAAAAGAAAAAGAAAGAAGACTCCTCAAATTGGAGGTCAAGAAATTCAACAGAAAAAGGGAGTAAGAATCTCAAGAGGGGGAAGTGCAGCGGATTGTCTGGTTGAGTCATTATTATTAGGAAATTATTACTAGTCAGTGGACAATTGGTTGAGAAACAGTGGGATGTATACACATGGGATGCATACTGTAGCTATAGTGTTACAAAAGCATTAATCTTAGCCCATATCCTCGCCCAACGCAACAGTGGTCCCCAGGTTGACTTTTAGTCCGGGTGGTGGTCCCTGGTTCACAATCAGTTGAAAACCCCTGCACTAGACAATTGACACTGGGTGAAAAACATGGATTATAAAAGTTGTGGGATAAAAATGACGGCTCATTCTTCACCCAGTAAGAAAGAACTCATACAGTACACTGTACATGTTGGGGTTCCCTGGCAGAGAAACGTGAGGCCGGCCGCCGTCTCGGGGGACCTTGTTAAATTGGACAGGAAGGTGGGGGAAAGAACAGTATGTGTGTCAGCCAATCGGCATGCATGGCAGGCATGGGATCTGCCGGGCATCCCTGCACATGGCGCATGATAGATGGGATGATGAATAATGAGCTCTGGGGTTTGAGGCCACACGTGGAGAGATGTGCTGGGATATTATCTGGTGCAGAACCGTGCAGTCTGGGGCTGGGGGGGGAGCCAGAGACATTCTATCTGGGGCTGGGGGGAGAGTACCTCCACATAGTTTAGACACTGGAACGTGACGCATACAGTGGCACACACGCACGGCGCACGCACACACAAGGTCAAAATGCCACTGTTGCTGGGGGCAGTGCCTTTAAATATCCGGCGTGGCCCACCCAAGGGGAGGGAAGTCGGAACAGGTAACATCACCGAGGGGCTAGAGAAGCCCCTTCACACAAGCTGTGGTGGAACACGTGTCAGAAGCACTTTGACTCAGACATAGTGATGATCGTACTAATGAGCAATTTCCTCCGTGCAGAATATGCAATATGTGCTGCCCATGTCAAGCTGGTTTTTTTGCATGTCCTAACAAAGGTCATGTCTGATTATTTAAAATTTATATCTGTCTTATTATTTAGCAGTGCTCTGTATTACAACTTGAACCCGAGCGTCAATGTCTTTCTGCGCATGTCATTATACGCAAACATTTTGGTAAGAATAACAGATCTACAAGCTCGCAATGGGTTGTGACTGCGAGCTTGTAGAAATGAGAAAAAACTAATAGCAATTAAAACAATAACAAAAGAAAAGAAAAAAACAAGACAAGACAAGAGCATTCAGGTGTATAGCTAGCCAGCAACTCAACCAGATTACAAACAATGGTGGTAGTACATGAAATATATAACCAATCTGTAAAACAGTTCATATACAGTATAAGTTAATACCAGCTCAGTGGCCTTGTGGTTAGAGTGTGAGACTGAGAGGTCGGGGGTTCGATCCCCGGCCGGGTCATACCAAAGACTGTAGAAATGGGACCCAGTGCCTCCTTGCTTGACACTCAGCATCATGGGTTGGATTGGGGGTAAGTCCCTGCGACATACTAGCGTCATGTCCAGGGGGTGTACTTGCACATCAAGCTGCCTCAAGCTACAGAAACAGGAGATAGGCTCCTGCCCTATGGGCCCCATGGCTCGGCAAGGCTACCTACTTACTATAAGTTAATACCCTTCGCCTCCTATCCCATGCCCAATAAAGATACTCTGAAAAAGCAAAAACATGGTGAAAGAGAAACTCAACCACTGCACCACTCTCACACTCCACCAAATCCAGACCGGGTGTGGACTTTTTTAAACAATTACAACTCTCAGTCAGATCATAAAACAAAGGGGGAAAAAAGGATTTCATTCAGATCACAGTATTCACATATCCTGTCCTCCTCAACAACACCCCTATATCTTCCTGTTTCAATGTGCAACAATGCCACAATGTATGTGTGCATACAGTGACCTCCGACTTCTTTCTAAGCATAACATATTGTTTACCTTATGGTAAAATTGAGGACATCTCCTCTGTTATATCTCTTGGGGGCAGACCCACATGTAAACTATTTGATCTATTTAGATTCTTGGCAAAGAAATGTATCTTAATTTTAAAGGAAGACAGATGACATACTTTCAGAACATATGTGGAGTCGACGGCCCAAATAATGTCACTATTGCCCCTGGAGAGACCTAACCCAATTCGCGCCAACATTAATTAATCCCTCGATAGCGTATTGCCAAGGTTTTATCGCGCGTAATACTTACTTTGAAGAGCCAAATATCCGTAACCGGATGTTACAATAATGACAAACTGCTGTTTAAAACTGTAGTTTTACCTATAAGGCCTCCTAATGATGGGCCTGCTGTGTGTGTGTGTGTGTGTGTGTGTGTGTGTGTGTGTGTGTGTGTGTGTGTGTGTGTGTGTGTGTGTGTACCTGCAGTGCTCGTGAACACCTCGCTCTGGGACGACCCCTCTGATGAGATGATGGCGGTGGCAGGCGACCGGTCAAAGGTCAAGGTGCCTGACGTGGTGATCTGACCCGACGGGGACACGGTGACTGACCAGGGAGAGAGGGGGGGAGGGGGTGGGGGGGTGGAGTGGACAAGTTCAACATGTTATGTTTTAAACCATTAATACCTACAAATGTCTTAGAAATCATGACAGTTTTCTGAAAAACCTATGTTTCTTCTATAACAGAGTGACTCTCAAACTATTTCATGTCAAGGACCCTCAGAATTAGCTGTATCTGTCCGCAGACCCCCATCCGAAAAAATATTTACATTTCATAGCACAATTCTGGAGATATAAGGCAGCCACTGGTAATTTACTGATAATTGATCGGTTCAGCTTAAGTTTAAAAAGAGTTGTTAATCTTAAACCCCAATCCCCCGCCGGCGGGGGCAGCGGCTGTCCACCTCATGAACAGCTCTCAGCGGGTAAATGGGGCTGGTCAAGGTCTCAGGTTCCAACTCTGATATTTTGGCTTCTAAAACTTAAGCTGAGTTTTCTGAAAACGTGATGATACACAGAGGCATCATCCGGCTTCAAAGGTAAAAGCGTATAGGTGGCACCAGGCATCAATGGGGACCGGTCTGTAAATATGATGATGATGATGTGACTATAATATATTGGAAAGGTTCTATAAATACAATGCATTAATGTATTCATTCATTCAGACACTACAGCAGCATAGCACTAGTGCAGTGTGGTCTTCAATCCTTTTCCACATCAAAGACCATTATTTATTCAGCATTTGAGCCACGGAGCCCGGACCACCATTTGATGACATCTAGCCTCTCAGACCCAAACTGAAGATTTTTTTAATGTCATTGGATACGACGATTTTAGTTTATTGATGTGGCACCACAGGTATACCATAGGAGAGATATCAGCAAACGTTGATCACAATAACAATTCTTCTAATTGTGTAGACTACTTGTAATGCAGATGTTTAATAAAAACTATTGAATTCTTGCCGGTTTGGGCCATGACTGAGTGAGACGCAGGACACATCGCTTCCACAATTACAATATGCCCTTTGGCTTCATGTTACACTCTCAAAGGTTAAAGGTCTACAAGGGTCCATTTGGTTACCAACATTTAGCTGGGGACCACCTGGAAGTTGGGTTTCTAGGCCAGCAGGGGGTGCTATACTGTAGCCATCAACAAGCACAAGTCAAGGGCAAAGTAATCTTACAAATGAGAAGCAATCTCATTGTGTCAGATTTAATTTAAAAAAAGATAATGAGATTTATGAGAAAGAGATAATGTCATTTAGCACACAGTTACAGTACTGCATGTGAATTTTCACACACCACTGCACACATGTTATTGTCCTTCATTTCTTGTGGCACATTAACTGAACACAATTCCTGCGCACGCACGCACGCACGCACGCACGCACATTGATTTGTGGGATAACTGGACTATAATTCTCATAATGCTTTGGTGCACTGCTCCTCCTTGAGGATAGGATGAGGGCTGTCTTACTGAGACAACATGTAGTCCAGGAGGGAAGTGAGCCCAGTGTCCATCATGACATCAGAGACACTGGGCTCACGGCTTTAAAATATCTAAAACCACATATTACACACATAAAAAGACCCCAGGAAAGTGTTCTAAATCTTCCAAACGTCATTAACAAATATTGTTGACGTGACGTTTCCCTTTAACTTAAATGCAAATACATTGGACATAAAAAACACGATTAAGATTCTAATACTAGTGATTCACTGATTGTAACAGCTGAAAAAACTAACGCCGTATTGTGCCAAATATAAGACGACTCTGATTATAAGACGGCCCCCATTTTTCAAGACTCATGTGTGGAAAAAGAACATTGAATGTCAAAGAGTCTAGTCCCCGATTAGAATACGACCCCATTTTTTAGGATATACTTCCATTGTAAAAATATATATATTCTTATATTCGGGCCAATAGGGTACATCAATATTCAGCGGGCCATTCTGGACGGGAACCTCTTTTGGTGTTTTAACTAAGCATTATGTTATACTTTAGCTATTGAAAAATAGCAGATCTACAAGCTCGTAGCGCGCCACCGAGTGGCGCGCTACGAGCTTGTAGGTCTGCTATTTTTTGAAAAATCGTGAAAATGTGGCACAAATCTTTGAATATATATTCTTTCAGAATCCTTTTTTTTTCAGGCCTAAATGGGTTAAAAGTGGGTGTTGCATGTGTCCCCTGGGCCGGCCAGTTGCCCATGTATGGCATAGGAGCTGCTATATGGCCCACTTTACCTTTCTCCTAGTGACCCAAAATCAACAGACATGAAGAGCAGTTGATCCAAGGTTGAAGCAGAGCAAGACATCTTGCGTACAAACTAGGCCAAGCAGCAGTGCCATACTTCTTGTGCATGCTTACAGTAGGCCAGGGACCTGGGTCAATGACAACTAAATATGTATTTTTCTTTTGTTGAATGAACACATTCCCTCCTACTGTTACCATAGGCGGTAACCGGGAGGCCAGTGCCCGTGAAATGCACGAAATAAGCAGAGAAGAAGAGCGGTGTTATGGTAGTTTTGAACTGGAATTGTTAATCGTCCATGTTCTACTAAAGGTCGTGACTGTAATCTGTTGTCTCAAATTAATTTGCTAACCGTGATGTTGAATAAATATTTTATTAAGCTCTGAACATCGTACTTTATCCCATTATGAGCCCTAAAACCAATAAAGATCATGTGTGTGTGTGTGTGTGTGTGTGTGTGTGTGTGTGTGTGTGTGTGTGTGTGTGTGTGTGTGTGTGTGTGTGTGTGTGTGTGTGTGTGTGTGTGTGTGTGTGCGCGAGAGGCGCACAGAGGACGCTATACAGTAGCGGTGGCTAGCGATTTTGGCCAAGATGAGTTTAATAGCTTTCCACGAGATATCTGGAGGTTTACATGGATTGTGTTAAAATCGTTATGATTTGAGTCTGCCAGAAATAAATCAACACAGGGTGTACCAGGTGAAAAGGGGTGGTGGGGGGGGGGGCAACAGCATTCATAACAAAGCAGAGTGAAGGCAAACGAAGCCACAGAAAAGTGGAGGGATGGAAAGAGAAGGTTATAGTTGCAATTATCCAAAACATATTGATCCTACCCAGGATTCAAACACGGGTCTCCCCCCACGAGGGCTGAGATTTCTAAAGCTCAGGGCTAGGACGGATCAGAGTTGGATCAATCCTCCTCCAACTCTGAAGCTAAGATTTGACTAGAGCTAATGTAATTTATGACTAAAACATGACCAAATCTGGTTGATAATGAGGTCCAATGTGTCTAGGAAGCGACTTACATGCGGCCCCCGGAATCACGGATTGATATTCTTGGACTTACAAGTGGCCCCTGGAGTCAGGGTGATATTCTTGGACTTACATGTGGCCCCTGGAGTCAGGGTGATGTTCTTGGGAGATGGGAGGTCCTTCTTATCGGGGGTGGTTGGCTGGTCGCTGTCCTTCTTCCTTCTCTTGTACGGGACGAACAGTCTCACCGGGCCCGTCTGGGGGGGGGAGTGAGGGAAAGATATACTTTGATTAAAGTATAATGTGTAACAGTGAAATTAATTGAGTGACAAAGAAACGGTGACTTTCCTAATGTCTTGGAAATACACAATGTTTTGGTCAAGCGACAGTAATATAAACTAGAAAAGTGTGCTCCTTGCAGGTCCCGCAAACTTTGGAAAGCAGTGTCCTATATTAGGCAAGTGAAATGGGACCTGGAAAATGACCTGTACCCCAGAGATAATGTGCACTGATTTCTGTGAGTTTTGGACAGAATCTGTAGGCGTAGTAGAAAAAAGTGTGTTTTGAAGAAAACTGTCAGAAAATCCATATTTTTTGTATGACCTACGGTTCAAGAGTTAAACTCTTAAACCCCAGGGGGGTCCAGGAGGGGAAATAAAAAATATCTGAGTTGGAACCTGAGACCTTGACCAGCCCCATTTACCCGCTGAGAGATGTTCATGAGGTGGACAGCTGCTGCCCTCGCCGGCGGGGATTGGGGTTTAAGAGGATAGGCCAAAACGACACCATGATGAGATTAGAAGAATTTGGGGCATCATGTGAGGCATTTTGTGCAAAACCCCTGCAACCCCTGAAATGTGACAGATACGTCTTGGTCACAGAGACGACAGAGTATACGAGTTGCATGAGCAGTGGCGTAAATATCGACGTTGCAACCGGAGCGATGCACCGGGGCCCAGCGCCACCAAGGGGCCCATGAAGGGGGAAGAAGAAGAGGAAAAAAAAGAGTCAGGACTAGACGATGGTGAAAGCCTGGTTTCAGGCTAGGTTTAGCCCTTTCCACACCTCAGCGGCTCTTTGGATAGTGTGGCAGCACCTATACTGTGTTCATGGCGCGCTGCCTGTGCCTGTCATCAGCACAAGCTCAGCTGTAGACTATTTTGTCACGTTCCGTCGCGCTAATGAAACACTAGATGGGATTGTTACGTCATGTCAGCAGTCAGCACTATCAGAAGATGTAACCCAGGTAAAGTAATCTGTCACTCTGCAAGTTTAACTAAAGTTTGTCTAAAGTCATTTCTGATAGCCTGCAGGCAGCAGGCTGCAGCCCTGCAGTGTCAGATATACAGATTGATTAAAAACGTGTGTGTGTGTGTGTGTGTGTGTGTGTGTGTGTGTGTGTGTGTGTGTGTGTGTGTGTGTGTGTGTGTGTGAATGGGTGAATGTAATGCACAATCTACGTAAATCTATAGTGTACTCGGTGCGGAAGATTCAAGGCCAATGTGAATCATGGCCAACGGGGACCAGGCAATCGTATTCGGGAACAGTATCAATCTGCCCTAAATGACAGTCATCGGTCAATTTAGCGCTATGATTACCATCACATGATGGAGATCATCATCAGACAGAAGTGTTTTTTTAGCTTATGCTGTAGTGTACATGTCAGAGGACATTTTGTCTGCATTCACTGAATTAACCCCTTTTGTGCGGGAACCCCTTTTGGTGTTAGCTTTATGTTGTGCTTTAGCTATTGAAAAATAGCAGACCTACAAGCTCGTAGAGCGCCACTCGGTGGCGCGCTATGATCTTGTAGGTCTGCTATTTTTGAAGAATCGTTAAAATGTTTATTTCAGAAAACTGGAGGATTTAGAAGAGTTCTTTTTAATTTCGAGGTCAGGCCTGAATGGGTTAAATTGGTGCACGGAGCAATAATGGGAACTTGAACTTGAACTTTTCAGCATCATCATTCTCAACGATAAATGAATCAGCGTGTCTAGCCGTACTCTGTCAGAAGCGATTGTTCTTATTAAGTCGGTAAATCAGAGAAGGCTAAATGAAAAACCTTGGAGAGTGGATTGGTTGACTGATCTCTGCTCTTCTGTGACCGGAAGATAAATCAATTAAAATTACCATGCCCATGTTCTCCGCCGCGAAAGAGTCACCATCCTTGGAACACTAGGAGGAGAGGGTGAGGGGGAGAGAGAGAGAGAGAGAGAGAGAGAGAGAGAGAGAGAGAGAGAGAAAGAGACAGAAAGAGAGATAGTAAGAGAGAAAGAAAGAAAGAAAATATACGGTCACTGACAATTATTGAATAGGAAGTGCACTGACCTAATCAATCCAGACTAATATACATCAATACACACACGCACACGCACACACACACACACACACACACACACACACACACACACACACACACAAACTAATCTATAATATCAATAGATAGTCCACTAATGGTTAAAGCCACTTAGCAGCCTTATTAAATCATAAAAAAGACTGAAACTAAATAAACTAATACATCTGCATTATATGGTAGATGGATTTAGTAGTGGTGGTGGCGGCATCACAAATTACCACGTCATCCCAAATCCAGACAGAGAGTTGTATTCCCAGACTAGGCCAGCGGGCATAGAAACCCCCCCCCCCCCCCCCCCTCCCCACACACACAGTCACACACACACACACACACACACACACACACACACACACACACAGCTCAGCGTGGTGCCAACTACTCACCAACTCCAGGTCATCGCAGCAGGCTGCACACGTACACGAGGCGGCGTGGGGATTCAGGATGTTTTCCTGGAGGAGAACCAACACCATTCATCATCACACCATTAACCCATTTAGGACTGTTAGCCATTCTAAAAAAAAACGTCTTCGAAATCCTAAACGTTTTCTGAAAAGTCTATGTTTCTATGTGTGGCGCTCAACCTTTCTCCATGTCTAGGACCCCCAGAATTATATGTATTTAGCCACGGACCCCCATCTGAAAATATGTTGTTCAAGGGACCCGCCCAGAAGCAAAGATTTGAGTTAAAAACATTCACTCCGAACGAATAATGTATATATTCAAAGATTTGCACCACATTTTCATGATTTTTCGAAAAATAGCTAAAGTATAACATAATGCTAAAAACACCAAAAGGGGTTCCCGCCCAGAATGGTTTAACCCATTCTGACCGGGCACCCATTTTGGTGTTGGCATCATGTTATGCTTTAGCTATTGAAAAATAGCAGATCTACAAGCTCATATCGCGCCACCGAGTGGCGCGATATGAGCTTGTAGGTCTGCTATTTTTGAAAAATTCGAAGAACGACTGACATTTTTAGAATCTGATCTCAGGTCAGAATGGGTTCATCAGACCAGTGTGTGTCCAGTGGAAACCTTGTATGAATCTGATCTCAGGTCAGAATGGGTTAACCACGTGAACCCTATTCTGGGCATGTCTAGACAGGAGAGGTTTGGGACGCCTAGGGGGTCCTCAGAGTTACCACACGGGGGGGGCTGATCCGGGACGCCTAGGGGGTCCTCAGAGTTACCACACGGGGGGGGGGCTGATTGTATTCTTCATTTTTGTTGGTTTTCCTCAAACACTTGGCCTTTTCCTCAACCCTAGCAGTTCTATTCTGAGGGGAACATTGGCTGAACAAATAGCAGATCTGGGAGCTCACACACTGCGAGGTGTTGTGAGCTTGTAGATCGGCTATTTTATGTCAAAGAGATTTGGTATAGAGTGCAAAAGTACAAAGTCAAGATATTGAGTGGTTAATGTCTGAAAAAATATATACTGTATATAATAATAATAATAATAATATACGATTTATATAGCGCTTTTCTAGGTACCCAAAGTCGCTTTACAGAAAGAAGTACAGACATATTTATTAGGAAACAAATTAAAAGGTTTAAAAGGTTAAAAACTAGAAATAAAATCGAAAGAGGGGCAAACAAGAAGGGTGTGTGTGTGTGTGTGTGTGTGTGTGTGTGTGTGTGGGGGGGGGGGGGGGGGGTTATGTAGGGAAAGCCAGTTTGAAAAGGTGCATGGGCTTTGAGTGTGCTTTACATTAACATGAATCTAACATATTAATAGAAAAGACATTGTGCACACAATCATTCATTTACACAACACTGCTGATAATAGTGCTGTCAAACAAGTCTAAGCTGGATATGAAATCTATGAAAAGTTGAATCTGTATTCTGTAACATCATTTTATACAATATTGTATCAGCCTGCTAATCACCCCCACCCAACAACTGCACTGGCTTCCTGTCAAGGTCCGTATCAACTATAAACTCCTCCTTCTCACCTACAAATGTCAAAAAGCCCTGTAGCTCCACAGTACCTCTCAGACCTCCTCCATAAAGCCCTGTAGCTCCACAGTACCTCTCAGACCTCCTCCATAAAGCCCTGTAGCTCCCCAGTACCTCTCAGACCTCCTCCATAAAGCCCTGTAGCTCCACAGTACCTCTCAGACCTCCTCCATAAAGCCCTGTAGCTCCACAGTACCTCTCAGACCTCCTCCATAAAGCCCTGTAGCTCCCCAGTACCTCTCAGACCTCCTCCATAAAGCCCTGTAGCTCCACAGTACCTCTCAGACCTCCTCCATAAAGCCCTGTAGCTCCCCAAGGCAGTCAAGCGAACCTTCGGGGACAGAGCGTTCAGTGTGGCAGCCCCCCCACCCTGTGGAACTCTCTTCCAATGCTCCAACACTGCAGGACTCTTTTAAGGCTGCCTTGAAAAGACACTTATTCTCTCAGGCTTATGGCATATAGCTTTTGATTGTTATTTTGTAAAGCGTCCTTGGGTTCATGAAAGGCGCTATTCAAATTCAAATTCAAGCTATTATTATTAAGCTTCTCTGCAGATCGGCCCTCTTCAGGAGTTGTGAGGGCTTCGCTTCTTTCCATGGATTTGGAACAAGCGACTTTTTCTTGACTTTTCCGTGACGTTGGATTATTTTTTTATTTTGGGTCGGGTTCGATTCAAGACTGTGGATCAAGACCTACAATGAACTATGAACCCCTTGTGCACAAATCTTACAAAAAATGATGAAATGTGAAAAAGAGAAATTTGTATAATTATTACACTGTGTGTAATATGTAATAATTAGGGGCCGGGATGTTGGTGACAGGTAGCCTATAGACAGCTCCACGGGTTGCTATGGTTTTAATCCAACCATGTGGAACAAGCACAGGAGCTCCTGAACAGAGTGGAGTCAGTGTGCCGAGGTTGACCTTAAGGCTAAATGAGGTATTGTGATTCTAAACCGGATTTCAGGCATTAAATAACCTTAACCTTTTTTGACATTTCTGAGACCATGCATGTTTATGGAAGATGCTTCCGAACATCAATTACTTTTCTAGTTCACGTAAACGTACTCTAACCGCACGTGGCAGATCTACAAGCTCGCAGAGCGCCGTGTTGTGAGCTTGTAGATCTACCATTTTCTGTGCGCAACATGCTTTCATAGACGACATGCTGGCTTCTATGGAATCCAAATGACTGAAATCAGTTAAAAAAAAGAAATTGTACATTTACAGTATATAGTTCCTTTATCCAAGGCGCTTTACATAGATTGTGCATTACATTCACCCATTCACACACACACATTCACACACCGATGACAGGGGAAACCATGCAAGGCACCAACCAAACATCGGGAGCAATTTGGGGTTCAGAGTCTTGCTCAAGGACACTTCAACACTAACTCTGGGGGAGCCCGGGTTCGAGCTGGCAACCTTGCGGTTACCATACGGCCACTCAGAATATATATATATTCAAAGATTTGCACATTGTCATGATTTTTCTAAAATAGCAGACCTACAAGCTAGATCTGCTATTTTTTCAATAGCTAAAGTATAACATTACACTTAAAACACCAAATGGGGTTCCCGCCCCCAAAACGGGTTAAAAGTCTGAGCACAAACCAAGGAGGGCAATCCAAAAGGGCCTGTCGATCACCGACTAACGAGCCACACAACGTACCTGGATCAGTCACTGCAGAGGGCCCCCCTGGCCCCCACAGACTCTACGACACTGACTCTGGATCAGACACTGCAGAGGGCCCCTGGCCCCCCACAGACTCTACGTCACTGACACAGCGTACCTGGATCAGACACTGCAGAGGGCCCCTGGCCCCCACAGACTCTACGACACTGACTCTGGATCAGACACTGCAGAGGGCCCCTGGCCCCCCACAGACTCTACGTCACTGACACAGCGTACCTGGATCAGACACTGCAGAGGGCCCCTGGCCCCCACAGACTCTACGTCACTGACCCTGGATCAGTCACTGCAGAGGGCCCCTGGCCCCCACAGACTCTACGTCACTGACGTAGAGGATGGCTCCGGGTAGAAGACAGAGTCAAGCAGTTGAAAATGGGGCTAACTTTCAAAATTGTAAATTCAGACCTGCCCTCTGTGCCCTCAGTCCCCATTTACTTAACCGATTACCTCACGAAGGTGAGCAACTCTCACAGCCACAACACTAGAGGGAGTATAAATAATGATCTGGTGCCACCCACATATAGAACAAATATGGGTAAATTCACTTTCCACAGCACTGCCACTCAGGTGTGGAATGCCCTGCCCCCTTCCCTCAAAACAAACAAATTAAAACCGGTCTGAAAAATCACCTATCAATGTCAGCGGGTAACAAGGAGAGAAGATGACTGCCCAACCTCCCTATACCCCCCTCCGAGTGATTTATTTGGTATTTAGATTTTTTTGGTACTGTAAATAGTACCAAAAAATGTAAATAGTTTTCATGTTTTTGAGGTATCTCGATTACTGTCATCATTGTGGTGTGAATGAATGCATTGGGACCCGAATGGAAACAAGACCGCAAGGTCTTTTTTCGGTGCTATCCTTTTGGATAAATGTGCTTTGACTGTACCATGTACTGTTTTGCATTTGTTATTGTCTAATAAAATAATCAAACTCCTCTGTGTGGAGTTTGCATGTTCTCCCCGTGTCCCCTAGGGTAGATACCCTCACAAAAACATGCAGTAATCCTGGTCTCTAAACTGCCTCCCCCTGGCCAGCCGGGGCGCCTGATGGAGGGGAAAGGAACTGGTTGGAATAACGTGTTCCTTCCACGCGCTACGTCCAACCAGGGAAACTCCCCCCTGTTAGGTGTAAAGGAGCAACTTGGACACTCAAGCATGAAGGAAGCATGAGTTAAGTCCGTTGCTCTTCCCAGGTTGGCGGAGGGTGTGTAGAGCCCAGGATCACATTAGATGATTGACACAGGGGTGAAAAATGGGTTACAAAATCGTGGGATAAAAAATATATATAAAAAAAAAAATAATAATCAATCAATCAAAACTGACACAGCGTACCTGGATCAGACACTGCAGAGGCCGTCCGGCGTAGCGGATGCTCCTCTTCCAGTCTTTGCTGCTCGCGCGGCCGGCCGCCGCCTCGAACTCGGTGGGCGTGTACCACTTGTTGTTGTGCCTGATGCAGCGACCCTTCCCACCTGTGGGTTCCAGTGAAATCATTACCATACACACAATCCTGTTTTTAATAGTGTGTTTTCTTTTGCTTTTATTCATTTGCTGTAGCACTTTGAGATTCTCACGAATATAAAGTGCGTTATAAATAAAATCCATTATTATTATTATTATTATTATTATCCTAGCTGAACCACGGGTTCAGGGAATGAACAGGAGGTGAACATCATCAATTCATGTAGAAATAATATATATAACTCATTTTGTTTTTCTTCTTCTTCGTGACAATTGTGAGATGCATTGTGATTCCTGTGTGATTCCTTATGTCATCGACTTGAGTAGATTCCAAACTCCAAAAATAAAATGAGAATTCTATCTCAAAAAGGGACAAAAACCATGGAACAACTACAAACCACATTCTCTGAGATAAGCTGTGATTTAAAAAAGTGAAATGGCTAAATGCAGGTCACGCTAAATCAGGCTATATAAAGTTGGTAATTGACTGCATTCATATTCTTGTTCTTTTTTTGTACTCTTTCCAACCACTTAAATGCCATTTACATGTACTTGTATTATTTGCACAAACCCAGTGACGTAAATGTAATGGGTCCCGTGACCCTGGGTGGTCTTTTAAATGGGTCCCAGGGACATTTTATGAGTCCTACTTCAATGAGAGTAGAGTACAGTACCGAGTACATAATTGCATCCCAGGACCCCTGGAGGGTGACATGATTGCATCCCTCCTCAATTTAGTGAGTGTACGGATGCGGGATGCAGGCTATTTGCATCACTGCTGAAACCACTATGGTGGAACACATCATGTGATGGTTAGGTTACACATTATTATACAATGTGTAGTACACATTCACACAGCAACCAATGCAAGACACCAATCGTATCCTCCTCGTATCCGGGTGGCGGGTGCAGTACTTAGTTTAGACAGTATTTGGTTTAGACTAGTCATTGGTTAGACCAGTCATTAGTCCTACAACTACAACCTATCTCAAACCCTCACCCTAACCCTAAATTCCCACGGGGCAGCACACCTAAACCTAACCTTAACCCATGTCTAACCACTGACTATAGTCTAAACTAAGTATGCACCCATCTGGCTCCCAGACAGACACTATCTCCTGAGCCACTGACACACAGCTGGCCAGCTTATTCATCTGATCAAATGCACATAATGGAATCATGGGTCAGATAAATCGATGAATCGTTAAAAGGATGTGAGCCTGCATTATTGGTATTGATGGTAATGTAATGGTATCTGTTATCATTAGCCTGATTGAGGCAACATTTATGTGGATGGATAAATAAAACAGAATAGATTATTTTCTCCCACAATCGATGCATTTTTATGGTTTCTTTTTTTAAGCGGCCACCAACCCCGCCTCCCCGGCGCCGTTGACTATCGATTAATCGTTATTATTACATGGCTTGGTTGAATGCTTGATTCTGATTGGTTAATTCAGCTGTGAGTTATGTCATCATAATGACCGCTCCGCTGTATACCAGACCGCTTCCTAATCAAACCCTCTGAGCACCAGCTGCGCGGCTGCGCCCCGCTTGATCTACTGCTGTTTCCAACATGACAGCCATGTAAACACAGTGTTCGAAAGTCAAAACGCCATCTTGTTTGTACAACAGATTGTGTCTGTATGCGTAAGTCATGCACGTGCACAGGGAAAGGTTCAAGAGATAGCCTCTTCAAAGGCCAGACCAAGAACTTACATTGGTGCCAAATTTAGGGGCAATTGTACTATAGGTCTGCCATGTAACACAAATGCACAAAAACAAAGGTGCTTTGCTCATTCTAAAGTTGCTTTGCAGACTTGGACGGCTAGAGCAGCTTAAACCTCTTGAGCCCCATTAGCCCCACCGCCGGCGGCTGTCCACCTCTGAACAGCGCTCAGCGGGTCAATGGAGACCCCAATTGGTCTCCGGTTCCAACTCCGATGTTGGGGATTTACCCCCTTTACCCCCCTGGGGTTTAAGAGGTTAAGAGTAGGATTTATTTGAGTAGCCAATTTATGTTCACTTAAACGGTCATTGAAATGAAATATGATGACGTAATGCGTTAATAATAAATAGACCCTGACGAAGACCGTCTAGGTCCAAGCGCTTTGGTCATATACAGTATATCGTGTTGCCTTGCTCATAAATAAATCCATATTTTTTCATCAAAGACGGAGTGGCTTGGAATATTTTTCTTTGCAAGTCTGCATTTTGCATTAAGCAGTATATACTTTTTTTTTGGTCAAGGATAATGTTTCATGTCTGGCACACACCAGTATTGGTGAGGTGCTAAAGGCCTAAGGCGATAAACATAGAAAAAGAAGCCAAAGAAGCCAACATTTCGACATTACAGGTCGAAACATTGACTTTAAAAAAATAAGAATACATTTCCAGCATCGTGGCTATGAGTGTGCACTGTGCGGGTGCAGTACTTAGTTAACTTTAGACAATAGACAGTACTTGGTTTAGACTAGTCATTGGTTAGACCAGTCATTAGTCCTACAACTACAATCTTCTCAAACCCTCACCCTAAACCTAACCTCCCACGCGGCAGCACACCTAAACCTAACCTTAACCCATGTCTAACCAATGACTAGTCTAAACTAAGTATGCACCCCAGTGTGCAGCCTTTTTCTTCTACTTTCTCTACGCTTGCCACCAACCTGAGCCGAGTCTGTTCTTATGGAGAATGCCACTGGTGTTCCTGCAGCGCACAGGGAGCTCATTGTTATACACAGACGGGTCCCAGTTGTACTTGGAGCAGTTGTCCTTCTCCGTGCTGGGACTCAGCGGGGTGGGCGGGGTCTGAGGGCCTAGGACAGCAACACACAGAACAACAAAACAGGTTCAATTTTAATGACAGACTTTTATGAGCGTGGACAGGTGGTAGCCTGGCTAATAAGCCAGACTCAGTCGTGCCGGCTGATTCGGTCTGGCTTATTAGCCAGGCTAGACAGGTGGTGGTGTACGTGTTTGATCTAAAAAAACAAAAAAAAACAAAGGTATTGGATCGCACACAGTGGCAAGGCTGAATGAATTTCAATAATTTTTGTTTTCAACATAATAACAGAGACAGACGTTCCGCCTGTCCAGCCTTCATCGGCGACACACTGAATCCCATCTTTAAAAAAGAAAAAGGTGGATGATGAATTTTGGAGTACATTGACTACTGAATATTAGACAGAAATGTAAGTCAAACACTTGGTCTAAAAAGGATAGCACCAAAACAAGTCCTTGCGAACATTTAACTGGTGCCAAATGCGGCCCACGGAGCGCCCCCTTGTGGCCCTTCGTCGGCCGGGCTACACCGGGCGATTTTGCAGTGCATATGCGTATGCTTTTACTGCGCGTGTACAGTGCGTTTGGATAGGACCAATATATGTCAATGATACCAGCTACACCAGACGCACGGATACCGCGGGCCACGGATAGATACGCGTGCTCAAAAATAGGATCGGTTCTATTTCTTTTTACGTGCGTATGCCCCCATGCGCACGTATCTAAATATCCTCCCGGAAGGTCCTGCACAAATCTGCCACGCGCCACAGACCTGGTGTAGCCGGGGCATTTCGCACGCGTACTTTGTGGGCGCAGTGTGCTTACGTCAGACGCACACATGCCCGGTGTACCTTGGCCGTGAAAGATTTGTTTTTAAAGGGGGTGGGGGGGGTTCCGGTTTTTTTAGGGCTAATGAAAGTTACAGGTATGGTGTGTGCGATATAAAGTGTGAGAATACCATAATGAAAGTAATCCTTAATCATATTTAATCATATTCAGAGAAATGAGACAGTCGTTAATGTCAAGGCAATTATGTTTATGCACTGTCAAATAGGTCTACATCTATTCTAAGGTAGTATACTATATAGACATATAATATGTATATATAATACGCTACCTTAGAATAATATTAAATTTTTTCATTACAGACATGCACAGTAAGAGTTGTGGCCCACGGCCTAATCTAGTTGAATACCCCTCTGGTGTACACCACGGTAGTGGTTACATGGAAAAAATATGCTTTTCCTGGCTTGCTGATAAGGCTACAGTAGGTTAAGCCGGAATTGTGAGTGCACGGCAGTTCAACAGGGCATTGAGAGAATAAACCCAGGCTGTAGTTTACCAGATTAATTGTGAGTGCATGGCAGTTCAACAGGGCATTGAGAGAATAAACCCAGGCTGTAGTTTACCAGATGAATTGTGAGTGCATTGCAGTTCAACAGGGCATTAAGAGAATGAATCCAGGCTGTAGTTTGTTTACCAGATGCGATGGCCGCGGCAGCGCTCTTCAGACCCGTGGCCTCCACGATGCTCCCGTCCGTGTGGACCACTATGAGCGTGGCCTTCTGGGCGTTGAGGCCGTCTCCCAGCTGCAGCGTGGTCCGACCAGTCTAGTGCAGAGGGAGAGCAGATACTGTATACTCACGGTATTAAGACCAATATAGACCTGAGTGAGGATGCATCTGTGTCACCTTATAGCTGTTAACCACTTTAACCATTTATCTGTTGAAAAGATTGCAGATCTACAAGCTCAATTCTTCAACGTTTGCCAACAGCATGGAACTGTGTGTCAACAACGATAACAAAATATTATTTAGTTTTGGGTCCGAGAGGCTAAATGTCATCAAATGGTTGTCCGTGGCTCAAATGCCGACCCCTTATTTTCCTTAGATTGCCTGTACTATAAATAATGGCCCTTGACATGAAAAGGGTTGGAAACCACTGCACTAAAACATTCTAACTGTCTGAACTCTGAATGCATTTTCATCATCATTATCCAACACATAATTTATGCTTTGTTGGATATGACCTACAAAAACAACTGATTTTCAACTGAACAACAATTTTCACTGGGTGACACAACAAAGCAATCAGTGGTGGCCAGTAACATGGAACATTTACTGGAGTACTGTACTTATGTACACTTTAAACGTATGACTATATAGGTTGTCCTTATTAAGTTCTTTGAGCACAGCTTTGAGGTCAACACTTAAAAGTATTTTTTGTTGTTTTTAATCTAAACGTTTGAAATTCTCACCTGTCGATATAAGAGAGACATGTTTAGGGCTCACTTCCTTCCTGGACTACATGTTGTCTCAGTAAGACAGCTCTCCCCCCTATCCACAAGGAGGAGCAGTGCAGTGAGTGCACCAAAGAATTATGGGAATTGTAGTCCAGGAAGGTAGTGAGACCAGCGTCCATGACATCAGAGACAACAGGCTCACTGCTACAATCTAAAATATCTAAAACCACATATTAAACACATAAATACCCCCAGGAAAGTGATCTAAAGCTTCTAAACGTCATTAACATATATTTTTTTGCAAAAAGGGTGAAGTGTCCCTTTAATATATGTAAGGAAACTGTCGGAAATTAATACTGTACATGAAACAGTGGCTCTCAACAGCCTGTGGACGGTGGATGGAACAATGTGCTGGCTGAATCCTGCTATTGGTAAGATAATTAAGATCCATAAATAGATATCACAGACCTAACACCGGAGGTGTTACCTAACACCGGGGGTGTTACCCTAACACCCCACACTGACAACTTCGACCTGCAAGTGAGAAGATCACAGTGGGCAAGTTGAGGCTGTGCGTTGATCAGCCCTGTGTCTGAGCCTGAGGTTCTGATCAGCCGTGTGTCTGAGCCTAAGGTTCTGATCAGCCCTGTGTCTGAGCCTGAGGTTCTGATCAGCCCTGTGTCTGAGCCTGAGGTTCTGACGCACGTCAGTGAAAGGTTTTCAGTGCCACACAAGCAGACCAAAAGCTTTTACCTACTAATTACCTAAATATTCTGTATTGTGACTGTGCTTTTACTAAAATATTAACTTAAAACACATGGATTTATTTATTTTCAATTCAGATTTTCATTACTTTGCACATATTCAGAAATGCAACTGGCAACCCCTCCAAGGGTTTGGTTACCCCTCTGGGACTGATCTAAAGATTCTAAGAATTAAGGCATTTATCAAGGATTATTATGATATCTTGATAGCTATTATGATTCCTTGCCACTTTCAAAAGCAGCTGGGTCACAAGACAAATTTCAGTGCAAACTGACAATAAAGTAGGCCTACTATATCATATCATCAGTATATTCTCCTGGTCCAGTAGATCAATGGGATTGTATACATACTTATAGGGCCACCACTGACCATTAAATGGTAAATGGTGCATTTATATCAGATCATATAGATTGTGCATTACATTGTGCATTACATTCACCCATGCATACACCGATTGCGGCGGAAGCCTGCATGCAAGCTGGTACCAACCAGCACATCGGGAGCAGTTTGGGGTTCAGTGTCTTGCCCAAGGACACTTCGACATGTAGACAGGAGGAGGAGCCGGGATTCGAGCCGCCGACCCATGGATCATCGGACGACCTGCTCTACCTCCTGAGCCACAGTCGCCCATTACAAGTCATTATAGGCACAGCTGTAACGGGAAGAGTGGGCACCTATTGTGTGCAGACTGGGCACCCAATGTTAAATTGGCTATTTAAAATAAAATAAAAGTAGTAATGAAGTAGTAAACTATATTTGAAAACACTTGATCATCATTCAACATTTAAGGTCTAATTATATTTCTACAATTACTGCAAATTGCAACAAATCTGTTTCTAACATGTATGCCACTTTTGAGCATTTATAAACAATAAGTTGAAGGGGTAAATTTAGGTCTGATAAATGTTCAAATCATTAACTACCGGTAGGCTACTTTACATTACTGCAGACCATTTTTCCAAATTATTTTTGTTTCCCGTTCTTTTTTGCCATTTTGGAAAGAGTTGTCAATTAAACATTTAGGTGCCCGAAATCTTTTTATATATATATAGGCTGCTAACTATATTATCAGTGGGAACTTACAAAGACATGCTCGGGGATGGTTCTTGAGGTGGCCACGGTTGTCGTGAACACATTGTCCTCCGAGTGGCAATGCACATCACTCACGGTCACGGTTGTGACGTCTGTAACATAACAGTACGCGTGACATATTGGCATTATTATACTGTATATCTCACTTAGAACTGTGTGCATGCTCAACTGCTCAACATACAATTTAACATAAGCAATAACCATAACATATATCAGGATAGCCATATCATTATTATATTGTATCGTTATTGTTATATCTAACTTTATGCACTATACATACAACTGTGTGAAAGCTCAGTCAGTCTATAATAGCAAATGATGCAGATGCTGGCTATTTATGCAACAACCAAGTCTGCAATGTTCTGCCGCTACTTTGTCTTGTCTAAATCGTTTGGCGCTGGTTGGGGGATGTATGCAATTAATTGTAATGCGTGCATATATAATCCTCCAACGGACTGAGTCAGCCTTGCTTGCTTGCCTGCAAATGCCGCCTCGGCATCGTCAGAGTTCGGCAGGGACTCGATGCTCCCCGGCTCTCCCATGACTGTCATGGTGGTGACTTCGGCCTCCGATTCGGTGTCTGAGCCCACCCCCTCCTCCTCCGCCGCCGAGCCGATAGCAGCAGCGCTGCTTATGGGCGTTTCGACCAGCCCAAGCGCCTTCGTTGCCGAGTCCGTTTCGTCCATTCTCTTCCTCCTACCGCTAACGATTTAAGCCGAATCTAACCGAGGTGCGATCGGCCGGCATAGGAAGGCACCCCTACCGATTGCACAGCCTAAATAAAGGATTTAAAAAGGACAAACGGTGCAACGCATTTACGTCTATGGTTCATGCAGACATGAGGATTAGCTTTCCGAGATTCTAAAAAAACACTTGCAAGCGCAACCACAGTGAAATGGCGTCCAACGGTTTTGTTTTCATGGACAGGAAAGAGATGCACCGGAAATTACCGAACGAACACGACGCGATACGATTCAAACGACACAACGGCCAAAATTGTTTGTAAACCCGTTTAACATTAGTAAGTCAATAAAAACAGTCTATATCAATGAGTTATTAAAATAAAGAAATACAATAGAGTAATTACGTTAAAAACAACACGTAGGCATTAAATAAGACCACAGGATATCAACAAATACATGTAATATTTAATACAAAACGTAATTTATTTTTCCCCTCACTGTATATGTTTTTTCCCCCTTTTTACCTCCAGTTCCACTATGATGATTTCCTGTTTTTGGCTATATAGTAGTGTATATTTCTACGTCTCTAACTGTTATGAATTGAACATGGTGGACCCTATTGTAAAAAGTGTAATGCTTTATGGTGCCGTCCACAGTTAACAGTTTTGTATTGAGTTAGTTGTGCTTGAACTGTAATTATCCAATATGTTAAATACTTTAAGTTTATACTCAATTTAATTTGTCCAATATATTGACCATAACTGCAGCCACCAACTGATAATGTGAAAAATGAAAGACATTTTAATGTATTAAATGTAATTAAAAATAAATTTAAAATACATGTAGGCCTATGCACTGTAATCAATTAGTAAGGTTATCCTACATAGTCACTGTGTTAGTTTGTTTACCAAAGAGGTGGAGACAGAGAGACTCATGGACTATCAGAATATATAGAGCTATTTATTATCACTTACCCTATACATTTAATATGTGATCATTACATTGACAGGCAAAATTAATCGAAAATAGCCAAATTTCAAGATTCCCTACATTTTGTGAGCTCTTTCCCTTATCTTGAACATTTTGGGAAAGTTTCACATTATAACAACATGCCCAAAACAGGAATACTAGTTTGAAAGCGGTTAAGTCTGTTTAACATATTTGTTAAATATTTAACAAATGTTTAAGTTTTAACAAGAGCTTGTGACTAAATGATAACTACACTGGACTGGATCCATTGGAGTTATTTTTTCCTATTTCCTGAAAAGTAATGATTTTGGACACAAAAAGTTTATGCCCGAAAGTGACAATGTGTAATTTAGGCCCTTCACAGGTAATCAGTTTCAATTGTAGAACACAGTTAACTTGGTCCTGACTGCACTAGCCAGAGGCAGTGTCTAACCTATTGTTTTGGGTGGTTATACCCCCAAATAATGGATAGTCTGATTATGGCCCTTGCCCCTAATATCAATAAATACAAAACTTAAGGCCTATTCCTACTGCAGTTTCAGGTGAAACTGCAGTTTCTGCAGGTTAGTAAAAAACAGAGAGATGTGTTTGCGTGAGCGGTGAGTCGCTTACCGCGTCGTCATGCTGTCGTTTTCGGTACTGGTCACCTTATCACCTTAAGGCCTATTCATAGTCTGGATTTTCTGTGTTAAGGTGACCACCGCTCCGGTGGTGAGCTGACCACCGGAGCTGAAATAACGTTGAGCAGTGGTGAGTAAAAACAGAGAGAAGCGCTGGAGCGGTGGCGGTGGTTTGCTCTTCACCGCGGCTCGTGATGTCATGTTGTAGTTCGGTGGTCACCTCACCACCGAAAATCCAGACTATGTATGAGCCTTAAGTTTACACTATCTAGCTAAATCTGACAACAGATAATTTCTTCACCTTGAGAACTCAGATACAACAGCCCCTTTTCCACCAAAAGAACATTGGGTTCTAGAACTGGTTCCGTTCTATATTCTAGGAACCTTTTGTGCTTTCACGGAACCAGCGTCCATTTTGGTTCCAGTTCCAAACCAACTTTTAGGGTTCTGAACCGGTGGAAAAGGGATCAGTGACATAACTCTAAACTAGAAGATTTCCACAACTTTTCCCTTTCCTTAATAGTTAGGTCCTTTATTTATTGACTTTAATAAATATATCCATGTATACTGCTCTCATAAAACTGAGATGGAAGTTGCATGTACAAATATGCACATTAACCATTCATTGTCCCACTGGGTGAGCCACGTCACAGAGGAATGCAACAGATTATTATGTTAGAACAGCAGTTCTCAACCTTTTCTGGATCAAGGATCATTTGAAAATCTCAAAACCGTCCATGGGCCAACCATCTGACCACTTAACACAGCAGCCATTCTGCATGCATTTAGAAACTAACTTATAGTGTACTTACAGTACTTTTTAAAGTAAAAATGTTTCCGCATAGGCCGAAACGTTGCTGTTTCCCTGAATAAAAGTCACTGCATTTTAAGACAAGTGTGCGGGTGTTTGTTCCTTTTTCAAAGTCAAAATGCTGACATTATATATATAGATTTGTTTTTTAATATTAATATCAATAAAAAATAAAATCATAATATTTAGCCAATATTTTGGCTTGGCCCACAGGTTGAGAATCACTGTGTTATGCAAGGTTATTCAGCAGATGGTGGATTGGAGGTCGCAACACCACAGGTACAAAAATACTTTCTTTATTGAGAAATCTGACGTTTCGAACCAATTGATCTTCATCAGGTCAATGACCTGGTCACCTGGGGACATGTCCGAGAGAAATGCAGGGACTGCCGCAGCAACAAACTACATATCCCCCAATGACCTGATGAAGAACAAATCGATCAAAACGTTGTCAGATTTCTCAATAAAGAAAGTATTTTTGTACCTGTGGTGTGCAGTCTCCATCCATCATCTGCTGAAGTTTCTTTACCCCAGCACCCAGCCCGTCGATGTGCGTATTCTACGTCCCACTCTTATATAAGATTATTCCCATCACAGGTAAACCTGAACTATAGTAGACTTCCACCATGCCAGACTGGACTAATTAGAAAATAGCTAAAGAGGTAAAGCTATCAATTGGCCACTGGCTAAATAGAAGTAAATTAGGTTCAAATCAAGACATTAATTTAGTCTTCATCCTGATCAGGTGGATTGGAGTCTGGAAACCATATAGTAGAGCAGAAAGAAGATCACTACAAGTCCAACTGATACGTAGCAGAGTATCTTGCGGTTGTCCCGGCCGGAGCGTACCATGGTGGAGAACCTCTTAACACTGCCAGTCAAAAGTCCAGTAGCACTCATGAAATTAGAGTCCTTAAAAGAGAGAAATAAGAGGGATAATTTCATATTATATTTATCCAGTATTCTGAAAAAGTTTTTTTTCCCCCACAATTTTGAATACTGTACGTACTGTACAGAACCCCAAAATGGGTTCCTGGCCTGAGGGGGTAAAACACCAAAAGGGGTTCCCGCCCAGAATGGGTTAACCTAATATATGATATATTTTGTTTTTAGTATGGGATGTTTCAGTTTGGGGAGCCGCGGATACGGAGCTCTCACAGCAGAGAGACAGTCAGAGACCCATGCAGCGTTCTTCAAACTATAGCGATTTGTATCATTTCGATAAAGAAGAATAAACTAACTACTCCATATGAACTCCATTAGTGTAACTAAAAGATTTGGTGGGGGATATATAATTATATATAGCTGAAATTAAGTTTGTTGCTGCGGCAGACAGTCCCTGCATTTCTAGCTGAGGAGGCCTTCTCCCATCTTTACACCCCCAGGACACCCAGGGGTCCAATTGTGACCGTAGCAATTTTCATAATTTCAATAAATAACCATAAACAAACTACTCCCCATGAACAATGTTGGTATAACTAAGATATCTGAGGGGAAATATATATATATTTGATATTATGCACAGATTTACAAATAAAATACATTTTCATGTTGATTCACTTCTTCAACTCGAGTGCGGGAGGCAAACTCAGAGCAAATGGCAATCACAGTTCATACACCCCACCCGTTTTCAGACTGTTTTCACCGAGATTAGGGGTCTCAGAGGCACTTGCCCGTCGCCCAAAGTACAGGTCATGTTCTACTTGCCCAAAGGTCTTGTCCAATTCCCACAAAAGTAAATACACCATTATATATATTTGTTTAACTTTCTGGGGCTGTGCAATAAAAATGGCATACCTAGCTATGAATATAATAGAAGAATATAGGTTGCTACCTTCAGGAAGGATATATGGTGTACCAGGCAGCATACACTAAGGTAACTTAGTCAGCCTTGCTTGCCTGCAAATGCCGCCTCGGCTTAATCAGGAGTTGTAGTAGCCATGGGTAATCTAGGTGGTGGATATTGTCTTCATGTACGTAAATTGTTTTGTTCTTTGTGCTGTGTCAAATGTGTGTATATGTGTTCTGCATACTTGGCTGCTGGGTCGCCAGACAAATTTCAGTGTGAACTCAACTGACAATAAAGTACTATATCATATCATATCATGACTATAGATTCACATTTGTCTTTTTTGTTAGGTGTAGCAACAGTGGAAACCAGTGGTAAACAGTGCTCTTTTACATTCCACAGACAAATTGTGAAAATGTGGCACAAATCTTTGAATATATATTATTTCAGAGTGAATGTTTTTTTTAACTCTTTGCTTCTGGGGTGTCCCTGGAACTGCATATTTTCAAATGGGGGTCGGTGGTCAAATACATATAATTCTGGGGATCCTTGACATGAAATAGTTTGAGAACCACTGACAGACACATGGGTTTTTCAGAAAACTGTCTGTATTTAGAAGCATTTTTTTTAATCGGCCTAGGTCTAAATGGGTTAAAGAATAGACATGTGTAATGGATGCACACTGCAAAGCTATACTAGTCTGTAGCAGTAGTAGACCTCTTACCATATTATCCAGATAACCGTTCTGGTCATCAACTTCGTTATCAATGTCATAGGCAAGCTAAGTTTAAGAAATACAAAGAAAAAAAACAATAATAGTAATTTACATCAATTTCACACAAACTAACTCAATAGATATCAATTCAACTTTAAACATATTGTCATATCACATGTTTACAGGTCTGATGTGGGTGAAACTATCCCTAGCATGTGGACTTACATTAACATTATTAATATTAATCTAATGATAAATTAATAATGCTCTTAGACTCTGATGAATTGAAAAGGGGTGGACCCTCTGTGTATTTGTGTAATGCTTTATCAGTGTGTCATCCACAGCCAACAGCTTTTTTGAAGGCCTATGTGAGTTGTAGTACTTGAAATGTACTGTAATTCTGCAAACTAGCTGTTAATACATACTTCAATCAATCAAAAAATGTATTTTTTAGCCTATATTATCATTGACAATTTCGTTCTAAACAGCAATACCACACATACATACCGATTTCAATCTGGAGACTTTGCTTGCCAAATTTTCAGCCATAAGCTTATTTTCGGCATCCAACATGTCGTCCACAGCGCCATGTCCTGCGAAAAGCCAGATATTTAAGGAAGTGACTAAAGTCGATCAGAAAGTAATGTCTCATTATCTCATAACCTGACCCCCTCCCCGAATCCTCATTATGAAAAACACACGATGTATAGCCTACTTTATTGTAGGCCCTACAACATTAACAACTGAAAAGCCTGTATAATAGACGTTAAGGAGTCCAAATACAAGATTATGTGAATTCTACAGTTGACTAGAGTAGTTGTCTCTAAATCCAGAAACTTATTTTCGATAACATTATGTACAAATTGATATTTTAACACGCAGCTCTAGTAATAAAGCATATAGTTATGTTGGATTATTTCGCCAATCGGAACAAACCACGAAAATTGAATTGGTTGAATGAGAGACAGGATAATCTTTTAGAATATTGAAAACTAAATACGTGTCAGAAGAACTACCTCGGTAGTCCGCCATGTTGGTTGTTGACGTTCCACTTCCAACAACTTCCTTTTCGCCTCTTCCTCTCTCGGTTTAATATTAGCGGATAGCAGACAACGTAAATGTTCATATCGCCACCTACTGTACAAGCAAGAGTATGGCTCTGCTGTACGTTACAGTCTATATGGTTTATAGCTAGTAGTGACGCGTTGACTACTGTGTGTGTGTGTGTGTGTGTGTGTGTGTGTGTGTGTGTGTGTGTGTGTGTGTGTGTGCGTGTGTGTGCGTGCGTGTGTGTATAGGCATACCGGTATTTAAAAAGAATATATAGGCCTACTCTGTATAATCAAAAAATAAATACAGTGTCAGTAGCCAAATTAAGCCACTTCATCAGTTACTTAATAATTTGAGAATTTGTCAACGAACCTACCGGTATATGGATCCATCAGATCAGCTTATTCCTATTATTTGTATGGCTAAAGTTATCCAACAACTTAACAGTGCCATCTTGTGGTGGGAGAGACGATACATTACCACACAAGACATGATTATGGTGGCCTACAACCATAGACTCAAACATAGCCTACAACAGACAAGCACAAGGTGGCTGTGTGACACAACATCATGTGTATAATGCATTTTGTAATTAAAAAAATCACACCCGTGTGAAGTGAGGGGCGCTAATATATTAAAATCTAATCCATGTTGCTATGATTAGGTGATGTAATGGTGATGTAAAACAAACACGGACAAAACAAACATTAAACTCTCTTTATGGTTAATGGCATTTAATGTTTGTGTTAGGGACAAGATGACGTAACTTTCCTTTCAATGTCAATGGCGTTTTAAATGTTTGTTTAAGGAAAAACAAACATTAAACCGGTAGGTGCCCCTCAAAAATAAATAAGCAATCGTTCAATTAAACCTGATCTGATCAAAGGTACATTCTATTAATGGCAAATCATGTGTTATAATTTACACATTTCTTCAATGATTCAGAACTTCTGCCACTGACTGCAAGACTGAGTCCAAAAAAGTGTTTGCTTCACATCTGTATCCTCAGCAGTTGTAGAAGTTCTGAAACATTTATTAAAATAAATCAAATTAAAAACATAATAATAATAATTTACACATATTTCATTTATTTCAGTTCATATTATTAGGTCATTTTCTTATGCTTACCCCCCCCCCCCCCCCCCCCCATCCATCCTTCTTTTTCTTTTTTTCTGACGCAAGGAAGCTGAGGGCAGCGCTGAAATATGTCTGCAGCTGTGTAGTTCTAATTGTTGTCTCTATCCCCCGTAACTGAATGAGAGCCTGCACAAACATGAATTTCACCCATGTTACTTGTAATGTGATGTGACAATAAAGTTTGATTTGATTTGATTTGATGCCAATGTTCTTTCCTATAAAGCCAAGTGGTGTCTAAAGCAGTGCAGACTTGTAGATACGCAGCAATCAGATACTCCTG
>NC_137865.1:41375111-41492611 GCF_963924005.1 Protomyctophum bolini
CCGTTGCTTTGCTGTCAGAGCCTTTAATACTGTATATGGTACCTTAACCCATTCTGACCTGAGATCAGATTCATACGAGGTTTCCACGGGACACACACTGGTCTGATTAACCCATTCTGACCTGAGATCAGATTCTAAAAATGTCAGTCGTTCTTCGAATTTTTCAAAAATAGCAGACCTACAAGCTCGTATCGCGCCACTCGGTGGCGCGATACGAGCTTGTAGATCTGCTATTTTTCAATAGCTAAAGCATAACATGATGCCAACACCAAAATGGGTGCCCGGTCAGAATGGGTTAACCACAAGGCCATCGGTGCCTCTGTGGGCAGCCCGGCAGCCTTTTCTAAATGCATACAGTATCTCTCTGTAGCTGTCCCCTGCACAATGAATTTCTGAATCTAACAATGTGCGCAAGCACGCACACACGCACGCACGCACGCACATGCGCACACAGATAGGTGTACTAGATAAGTTACCCAGGCAACTCAGATTATTAACGTTCCCTGTCTGGGCATTGCATTTATAGGTTGATAGGTTAGCAGCACCATATTGAGATTAAGCATTTATGAAGCATGCATGGCTTAAAAGGCAGCCATATGGCAGATCTGCACACCAGCCTAAGTATTTGCATGTCTCTCAGTTTGTTTGGGTATTATTACACTGTGTCTAGTCACTTTTAATAAAGTGGTGGTGTCACAGAAATGGTGTCAAAAACATTGCCTGTGCAATAAGCACAGAACAGGTGAACGTTGGTGGGAAATGACACTTAAGAAGTGCAGTAGTAGGACCACCCTGCTCACACACCCCAACCCCCAACATCTCAATGCTTAAGAAGATTTTCCAGATTACCGTATTCAATTCCACTGGATGATCTAGCCCTTGACCTCTTCAATAGTCTCACAGATGAGTTGCTTTCAAAAACTGTTGCAAATGGGGATTTGTTTTTAATGGATAATGGATTTGTGAATTGTATTATTATTATTATTACCACCATGCCGTGAAGTGTTTACTGCTAGTGTTGATATATCAGTAGGAGAATACAGAGGAGAATATGGCCAGACTAGTCCAAACTGACAAAAAGGCAACAATAACTAAATAACTTACAACTGAGCATCACTGAAAGCACAACATGTTGAATCTTGAGACAGATGGGCAAAGCAGAAGACCACTCCTTTCTGTTTTTATGAGAAGAAAAAATGAAGGCATCTGTAATTACTTCAATTGAGTGTCAGACCATTTGTTACTGAATGAATGTACACCGGGTTACACTAGTTAATTAGAAGAATTATTCACCCCTTAACGTTGACCTTTCTTCTTTTTTTTTTCTAATTTTTTTATCCCACGATTTTGTAACCCAGTTTTCTTTTCACCCAGTGCCAATTATCTAATGTAATCCTGGGCGCTACACTTCCTCTGCCAACCTGGGGGGGGGGGGGGGGCAGCAGACTGACCTCATGCCTCCTTCTATGCATGAGGAGTCCAAGCTGCTTCTTTTCACCTGACAGAGGGGAATTTCCCCGGCCGGACGTAGCGCGTGGAAGGGACACGTTTTTCCGACCAGTTCCTTTCCCCTCCATCAGGCCAGGGGGAGGTAGTTTTAGAGACCAGGATTACGGCATGTTTTTGTGAGGGTATCTACCCTAGGGGTACGTTGACCTTTCTAACATAAATGCTATTGATTAATTTCCTTTTTATGCCATATCTCCCTCTATCTATAGCAGTCTCGACTCAGAGCATCCTCAGGCTATTATATCCTTTGAAGTGCTGATACTGCTTACAGCTCTTTTGATGCAGACATGATTACGCCTTTCCATAGTGACACAGTGGCTCAGGGGTAGAACAGCCGGATGGCAACCGCAAGGTTCCCAGTTCGAACCCGGGCTCCCCCAGAGTTAGTGTCGAAGCAATCTGAGAATCCCATCGTCAAATATTCGGGAAAACAGCAGCCCCTGGCAACAGTCTGTCTTGAGAGACTAGTGTCGAAGTGTCCTTTAGCAAGACTTGCTCCTGATGTGCTGGTTGGTGCTTTGCATGGTTTCCTCCGCCATCGGTGTGTGAATGTGTGTGTGTGTGAATGGGTGAATGTAATGCACAATCTATGTAAAGCGCCTTGGATAAAGGCACTATATAATAGCGCCTTAATATTGATTAATTTCCCTTTCTGCAAGTTAAGGGAGCTTCTAATTGTTCTATGACAGGAACTATATATATATAAAAAATAAACAACAAAAAACATTTACATATCAAAGCTGGAGGCTCAGCAACCAATAGCCACTTAGAAAAGAAGAACCCATGTGGAATAGTTCAGAGCTCATTCTGTTTTGCCAAGAGTAAACCTTTGAGGGCTAACCTTTGAGGTCCAACCAATTCCTCATCCTTAATGTAACTATCTCTCTGCTCAGAATCTCAGCTCTACACGTTCTGAATATGTCTCGTTTACACCTCCATCTCTCAATCTGTATTCATCTCCCTTTGTCATTAGTCTCTGCCTAGTCTCGCCGTAGCCAGACAACTATTCCACAATCTCCGAATGCTATATAGAGTCTGGAACTACACCTCCCGAAATCAGAGCAAGGAAGCTGCCATTTTGATTCACGAAAATATTTTTAAAAATATCTTTACATTTTATTTTTGTATTTCCATTTCTGCTAAGCTGCTAATATATGCTTATATTAGGATACATTTATGCGACTGTAAAGCCGAAACGTGAGGGGTGAGGAGGAGGCTTCACTTCCGCATTATGCAAATCGGTACACATGATTTCTATAGTCATATGATCAAGACGGATCTGTTTGATCTGATTTGATCTGTTTCATATTCCATCCTGATTGGCTAAGATTGGCATCTAAGGTTTGCAGGAGTGGCCCGTTTTGAACAAAATGCTGCAAATCATGAACGCAGCGAGTCCAAATGTGTTGAAACTTTGCAAACACATTTGCATTACGTTGTGAAACAAATGCCAAAAACATTGCCCTATTATAGCACCCAATTTACTATGAAAACCTGCATCTCCCGTCCGTCAGTTAGTAGCCCACGCCTCCATACAGTATATGGTGACCCCTCGTGACATCACGCTTCCATATATGGTCACGCCTTGTGACATCACGCCTCCATTATGGTCACGCCTCATGACATCACGCCTGGTGACACGCCACGCCACCATATATATGGCCATCTCCATATATGAAGATCATGACCACTGACCTCATCCAACCCTGCATGGATAACCCTGACCCCCCCATGCCGAAGCGCCAGCAGTCTTCCGTCTTACTGGTATCACTCCTACAATTAACAAAGGTTTGTCCAAACATCACGCAAATCGGTAAACATTATCTCTGTAGTCAAGTGATCAAGACGAATCTGTCTGATCCATCCTGATTGGCGAATTTCTAACATTGCTGGCCCACACAAGGCTGCCAATGAGAGGCCAGAAAACAGCCCTGTCAGGTACACTTCGACTGTATATATAGCCAAAAACAGGAAATCATCATAAAAATATATATAGCCTACAGTGAGGGGGAAAAGGGGTGGGTGGGGAGCGGTTTTGAAGGAGTCAGGTACTCACATTTTTGTGGCATAGGAGTGGAATGAATTTAGTCCCTTGTTTGTGCCGAATCTGGGTCCATGGCCTATAGCCCTAATGCTAATTCCAGGGCAGAATTATCAGTGGGGGCCGGGCTATGGACCAGATGGGGTTGCACATGGTTTGTTGAACTCCCATGGTGTTGTGTTGTGTTGTGTTGTGTTGTACTGTCTATGAGTTCAGAAACATCAGAAGGCGAAACGCGCCGAAACGTGTGTGTGTGTACTGTGTGTGTTGCACAGTGTTGTTGGTGTGTTGATGGTGGTCACCGTGGTGGTCTGGCAAGCGACACCGTTGTTGTATTTAGTAGTTAGTATTTACTATTTAGTCATCATCCAATGGTTCTGGTGTGGGCGCGGCTTTAATGCGAGTTGAGAGGGGAGTGGGGAGAGAGGCGACGCTGCCCAGCCCGCTGACACCTGCTGCTACTCACACGGTCTGTCACCGAATCTAGACGGATGATGAACGCAGAGGGGAGAAGAGAGGAGAGGCAAATGATGCTGACGCTGTACGAGTCGACATAGGGTAAACAAAACAATAATAATCTCGGCTATGCGGTTGTATTTCTAATATTACTAGTGTCAATTTGTGTAATTGTTTAAGCTCTCTGGTTGAGTGTTATTATGATGACTGTATTCTGTACAGACATAGGCTAAGTACTGTATCATGCTGTTTGTTTGTTTGTTTGTTTGTTTGTGCTTCACGAGCGAACATCTGTTTGACGGTTTGAGAGCGTGCGGCCCAGCCGTTGCACGTGCTTCATTTTATATACTTAACCACGGTGGTGGCAGTGCAATCTGTCAGCTCTGTATATCTGGCTTCCAAACTTTGTATTTTGAAGTTGTTAACGTACACTCTTCATTCAAAGACACAGCGACAGACCAGAGGAGCTGCATGCAAATTAAATAAAATAACAAAAGTTCAGTTGTGATAAGAGGCTATATGTAAATGAAATGCAAAGCCAGGCAGCCTATAACTTTGTTATTTCTTTCTTTCTTTCTTTCTTTCTTTCTTTCTTTCTTAATTAGCATTAACAACATAATTAACATTTTCAAACTTGATAAATGGAAGTTAATTGCCGCATCTGAGATCAGCTGACTGGAAATAAATTGGACCCAATTAAGCTGTTCCCTAGCAACACTTCTAACATTTAGAAGTGTGAAATGTAGATTTGTCGGTTGGACCAGGTGGCATAACATGCATGAGGATACTGTATATAGGATGATATGCTTCATATCCGGTAGCCTTATTCAATCAGATCTTAATTAAACATGCCTACAGTCATCTTATTATTTATTAAACTGGTGGAATCTAAGTTTACCTATTGTTCAAGTTGAAATGTAAGTAATAAGCATGCAGATTGAATAATATATAATTCCTTTGCTGATCACATCAGTGACTTTCAGGTCAGATCCTTTTATTAATTGTATTATATTGTGTTTGTACCTTATCAGGCAAACAACAGGTCATTATCAAATGACCACCAAATGAGACAAAGGTCTCACTGGTGGTAGAAATGGTGCGCGAACCAAAACAAACCACATGTAAAATATCCATATAGCTATGACTTTATACCAATGAATCCCTCTTTTATACTTACTTTTTTCTCAATAAGAGCTAAAATAGCTGATTTACAAGCTCACAACAACAGTACATCACATCCCAAGGTGTGGGAAATAGAGACAGAATCCAAGCTGCAATATTGTTATTACTGTATATGAACAAATGCCATGGTGCAGAGAAGACTGTTCGCCTAAGTAATACCTGATTATGTGAATCACTGTCTTAGATTCTATAATAATCATGATGTCCTTTTGCTTACTCCACTGTTGTGGATTTGAAAAATGTGAAACACTGTATTTAATGATATTTCATTAATTGATCTAATGACCATGTTGTGTTGATTACACCCACTGACTAGTAACGTGACCCGTGGGTGTCTACTTAAGTGGGTGGATCACTGACATCTTGAGTTTGACCAGATGAAGAGCCTTGGCTCGAAACGTCGTCAATAAATTGGAGCATATGAGTTTGCGGGTTCCCTTCTCTTTTCATGCAGAGAAGACTGTTACCATGGTTAAACAAAAGGACTGACTTCATCATATTATTATGCCCAGTATATACTGTATATGTATAACATATGTCCTAGGCTAGTAGTTACACTGCAGTGGCCGCTGACAGTGGCTCTATAGAGCGTACACAGTACTGACAGTGGCTCTATAGAGTGTACACAGTACTGACAGTGGCTCTATAGAGTGTACACAGTACTGACAGTGGCTCTATAGAGTGTACACAGTACTGACAGTGGCTCTATAGAGCGTACACAGTAATGGCAGTACACAGTACACAGTGGCCCTATAGAGTGTACACAGTACTGATGTACTGGCAGCGGCTCTATAGAGTGTACACAGTACTGACAGTGGCTCTATAGAGCGTACACGGTACACAGTGAACAGTACACAGTGAACAGTACACAGTACACAGTACACAGTGGCTCTATAGAGTGTACACAGTACTGATGGCACAGATTGTCTAATTAGATTAAGCGAGAGCTTTCCCCGAGATAATCATTTAGCCAGCCCCTTTTTCCCTGCTGTGAATCCTCGCGGCGGTCGGTCGAGCCATGCACGCGTGTGTAACTGTGTATGTATGTATGTATCTGTGTGTTTGTGTGTGATTCTGTGTGTGTGCGCGCGTGCTGAAGGTCAAATCATATTTCCAAGAAAGAAGGAAAGAAAGAGAGAGAGCTATTCAGCCTCAACGCTGGTCACAGAGAGTATCGATCGATCCACATTGTCTGCTGTGGTGCTGCGAGGAGCTCAGCAGGGTCTATCTAGAGTTCTGTGAAAGATGCCGGCTTGTGTAAGCGGACTACTGGGCTACCGGTAATACCTCCTGTTGCTATAGAGGAGGGGAGTGAATGGGGGGAGTTTTTGTAAGTAGAACCTTTTTTTATTTTTAGTAGCAGCCAGCCATGAGGCATAATGTCAAAAGACGTCATTTGATTGTTGAAATGCATGCATACAGCCTCGATGTTCAGTGCATTGATTGTACTACAAGGGGAGATTGCACTGAAAAATGGTTATAACCTCACAGAGTTTTGCAATTGTCAAACTCAGGCCTGGATTGTAATGGGTGATTATTCTTGATTGCAGTTGGTTGAATTTGTTGCGGTTGGTTGAACTTTATACAGCATTAGAGATAAAAGCCTTTTAACTTCATCTACCTCCACCGCAGTCTGGGCAGGCCATTAGGCTCCATTTATTGTAAAGATGTCCAGTTCAAAGCACATGCACTTGTCATAATAATATTTCCACCCATCTGGACATAGTACACTACACACTTATGGAACAACGTGATATAGTACATAATTCAATTCAATCTTTATTACAGACTCACATACAAAGAAACATAAGACACAGTAAATAATGAAACAAATGAAAAATAGAAAAATGTTAAAATATACTACACATACATACATATACAGTACATATGCTCACAGCCTGTAGAGGCAGTTTCGCCAATGTCTCCAAATCATGGAAGAGAACCGATTAGAACTCTTCACAGGGTTGGTTAACATCCTGATGGCACAGTTGTCAGACTCCTCTAATCGACACATGAATACGTTTCTTAGAAGGGCTTGACAGGTAGGTACATTACGTTTCTTAGAAGGGCTTGACAGGTAGGCACCCCCAAGTTCACAAACAGCTGACTGGCACTGACTGTGCCATCTTGGTACCCTCACTAGTAACCGACCGTAATGCATCATTGTATGCAAACTTAAGTTTATGCATGCTACTCACATTGTAGTTACTGCACAGGTGAGCAGTATACAACGGTGTACGGTTACATAATATACCGCTAGTAAACATTTCAGAATTCCATTTTGGGGGTTTCAAGTCAAGTAACACTGCCTGCAAGCTGTTAATTTACTGTCGGGTTTGTTTAACTGTGCTGGCTTTACATATCTTAAATGTACTTGGCAGTTTGTTCGCTCCTAAGGCGTCACGTCACTTCATGTGTTGGTCATTGAGTTGGAGAAGCATGACAGGGTTGTCACAAACATGTTTCTCTCTTCAGTCGCGTTCACAGATGATTGATTGATTATTATGACTGATTGATTATTATGACTGATTGATTATTATGACAGGAATGAAGGAAAACTTGTTGATTTGTTTCCACTCCCATATTTTCATTTGAAAATATATAATATTTGAAAGCTTCAAAAATCCTCCTATTCCCAGCTTTTCGGGTTTGTGTGAAGAACACAAATTTGCGTGTGATTGGCTGATCACCCCATAGCGACGATTTGATTGGCTGAGCAAAGTAGTGAGGGCAGAAAAAGTGAAGACGTCAAAAGTGATTGGCCGGAATGACATTTTTGATGATTTGATTGGTTGAGCACGGAATGTGATGTGTGATGATAAGGTGTGGTTCTCCCGTTTCTCCACCTCCTGAACATCTGTTGTACCAACTCCATATATTGATAAGGATTTAAGCATGAGTTCAAGTCCGTTGCTCTCCCCAGGTTGGCGGAGGGTGTGTATAGAGCCCAGGATCACATTAGATAATTGACACAGGGGTGAAAAATGGGTTACAAAATCGTGGGATAAGAATTATGATAAAAAAAATGCCTGTGTACGTTCACTAATTGTATCTTTCATTCATGTCATTCCAGATGTGCCCTCTTAACTCCAAACGACACATGGCGGCACCCTCAGCAGTGAAGATGAGCGAGTGGGCATACAGGAACCAAAGGAAAGGAGATTTCTATGTGTGCACGTCGTCACGCTGCTGGGAGACAAGCGAGCTACACTCCTGAGGAATTACAGTGGGTTTTTTATATGGGAAATACTACAGGAACAGTTTGTCACTGAGTAGCGTCGTATCGTAGGAAGACAGAGGAGGAAGACATGGCCAGCATGAACAACTCTTTCCGTAACTCTTTACGAGGGTCCAGTAAACATGGCCGCTCGACGGAGGCCAATCACGATGCAGAGTTCAGCTGCTCACTCAAGGAACTCCGTTCCCTCATGGAGCTCAGAGGACTCGAGGGACAGGCGAGGATCGAGGAATGTTACGGAGACGTCAACGGACTGTGTACTAGGCTGAGAACATCACCTGTTGATGGTAAATATATGTATTATCGTGCAGTATGGAAATGTAAAGTGCCATTTGTTGATGACCTTTTAAAAAAAAAAATCCCAATAAGACGTGGAATGCATCGGTGTCACCTTAGCTTTTAACCACTTTAACCATTATTTAACCTAAAGCTCATAGCATGGCACATGAGCTCGCACTACGAGCTTGTAGATCTGCTATTTCTGAAAACACGCGAAAACGTGTACATATCTTGAATTGAATACACAGGCTTACAGTATATATTCCTTCACAGCAAACGTTTTGTCACTAATATCTTTGGTTCTGGGAGGGTACCTGGAACAACATTATTTTCAGATAGGGGTCGGCAGCCAATTACATACAGGTATACATTTTGGGGTCCTTGACATGAAATATTTTGAGATATAGAAATATTTCTGAAAACTTTGTAGAATCTGGTCTCAGGTCTTAATGGATTAACCGAGTGTTAAATAAATACTAAGCATTTTATTAGGGTTGTCCCAATCCAATCACGTGATCGGAAATGCTTGACAAGTGATTCCCTCTTGTCAAGAAAAGCTGTGTTTGGCACCTCTCATGGGAGATGCTGTGCTCCAGTGGTTAGCACTGTTGCCTCCCAGCCAAAAGATCCTGCATGGGCTTGAACCCATCTGGGGCATTTCTGTGTGGAGCTCAGTTTACCTGTTTTTCTGAAAAACCCATGTTTCTACAGTATATCGTTCTCAAACATTTTCATGTCAAGTACCCCCCAAAAATATATGTAATTGACCGCCGACTTCCATCTGAAAATGTGTAGTTCCAGGAACCCCCCAGAAGCAAGGATTTGAGTTAAAAACGTTTGCTGTATTCAAAGATTTGCACCACATTTTTCAAAAATAGCAGACCTACAAGCTCATAGCGCGGCACCCATGAGCTTCTACAAGCTATGAGCTTGTAGATCTGCTATTTTTCAATAGCTAAAGTATATCATAATGCTTAAAACACCAAAAGGGGTCCCCACCCAAAATGGGTTATAGTAGCTTTACTCGGCTAGTTTTCTCCCACACCAAAAATAGCTGTGCTCCGATCGATTACAAAAAAGTAAATCAAAAAAGTAAATCAGATATATACGTAGTATAATATCGTTGTAACAGGCCTAAACATTGTCCCTTTCCTCCCCACGCACACAGGAACAGTTCTGACGTAGGTTTTGACATGTCATAAGTGTACGCACAAGATCGTTTTCGTTATCGACCGATCGTGAGAAAAACAATCAGTGATCGGGATCGGTCCCAAAACCCTGATGGGAGCACCACTAAGCACAAAGACGTGCATGTTAGGGACAGCGGTCTCTGGTTGCAGCTCAGTCACTCACTGCCCATACTGCTCCTAATAGTTAGGACGGGTTACGCATGCAGTGGAGCCCTTTTTAGTACAATATACGCTTCATGTGACCGCCACGCTCTGACTGTAGGACCCGTTCGAAACATATCAAAATAACGGTAGTGGGTCGCACACACCAAGACTTCAGTTCAAAATATTTCTGTCCTGTTCAAAGATGAAATAAATATCTTGAACTGAAGTCTTGTTGTGTGCGACCCACAGGGTACAATATATGCAAAATGTATGAAACAAATAAACATGAAAGATTTGGGTCAGCTCCGCAGGGGAGACGAAAAGTAGAAAGACAGAAATGTCTCTATTGATGTTCAGAATCCCACAAGCTCAGAAAACAAGCAGTGACATGATAAGTAGTGACACACAGACAGAACAGGGACAAGCAGGACGTTGCAGGGCATGGGGCACGTACCACTCTGCCTATGGGTTCTATTGCCAAATGTATAAATATGCATAGGCCTACTATTAATAGAATATGTCGCGTATGGTTAGGAGCTTATACATCTGAACGATCAGATCGTTTGGTATTAGAAGAACCGAGTGCAAGGTGACCTAAAGGCATGGATGTCATTTTGTACAGTTTCACACAGTACTGTATGTGTATATGACCTGCCTGAGGAGTCAGATGTCCCTGAGATGTAATGTATGTCCATCATGTAGCCTGAAAGAGACCTATGGTTTTATGGGCATAGAAAGGGGCGGAGCAACTTCCTATAGGACTTCCTATTGGTTCGCCAACCCGCTGTTTCCCAAACAGTGGGTCGGGGACCATGTTGTGGGTCACCGACCAATTTTTATGGGTCACGAGCTCGAGTAAAACTCCCATTTTCTTTTACCTAAAAAATATAAATATTTCAAAAGATATATATAATTATGAAATTTTAAAGAATTGTATACATTTGAAAACAACCGAACAAACCTAAATCTAAGAAATTCCATGAATAAAACATAATTAACAATAATAATTAAGAAGTAGTGGAAAATAGCCGATCTACAAGCCCACAGCGTGAAGCGACCCGTTGTGAGCTTGTAGATCTGCTATTTTCACTAGTTTGGGTCCCCGACCGGGCAAACGTCTATAAATCTCTCTTTTGGTGCTAAAACGTTTTCTATACTGCACCAACCTGTATGTGCCCACCTTGCCCTCGCAGGAAGAGAATGGGATCAGATCCGTACAGATCAGATCACATCCTGGCGTCCTGCCTGATGGAAGGCAGGAGGCTCCTCTCACCTGTGAAATTTCCAGCCTCAGCCAATTGATTGCCATGGCAACCCCACACCTGCCAATAGATTACTTAACCAGTCCACTTTTCACAGTCAGTTTGCACTCTGGTTCTGACACAGGCAGACAGATACAGAGATCTCCATGTGGGACACAGTCACAGACAGTTAAAATGGGTTCTATGACAGACAGACAGTTAAAATGGGTGCTATGACAATGGGTATTGCATACTACAGAGATCTCCATATACAGGATGAAACCAGAAAAAGCACTGAGACTTGTTTACATCAGGGTCCTCCATTTTCAATTGATCAGAACATTTAAAGACGTACAAATATACACTTCTATGAAAAAAATGGAAATCATCATATATACAGTTAATGAAAGTAAAAAAGGGAAAAACATGTACAGTAGGCCTATGGCAAAAAGGGGGGGGGGGGACTTTGATCTTTTTTGACAGTGTCCAGTTTCGAATTGCAGCCGTCCGTATAGGTACAGTACAGTTTTGAAGGAGTCTAGGGATTCCAACCACTGCAGATATGCAGATACACTAGTAATATTTCATTAACACACTCTACCATACAGATTGGTTAAGACAATGAATTAATTAGGCTACCATGATAATTATAGCTTTGATGTGTTAGCAGCACCGTCCAAATAGAGCCAGATAAGATGTCAATCACTAGTTTGCTAAAGTTACAAACTCTGACTAAATAGACGTGTTCAAATGTTCTGGCATCTGTTGACTGTAGTAGTGTGGTAATTAAAGGCCACCCGGAAATTAAACAAAATGCTATTTGAATCAGGTTTGGTTATCAACGACAACGAGGGCATGAAATTAATTTGTGGAATCTTTGCATTTTTAATGCATTTTAAATTGCGAGCTTAGGTGAGTCATTGAGCTACTGTAGGTCGTTCTTGTATATGATTGAATGCTATGAATTATTCAATCTTCACAGCATAGTGAAGAGTCTTGTGTCTGAACTTACCATCTGTACTTTTATTGATGCACTAAAGTTGATGATCACGACTAAAGAACAGCACTAATTCCTGGTTCATACAGTTTAAGCCATATTTATTGTTGCTACAGTATAGGTTGGGGCAGAGGTGTTGATCCTTAGATTTGTTTTAAGGTCCTTTTAACCCATTTAGGACTGAGGAATTATCTGTATTCCTCAGTCCCACCAAAAGGGGTTCCCGTCCAGAATGGGTTTAAAAAAACACATAACACAACACAACAGCTCATTTATTGTGTTATATTTGAGAACCCCCTTGAAAATGTGTTGCTGCCTGCAACTCAATGGGCTTATCCTCTGGTGAAATGTCAAATAAATGTATTGGTTTTACAGAGAAAATTGGGTGCTAGCAGCTTGGGTGCTCTAGATTTGTAGCCTGAATGTGAAAATAAATTCATAGTCTTTGGAATGAAACCTCATTTAGTCACCTGGCATGTTTTAGTGTTAGTCTCGTTTTAGTCTCGTTTTAGTGGTTGCATGCTGAAAATAGCCGATCTGCTCACAACACGTAGCGTGTTGTGAGCTTGTAGATCGGCTATTTTCAGCATGCAACCACTTGTGTAAAATGACTTATACTAGTTCTCTTGTCCACTAGTCCCTTCCTAACATTTTAGTGTAGTTTTTATTTGTTGACGAAATTGTTAATATATTTAGTCTTAGTTTTAGTCATCATAGCTTAGTTTTCATTTAGTTTCCATTTAGTTTTCGCCAGTGAAAAAAGGTAGTCGACGAAAAAAATTCGTCTTAGTTTTAGTCGACGAAATCAACACTGCGTGAATGGCACATCGAGTGGCAAAGCAACATGCAAAGTGAGTTTAACATTGTTTAACGTTGTTTAATGCAATCAGATATGACTTTTCTGTTTGGATGTATGGGCCGTCAAGGCCAGGAAGTAGTTATTTGCCACACAGTAGGCATTCCTGCATAACTTCCTGGTTTAATGATGATGTCACGCGCATACCCTCCATTAGTCAATTTATCTTCACTTGAAAAACAAGTCTCCCAAACTTCCCCCTACAGCGGGATAGTGACGCACTCAGTCTTCTGACATTTGCCTATCCATTACTTATTTATCCAGCATGGCCTCCATCACATGCACTCAATAAACACAGTTAGTATTTCCTCTCGTCCTGTTTCTTCCCCACCTGCTGCTGTCGAGACTGAAAAAGAGCCTTAAAATGTCACCAGCAGCTTGCCTGCAAACAGTGGTGGAAAGTAACTAAGTGCTTTAACATAAGTACTGTACTTAAGTATACAATTTTGAGGTATATCCAATTTCCAGTACTTGTTCTACTCTCAGAGCCAACATTTTTACTTTTACTCCACTACAAATATTTGAAAACTTTAGTTACTATACTGTAGTTACTTTGGAGATTTTAATTTTGATTGGAAAACATACATTAACCAATTCAACCCTATACATTTCGGCCATTTGAAAATAGACGATCTACAAGCTCACAATGTGTCGCGTTACTTGCGACGCATTGTGAGCTTGTAGATCGGCTATTTTCTATAGATTTTGTACACATTTTGAACTTGTGAAATGGGACATTCTGCAATATGAGTACTTTAACTTTTAGTACTTAAAGTACATTTTGAATTCCGTACTTTTACTTGTTAACGAAGTACTTCTAAATTGCAGTGTTGGTGTGTTACTTAAGTCAAACAATTGAGTACTTTTTCCACCACTGCCCTGCATACAGCAGGAAAATGCACTGGACTGACAGCCACAGACGTGCGGGGCAGACAGTGCAAAACACAACGTTATATCTCAGTTGTGACAGCCGGCGGCAGATTGATTCACATTAATCCCACTCACCTTAAACCGTCAAGCATCGGCAGTTGATTGATCGGTTGTGGACTAAATCTGTCGCGCTTGTGTAACACATTTTCACGACAGTTGTCCTTTAGGGGGTTCCAGGTGGTCCCCAGCTAAATGATGGAGAGTTGATAACCAAATGGACCCTTATTACTGTAGATCTTTAACTCTTGAGAGTTAAAAGGTTACACAATTAGAGAATGTTGAAGAATTGCTATTTTGATCGAACGTTTGCCTGTTACTGTATCTCTCCTAACAAAATGTTTTCCGATAACAAAAACTTCTAAGTTTGGGGAGGATATCATCCTTCGATTGCCCTCGAGATCTGCGACACAAGCTGCTTCCACTGGTCGTGACCCTTTTCTATTCAGGGGAGGTCCGTTAGCCTTTGACCTTGCAGGGCCTCACTACAAGGCAGTAGTCTCGTGACCCTGATGGGGGAGGCATACGGGTGCCACACCTTGCCCAAGGGTGACCCGGAACTATATGTAAGGCAGGGGCGTTCAGCTCCCTGAGGCTTTATATACGAGCCCACATACCTATAACCCATTCTGACCGGGCACCCGTTTTGGTGTTAGCATCATGTTATGCTTTAGCTATTGAAAAATAGCAGATCTACAAGCTCATAGCGCGCCACCGAGTGGCGCGCTACGAGCTTGTAGGTCTGCTATTTTTTTTAAATCGAAGAACGACTGACATTTTTAGAATCTGATCTCGGGTCAGAATGGGTTCATCAGACCAGTGTGTGTCCCGTGGAAACCTCGTATGAATCTGATCTCAGGTCAGAATGGGATAAAGGAGGGAGGATAAATCCCATCGGTGGTCCGTGGCTCAAATTCAGAATAAAGAATGAAAACCACTGCTTTAGCCTATGGGCTGAATGAATTAGGAGAAGTCGCTCATTGTACTGCCTGCGAGGCACTCTCACCACTGGGTTGGAAATGGAAGCTTTATAGGGTGTCAGAAGGAGATGCGTTGCTTAGAGGGATTTAGCATATATAAGCATGCCGCTGAGCCATCTCAGTGGGTCAGTTCAAGCACAGGACTTTGGTTGTAACCTACATTTGGCCAGTAAAATCCTCACTGCATGAGCTGCACATGTTTAGAAACATGCTCGTGTTTATCCAACGCTTTGGGTGGAGAGCAGTGACTAAAACTAAGACGAAAAATGTCCGTCGACTACCTTTTTCCACTGACGAAAACTAAATGGAAACTACATGAAAACTATGATAAATATGTATATTGACAATTTCGTCAAAAAATAAAAACTAGACTAAAATGTTAGGAAGGGACTAGTGGACAAGAGATCCAGTATAAGCCATTTTACAGTTGTTGCATGCTGAAAATAGTCGATCTACAAGCTCACAACGCGTCGCAGTGCGACGTGTTGTGAGCTTGTATATGTATATCGGCTATTTTCAGCAAGTGTAAAATCAGTCAAGGCCCACCAAAATACATTTTAGCCGACTAAATCACCTGTAGATTTAGCCCACTAAAATCTCATGACATTTAGTCGACTAAAACTAAACTAACACCAACACATTCCAGTTGACTAAAATGTGACTAAAACTAAGTGAGAACTATTCAAGAGACTATGACTGAAACTAAAATAGACGTATATTAGTGATCCAGTGAGGAGTGTACTGTAGTAGTCATGCCTTGATGGTCAGTTCGGATTGACGCTGGGTGACATTTTGGTGCTATCCTACATAAGTAGGGAACTACCGAACTAGGGATGCACCGAATGGGAAATTCTCGGCCGAAACCAAAATACAGAATATAGGAAACAGTTTGACGAAAACCGAATAGCTGAATATGATTAACACAATGAGGGCGCTGTGGGTGCCGGTGATTTCAGGCTATTCCACTATGACTCGCATAGCAACATTCAGCACACAATGAGCTAGCAAGACATAATTTACCTTCAGTATTCAAGGTTAAAGGTTTTTCTTTTGTCACTTACCGTACAGCTGTGGGTGGCAACACTGACTGCAGCTCAGTGAAATGATTCTATACTTAGTGCAGTTGCTACTCTGTGGTTGCTTTGTAGGCCAGGATCAGTGTTTAAATAATTTAATTAATTGAAATAGTGTAGTAATCTAAAGAAGGCAGCAGGAAAGTAATGGAACTGCCTGGTGTTGGAAAAACTCTGGACTCTACTGTATACATTGACTGTACTTTAAAATGTGCTATACCTGCATTAACCCATCGTTTGATTAAACATGGAGACAGCATGAACGATTTGATAACACACACACACACACACACACACACACACACACACACACACAGTGTATATGAAACCAATCTACAGGCATAATAAGAATGTGTTGATTATTTTGATTATGATCATTCATTATTCCTTTGATTCTCTCGTTTAGGCTTAGACGGCAGTTCTGAGGACATCGAGCGAAGGAAAGAAGAATATGGAAAGAACCTTATACCTCCCAAAAAGCCAAAAACCTTTCTTCAGTTAGTGTGGGAAGCATTGCAAGATGTGACACTGATCATCCTTGAGGTGGCAGCCATAATATCACTAGGCCTTTCTTTTTATAGACCTCCAGATGCCGACAGAGAAAGTAAGTTGACAGCCATTTATTTTTCCCACTTTTCTATTCTGTATAATATATGTGACTAAATTTGACCGAGGGACTGCCATTGGATTTTTTAGATTTTTTGTTTTTTCATGTCATATGAAAGCAGGGAATCATAGCTTCAAATTGACATATTGCAGCAGTGCATGTTTGACCGCATGTGACGTCCGACCGTTGTTTCCGCATGTCGGTCCGTTGGTGTGTCTAATCTGTGTGTGCATACCCTATATGTAAGATAGAAATAGAATTGCTCCATATGGATTTTAAAATATATTATGCTTTTAGTACACAGGGTTTGACCTTCCTACAAACCACAGCAAAAAATAGAGGGAACTGGCTACTACTAGAGTGGTAGAACACCTGCAGCAGCTTTTTGCACACATTGACGGACCTGAGCTTCTTCCGGAAGAACAGCTTGCACTGTCTCTGACTGTAGATAGTCTCAGTCCAGTGAATTGTTCATTTGTGTCTACCATCTCCACCTCATCTCCCGATGGTGATGGGAGTTGGGGGACTGTTCTTGCTTTGCTGCCTGCTAGTCTACCACCAGCTCCTTATTGGTCTCTCCAATGTGGAGCTGCATGGGGGAGAATGTTGTCGCACCACTTATAGCTTATAGCTCCCGACCAAGGCTCTGTCTTCCTTCTCATCTGTGATGCAGCCGACACTGGAGGATTCATCAGAGAACTTCTTTAGCTGGCACATATCCCAGTTGAAGTGCAAGTCGGAGATGTAGAGGTGATTGGGGAACACTTCCTTTGGGAACGTCAGTGTTGCTCACCAGCACGTCTGCCCTGCGGTGTGACATGTGTGAGGTGTGAATGGATGCTGCTGCTGCCGAGTGTGGTTTTGGGGATTAGCTGTTCACAGACGGACAGGACAGACAAACGGACATAATGTCCTGCCTTCTGCCTTTGGCAGTCCGGCCTTGTGGAGATAATAACAATCTAGATTAGAAATACAAATGGCAGAAGCATCCAGCCTGGCTGAGGCTGTACTGCACATGCTCAGTTATGACTAGTTGTAGTCTTCCCTCTTTTATTTTTGTACAAAAAACTGCATTCATCCGTAACTAATCATGCGTGTTTTGCTCACACTGGTACTTGCACTGTAAATAGAATAGATATGTACTTGATGTATGCATATCTTACTTCACTGCACTAGAATTAGCATTAGCAGCACCTATAATTCTGCCATTCCCCATAGCTGCTAATAGGTTTTTAAAATGCACAGTTTAGGCATTTAGCAGATGCTCTTAATCCAAAGCGATTTACAGTAAGCAAGAACAACACATGGTAATGCATCAAACACATAAAAAATTGTCACCAAGAATCATAAGGAAGCTAATAGTAGAATATCTGTACAATGATACTATGAGTATCTAAATGACATAAGTTGAGCCTTATTTGCATACGGCTGGACGTTGTTGAGGCTATAGGGCAGTGCTACGGCAAGTGCTATGAGTCTTAAGAAGAGGTGGGTTTTCAGACTACGGCGGAAGGTTGGGAGTTAATCTGCAGTTCTGGGAAGTTCATTCCATAGTTTTGGAGACAGAAGGGAGAAGAGTGTGTGTGGGACGTGCATTGTGGAGCGTTGATGAGCGTTGTTTTAGTGAATGTTCTGCCAGCCTCCCTGTGTTGGCTGGTCTGAGCGCGTGGGAGGGGTTGTTGTAGGGTCCGATCAGACTTTGAAGATATGGGGGTGCCATACCTTTGGTTGCTTTGCATTGGCCAGCAACAGAGGTTTGTACTCTGTGTGAGCAGCAACCAGGAGCCAAAGGAGGGAGCGGAGAAGGGGGGACATGTGAGAATGTTGGATGGTTGAAGACCAAGCGTGCTGCGGCATTCTGGATGTGCTGGTAGGCCAGTACGGGGGATAGAGTGTGTGTCTTACTGGTACTTTTTTACCAAAAGTCTTACCTATCTTATACCGGTATTTCATTTAATTTTCTTTTCTTTTTTCTTTTTCATAACAATCCAGTATTATCTCTATTATCTTGTTTAATATTGTTATTGTTGTTAAAAAATATGAAGAACAGGGCTATTGATATGCAAAGGATATACAGACATACTGTACATGTATGTATGTATGTACAGAGATCCCTGGAACTTATAGCTGTATCAATATGTGTGTGTGTGTGTGTGTGTGTGTGTGTGTGTGTGTGTGTGTGTGTGTGTGTGTGTGTGTGTGTGTGTGTGTGTGTGCGCGCGCGCGACAGCGCGTGCATGTATCGTATGAGCACGAGCAGCATCACACACACACACACACACACACACACACACACACAGGCCAGGGAAGAGGGCTAGTACGTAGTACGTATAATTGCACCGCTCAGTTCACACAGGTGTGATTTTATTTATTTATTTTTATTATGTTTTAAATGTTTAAATGAAACGTCACTTTCTCTCCCAGACTGTGGAAAGATGGCGGCCGGGGTAGAAGACGAGAGCGAGGCCGACACCGGCTGGATCGAGGGCGCCGCCATCTTACTGTCGGTGGTCTGCGTGGTTCTGGTGACCGCCTTCAACGACTGGAGCAAAGAGAAGCAGTTCCGTGGCCTCCAGAGTCGCATCGAACAGGAGCAGAAGTTCACCGTGGTTCGCGGCGGTCAAGTCGTCCAGATCGCCGTGTCAGACATCGTAGTTGGCGACATTGCACAAGTCAAATATGGTGAATGACGTTTGCTTCATGTATCTGTAAATTGTGCGAGTGAGAAATCGAGTGAGAATTTTTTTGCTAACGCTGACAATGTCTATCTCTCGCCAGAAACGTTAATATTCTAATCACGATGCCGTGAAAAAGTCACAAATCAGATCCGAACTTTGTTTGGATGATCAAAGCCATGCATGGACAGCGCTCGTAGTTTCTGTATACCTGTCCATTCAAACTCTAGACAGGCCTGCCCAAAAGTTACTAGTGCAGCCGCGCCCGGTAGACGGCAAAAACTGGCGTTCTCAACAGGCCCACCTGTCCATTCAAACTCTAGACGGGCCTGCCCCAAAGTTATTAGTGCAGCCGCAGCCGACCGAAAACTAGAGTTCTCAACAGGCCCGAAAATTAAGGCCCGGCCCTACCTGGGCCCTCATCAAACCCTGGCTGTACACTCAAGAGAATGTCCCCGCTACCACACTTAGATCTCCATATGCTGTATGGAGCTTACCTGTATGGCCAGTACAGAATTCATTCCATGTTGGTCTGACACCCCCATGCCAAAGCGCCAGCACTCGCCCAGCAGTCTGCCGTCAACGAGGTGGATGTGTGCAATATGTCGCGTGGGCACGGCTGCACGAATAACTAGGCCTGTCTAGAGTTTGAATGGACAGGTATATGTCAAAAGGGAGACCTCGTGAAGTCGCTTCTCACCCTCAGGCGTCTTACTGGTATAATGTGTGTGTGCATGCGTGCGTAATGTACATCATTTGTGCTTCTTTGCCTATGTGGTTTCAGGTGACCTTATGCCTGCTGATGGAGTGCTCATTCAAGGGAATGACTTGAAGATTGATGAAAGCTCACTTACTGGTGAATCAGAACATGTCAAGAAGACCTTGGACAAAGACCCGATGTTGCTGTCAGGTAATTCACTCCTCCCCCGGTGTGTTGCTATACTCTCTCTGTGTCGCTGATGTCTCCCAGGCCAGCATTGCTTGCACTGTGCTCTCTCTGGCTGACACTGGTCGTGTGAAGTTACAAGACAAAATATGATAATAACAAACCATTTATTTATTTTTTGGCATTGAACATTGGAACCTTGATATGATCAAAATTAAATTCCCGATTGAATTTCCGAAAATTGCACAGGGCAGATACAGTATGACCACGTAAATATACAAATAAATTACTGATATATTTAATAAATGTATATATATTTTTTAGCAGATTAGTAGAACATCAAGTTTTACAGACAATTTGCCCTAATATTTTATTAATTGCTTCTCTGTTCACTGGCTTATTTTCCTACGGTCTTCAATGTGCCAATGTTTATCCAAAAGTTTAGAAAGTATTGTGTCCACTCGGTTGATCTCGTTTATGAATTAAAACAGTGTTTTTTGATTATTTTCAGTCTGGCTTCCATAGCACAGCACAACTTTATTAAAGGTCATACCGCTGATTCTGGGAACTGCTCAATTTTAATCCTCCTAGATCTTAGCTCAGCATTTGATTTTGTTGATCATTCTATTTTAATCAAATGCCTGGAAAAATGGGTTTGGCATCAGCGACTGTCCCCCAGGTGGTGTGTGCATGCTTCCCCTGGGTCATATTATCGCTATTCACAACAGCCATGCACAACATCCATTTCCATTGTTAGGCAGGTTGAGGAGGGAGGATGTGTTTTGTTGTCCGATCGTGTATGGACGTGTATCGACGCAAAAATAAGAAGCTATTGGAAGCTATTTTTTTATATATATATATCTTTTTTTTTATATATATGTTTATTTATTAGGGAACTACAGTATAGTATACACACACATATGTTCTTCTCATCCTTACATTGTAGCGTCCCTTTGTTTTTTTAAGACAGACAAATTATAAATCACCTACATTCAATTCAACAATAAAGCACGTACGAAACAGGCACATTATGTTTAATCAAACAAAATGTTTACCTCCTCAGTGTTTGGGTCGGGACATGTTCTGTGTCGGGACATGTTCTGGGTCGGGACATGTTCTGTTGGGTCGGGACATGTTCTGTGTCTGAGTCTGCGTGCAGTAGGTGTGCCCTGCATGCTCCAGTGAAATTGTACTGCTGAGAAAGATTAGTTAATTTGTGTCGGATAAGGGCTTATTGGTGGGTTTTTCCCGCTAGATATTAAGGCCTGTTTAGGGTGTGTTTTAGCGGTGGTTTCGCCTGGAAGGCTCTATGGAAACTCTTGAACGAAGTTGAACGTGAGAAAGTGACGTTCACACACGTCAGAAATGAACGCGTTCACAATGACGTTCATCAAGCAGAAATACAGTACGTTCAGTTCACATTCACCCAAAACATGAACGTGTTTGTGCCTTTGAGTCCCACGTTGGCAGCTTGTTGTCAAACAATGCTAAGATTTCGGTCCAACTCGTTGTTCATCCCAGATGATTCAACCTTAGAAAGAAAGAAAGAAAAAAAAAAAGAAAGATTCTTTCTATTTCTTCACTGGTTGTCGTGAGATTCAGAAATGATTTGTCACCTAGGCTCTGGAGTGCACTAATTGAGGCGCACTCAGTCACTCAGTCACTCACTGTCGACCTTTCTCTCACCATGCAGGCACCCATGTCATGGAAGGCTCTGGTAAAGTCCTGGTGACGGCAGTGGGCGTCAACTCTCAAACAGGAATCATCTTCACCCTCCTGGGTGCCGGTAGTGACGACGACGACGAAGGCGACGAGTCCGAGAAGGAGAAGAAGAAAAAGGAGAAGGAAGAAAAGAAGAAGGAGAAGGAAAGGATAAAGAAAGAAAAGAAAGACAAGAAAGACAAGAAAAGTAGGTGCCAAACAAGCTTCATGACCAGTGTTGGGTATCGTTACTTTCTAAAGTCACTTCGTTAGGTTACCTGATTACTGCCATTAAAATATTGTAACGACCCTGCGAAAGACCCGGCCGTAACTTGCTCCTCTAAGTGAGCTAGCTCTCTTGTTGCTTGCCTTGTCTACTGAGTTGGAGGCCGGGGTTCGACTCCAGCTCAGGGTGTTAAACATTACATTGGTGTCAGAAGGGAACGAGGACCCCTGGAGCGTAGGGCGCGTGGGACGTGATGGGACTGGAGGAGTGAAAAGAGAAGCACGGGGCGCGCTTCAGAAAGGAGGGGGTAGTGTAACGACCCCGGCGAAAGACCCGGCCGTAACTTGCTCCTCCAAGCGAGCTAGCTCTCTTGCTTGCCTTGTCTACTGAGTTGGAGGCCGGGGTTCGACTCCAGCTCAGGGTGTTAAAACGTTACAATATATAAGCATAATGGGTCACTGATTTCCGTGTACATCTGTGGCGGTGGCGGTGTCGCTGCGGTGTCGCTCCTTTGTGGCAACAGAAAAAAAAGGGAAATATAGGTCTTAAATGTAACTAGTAATGCCATTGCTTTTGGGAAAGGTAACTAGGTAGCAGAAGAAAAAAAAAACGGATATGTGACACGTTATTAGCTTGTAGATCTGTTGTGTAGTAAGTGTAATCGGTGTGCCATGGAGCATGAGTCAAGCTCAAGGTGTTATGTAAATGCTATTGAGATTATTTTTTTTACATGAATCCATTAAATGTCAATTGTCACAGTGACAGGTTATTTGTAGCTGCAAATCTATGAAATCGGTTTTAATGAACACATATCACGACCAAAGTCTCTTCAAGAATCATGAAGTGACAGTTCTGGGTCATGCATTGCATAAGCATTGTGGGTGAATATAAAAATCTATCTTCCAGTTGTGCCAGTTTTAATATTGTTTTCATGGTATAATGTTTGGTTGAAAATGTTTATATCGTCCACAGATGGTAGACTTACAAAATAGCTTTTCCTCTTTTATATTATTTTATTGAAAGATTAAAGTTTTAACAAAACAGCATATCAGGGCCCAGACGGTTAGCTCAACTGTCTGGGGCCCCCTGGCTGCCAAGCCAGCCGGATGGCGTGCCGCGGGTTTGACTCCCGAGCCCGACAGCCTTTGCCGCGTGTCACTCCCCATCTTCCCCCTTTCCTGTCAATCTACTGTTTGCTAAAGGCCTAAAAAAAAAAATCTTAAAAAACAGCCTATCAGCGATGTGATTATATAAAAGAAAATTCTTCTTTCCTCTTTTATCTACAGATAAAAAGGATGAGAAAGGCAAGAAGAAAGGTAAGCATTTTTCTGTACTGTATAATAATGTGAACACTATGAACTATGAACACCCAGCTTAACGTGTGATTTATCTAGTATAAAACATCTTTGAAACTCCCTAATGCTGACTGATAAACAAGACTCTTTGATATCCTATAGACAAATTCACAGAGGCTTGCCTGGGTGCGGCCATTCCTGAGGTGTACCATTAAGCGCAGCAGCACTGATTAGCTACACCTGGCCTACGGAGCACCTGCTCCATGGATTACCACACATAAACACATGAAAATACAAAAATCACGGCACTCCATCTTTAAGCACACAAACATTGGAGTACTTTTTTCCACCACTGCCACCAGGCAGGCATAGACAGGCAGTCAGGCAGACTAGCTGTTGCATGTCTCCAGTGCTCTGGGCCATATGGTCATGTGCCTGCGACGTCCCTGTGGATCGGGCATGAGAGCAGCAGGTGCTCTCCGTTCAATGGTGATTAGGACCAAGGAGATTACAGACCTTAAGCTTGGCAGCTGCTTTTTTTTCCCCCTGCCTGCCGCTCTTCCCGCTAACAGCCTCATTTACTGTGTTTAGAAACGCAACGCACACATGGACACACACACGCACAGTCACACACACACACACACACACACACACACAAACACGCGTGCGTGTGTGTGTGTGTGGGTGGTGTGGTGCGAGTGTTTATGGACGCACACACGCAGTCACACACACACACACACACACACACACAAACACACAAACACACGCGCGCGCGCGTGTGTGTGTGTGGGTGGGTGGTGTGGTGTGAGTGTTTGTGAGTGTGTGTGTGAGTGTGTGTGTGTGTGTGTGTTTCCATCAGTATGTTTTGGTTTGATGTCTTGTTGAGAATGTCAGCCCAGAAAGAGCTCTGTAATCCCCCCAGACTAGGATTACAGACCAATGAGCCAAACAGCAAATCAGTGCGATTGCTGCTAAGGATCACACAGAATAGCGCCTCCTATCTGTGTCTGTCTGTCTAGATATGCAAGTAAGGAATTAAGTAACCCTGGGAAACAATGGCTCCCATTTAAGCCATGTGTGGCCTCTCTCTATCTTCTGTTTTTGTAGAGTGAGGCAGCTTCTTGACAGACACCCCCCCCCCCCCCCCCTGCCCCCTCGGACATGACGCTAGTTTTGTCACAAGGACTCACCTCCTTGATGCTGAGTGCCAAGCAGGAAGATGTTGGGCACCATTTTATAGTCTGGTTCTGGTATGACTCAGCCCAATTAACCTCCCAATCTCAGGGTGGGACCAAACCCCCAGGGAGGCTCTCCAGTCTCCAGCGTTGAAGCACTCGGCCCTACTGGTCAGAGCTGAGAATGCAGGGGGCCCCCTGCATTTTGCCTGAGAAAACCCCCGTGCAGCTCGTTGGGTTTAACATTGAGCGCTCGGTCGCACTTACCGCATTTGGACACCAACTGTTGGTGTCGAAATGCGGAAGTAGACGTTTTTTCCGGGTGCTTCAAAACGCCACTGAGCAACTTCCATCGAAATGAATGGGGGGGGGGTCCTCTATCCTTTTATTTACACACTCTAGCCACAAGGCCACTGAGCTGTGTCTATCAACATGTTAAAGGACAACTTTCGTTTTTTTCAACCAAGGTTCATGTTTTAGGTTGTTATTAGATAAACTAAAAGGTGAGTGTTCATTTTCTTTCATTTGCTGCTTTCTTTCATTTTAGTAGGATTTTAGTAGTTTTTGACAGGGGGGCGGGGTCATTCGAACATGGGGCTAAATATGTATTTTTTTTTACAAAATGTTATGGCGAATCCTTTTTTATTATTTACTATAGTCTTACTAGACCCCAAGAAATTACATCTGGCCACAAAAGATCACAGGATCTACTGAATGTGTCAAACTGACATATTGATCCTATGACACACAGTGTGGCTTCCCACCAGTAGGCTACCTTCACATTCAGTAGATCCTGTGATCTTCTGTGGCCAGATTTCCTGAGGTTTATTAGGACTATATAGTAAATAATACAAAAATAAATCACCATAAAATGTTGTAGAAATACATATTTAGCCCCATGCTCAAATGCCCCCCTGTCAAAAAGAGCTAAAATCCCTAAAACGAAAGAAAGAAACACTCACCTTTTACCTTCTATAATAACAACCTAAAACATGAACCTTGGTTGAAAAAAACTAAAGTTGTCCTTTAACATAACCCCAGCATCCAACTGGCATGCTTTGATAGATGGACCATACAGAGTACACAGTTTGTCCTCCATTCAATTCAATTCTAATTGCTCCCGATGTGCAGGTTGGTGCCTTGAATGGTTTCCTCTGTCGTGTGTGTGTGTGTGTGTGTGTGTGTGTGTGTGTGTGTGTGTGTGTGTGTGTGTGTGTGTGTGTGTGTGAATGTAATCTATGGAAAGCACCTTGGATAAAGGCGCTATATAAATGCACCATTTACCACCGGGGCGGGGGGGGGGGGGGGGGGGGGGGCAGAAGCGTGGCAGCCACTTTAGTGGGGCACACCACTTCAAAAGTGACAGTGACAGCCTTGTACCGAGATATAATCGAAGTGACTTGAATGGAATAAAATGTCATGGATTGACTAGGATTTAGTGGAATATAATGCAGTGTCAGTCAGGCAGTCAGCCAGGCAGGCTCATCTCTCAGGTGTCTGCCACGGACTTAACTGTTACGTCACATGACATTATAGTGAATGAGGAAATTGAGAGAGACAGATTATAGTAGCTATAATATGAAGAAAAATGTACCTGATAATATTTTACCTTGCTTCAAAGAATCTAGCCTGCGAATGGTTGTAGCTCACAACCTGCCTACTAGAAGGAAGTGTAACAGAATTTCTTTTTGAAGATACAGTATACTGTATGTGTACATTAATACGCTTATTAGTAGTATTTTACTCACTCGCCTTCGGGCCGCATGTGAAACAAATCCCCATTTAAAGAGTCATGTGTTATTACTAGTCAACATCTACTTCCTGAGGGCGTTTGCAAGATCGCACCTGAGCGAACCGACTTCTCTAAAAGACAGACACAAGCTATGTGGCGACCCCAAATGTGATTAGACTGGCGCAGCGCAACTGTATGTAGCAAGGACAACCAACAGGGCATTGTTTTATACTAGATACTGTAAATCACAGATAATACTTAATAAAAGTCATGCATGTTAAGCTGGGTGTTCATTCATTCGTGAATTAGTTGAAGATGGATTTGAAGATAACACTCCAAACAGCTGTTGGAGTCCATTAGGTCGAAACACCATGGACACATTAATGCAGTTCCGTCGCTACCTCTAGGGTTGTTTAACCCATTCTGACCGGGAACCCATTTTGGTGTTAGCACTATGTTATGCTTTAGCTATTGAAAAATAGCAGATCTACAAGCTCGTAGCGCGCCACTCGGTGGCGCGCTACGAGCTTGTAGGTCTTGTAGGAGCTTGTAGGTCTGCTATTTTTGAAAATTCGAAGAACGACTGACATTTTTAGAATCTGATCTCAGGTCAGAATGGATTAATCAGACCAGTGTGTGTCCTAGTGGAAACCTCGTATGAATCTGATCTCAGGTCAGAATGGGTTAAATGAATGTAATCCAGTCAAACGGATGTTGGTATCAACGTGAAAAGCTTCTAAATGTTGTCCCTTTTGTAGGAAAGGGAAAGTACGGAGCGCCTGTAGAAATGGAGCCCCTCAATGAAGACGGAGAAGAGAAGAAGAAACCCAACCTACCAAAGAAGGAGAAATCAGTCCTCCAAGGAAAGTTGACCAAGTTAGCCTTGCAGATCGGCAAAGCAGGTATGTATGAGAAACCTTTAAAGCCTTTAAAGGATACTGTGAACTCACCACAGCGATAAGCTATCACCTCAAAGTATGAGTATGAATATGCCTTTACTCTCACGATGCTCAGGATGCCTCTCTCTCTCTCTCTCTCTCTCTCCTCTCCAGGTCTGTTCATGTCGGGATTGACAGTCATCATCCTCATCTCTCTGTTCCTGTTGGACACGTTTTGGGTCCAGGGTCTACCGTGGGTCCCGGAGTGTCTGCCTGTCTACATCCAGTTCATGGTCAAGTTCTTCATCATAGGTGTGACGGTGCTGGTAGTGGCCGTACCCGAGGGCCTTCCCCTGGCCGTCACCATCTCACTGGCATATTCAGTTAAGGTACAATTAAACAATGTGTTGTTGTTTTAGTAAATGTAATGTTTAGGGTCTGCTAATCCGACTGAAGGAATGCAGATTGTAGCAGCCTGAGACGCAGAGCTGCTTGACTGATGTCAGGGCAAAAAGATCCCGTCTGCAGTCTTCTCGTCGATTCAGTGGCAGTCCATCGGTTTAGACATCAGAACTTTCTTATATTTTGTGTGTAGTCGACTGTATTAAACAAGGAATCAGTGTAACACACATTTTGCTCTCCCGATCTCCCTCAGAAAATGATGAAAGACAACAACCTGGTGCGTCACCTGGACGCCTGCGAGACCATGGGCAACGCCACGGCCATCTGCTCGGACAAGACAGGCACGCTCACCATGAACCGCATGACGGTGGTGCAGGTCCACATCGCAGACCACCACTACAGGAAGGTCCCGGAACCAGACCTCATCCCCGACAAGATCCTCGAGTTGCTCGTCTTGGGTATCGGGGTCAATTGCGCCTACACCACTAAGATCATGGTGAGTTTTTTTATTTTATTTTCCCAACGAGGAAGCATTAGTATCTTAAAGGTTTCACTACATTAATTTTAATTTATTTTTCTTTTAGATTTTATGACCTTCATTACACCCAAACAACCTGAACTTTGAACATTCTGTGGATTTTGCGTGGTTTGGGGTTTTCTCTGGGTGTTCTGCCTTTTGAGCTGCAATGAAAACAGACAAATCAGAGCACTTGTTTGAGCCAGAAATGCCCAGACCACAGAAAATCTACTGAATCTCAAAAGTTCAGGAGTATATAGCAGCAATAGACGATTCGCATTTTACATTTCAACTGAAACGTCATGAATCATCATGAATTAATTCTCCATGCTTCCTGGTTTCCAGCCTCCAGAGAAAGAGGGTGGTTTCCCACGTCAGGTGGGCAACAAGACAGAATGTGCCTTGCTGGGCTTCTCCCTGGACCTGCGCCGCGACTACCAGAAAATCCGCAATGAAATCCCCGAGGAGAAACTCTTCAAGGTTTACACGTTCAACTCTGTCCGCAAGTCGATGAGCACCGTTCTGAAGAACGCTGACGGCAGCTTCCGTATGTTCAGCAAGGGAGCCTCCGAGGTCCTGATCAAGAAGTAGGTGTCCTAAGTATTGGTGGCTTTTAACATTAAAACATTCCAGGTGAATAAAATGTGACTAAAAGTAAATGAAAACTATTCTAGAGACTATGACTAAAACTAAAATCTAAATCTTGCTGTCAAAATCAACACTGCTCTTCGGGTATAGGAGAACAAACAGGGTGTGATGATGGGGGTGATGCTGGTGGCATCCTTACACTCAATGTTCATTTGAGTGTTAAGGAGCAGAACGGACACTAGGTTCTGCTTTCGGGGGCCTTTTTAAGAATCTTTGACGTGTTGTATTACAAGTTAAAAACGTCCTTGGCCGTATATATATATACGAAGCTTCCTTCTCGTTCCTCCCAGATGCTGCAGAATCCTCACGGCCAGTGGCGAGGCCAAGGCGTTCAAGCCTCGGGACAAGGACGACATGGTGACGAAGGTCATCGAGCCCATGGCGTCGGAGGGCCTGAGGACCATCTGCCTGGCCTACCGGGACTTTAACCCGGCTGACGGAGAGCCCGACTGGGACAACGAAACGGAGATCCTCACGGGCCTCACCTGCATCTGTGTGGTGGGCATCGAGGACCCCGTCAGGCCGGAGGTATGACCACACCACGACAAGGTTGAACACGACACATTGCTGTATTATCACACTCTGCAATGATTCACATTTTAAAATGTGATAGTAGTAGTAGTAGTACTAGTAGTAGTAATTGTAGTAATAAGTAGTAGCAGCAATCGTAGTAAGTAGTTATTGTAATGTTCTATTTAGGCCTTGTTATTTTTTGTCTGTGCACATATAATTCTTAATTTAACGTTTATTATATTGCACTCTAATGTACAGAATATGCTATATAACTCTAGTTTAATGATTGTTTGATTGATAGATTTTTTTATCCCACAATATTTGTAACCCATTTTTTACACCCAACTCAATTGTCTAGTGTAATCCTGGGCGCTACACTTCCTCTGCCGACCTGGGGAGAGCAACGGACTGACCTCATGCTTCCTTCAATGCATGAGGAGTCCCTGGACGTAGCGCATGGAAGGAACACGTTATTCCAACCAGTCCTTTCCCCTCCATCAGGCGCCCCGGCTGGCCAGGGGGAGACCAGGATTACTGCATGTTTTTTTGGGGGGAAAAAAATGATTGATCGATTGTTGTGGTTTTTCCATGTTAGGTGCCAGATGCCATTAGGAGGTGCCAGCGCGCTGGCATCACGGTGCGCATGGTCACCGGAGACAACATCAACACGGCCCGCGCCATCGCTCTCAAATGTGGCATCCTGCAACCTGGGGACGACTTCATCTGCATAGAGGGCAAGGAGTTCAACAAGAGGATACGGAACGAGCTCGGGGAGGTAGGACGTGTTCTTGGTTCGAGAATAATAATAATATTAAAGTACTAAAATGAGCTTGCGGAGTTAGTTCAGTCAGGTATACTCGAGGGGTTAATATAGGCTGCGTTACTATGTGGGTGTATACAGTGTTATGCAAGAACCATAATGTCAAACGCTGACGTGGAAATCAGCTCACCGATTGGGCTATTTAAGCTCACAAGCCCAAACCACACCACAGGGTCGGGTCGGGACAAAACATTTTTTTTACAGGTCAACCACACCAATACAATCCTTGCAACTCAATGAGTTGCATTGGTGTGGTTTATCTTAAAAAACGTTTGTTGTTTCTATGCAATGTTTGCTCTCATTGCCACCGGTGGGCACTGCTATTTCTGTTCCCCATGGGTGGGTTGTTATTTTATATCTATATCCCTGCTGTTAATGGTTAATGATGGTTGTCCAATTGTGCCGAAAAATGTTGTTTTTCTTTCTTTTTTTTCTGCAGGTTGACCAAGATCTCCTTGACAAGGTTTGGCCAAAACTGCGTGTCCTCGCGAGATCCTCTCCAACGGATAAGCATACTCTAGTGAAAGGTATGCGGTTTCCTCTGGAATTCATTGGCAAATGTGATTTTAAGCAAAATCAGATGAAACTAAGAATATTGACTTGTGTCCACAGGTATTATTGATAGCACAGTGTTGGAGCAGAGACAGGTGGTGGCCGTAACAGGAGATGGAACAAATGATGGCCCTGCCTTGAAGAAAGCCGATGTTGGTTTTGCCATGGTAGGTATTATAAAGCAACGCATTGTTGCTTATAAGTTAGAAAGCCTTCACTAGAGCATACATGGACAACTGGCGGCCCCCACCTTCACTTAAAGAGGCTGTAGTGGAAACAGGAAGTACCCTAACCCAGTATGAGTAGGTCTACAGCATAACAGTTTTGGACATAGATATTTCTGTAGGTTTGCACCCGTCTCTGCTGTGCATACTGTAGCAGAGGCACTGAGGCAGTGACCACGGTCCACAAACACTGCCAAAATAGCATAATAGTAAAGAATGATTGCTTAGAACAGCCCTGAGTGTGTTAGCTGGTCCATACAGGTCCACTACTAATGGATGAAAACACTTGCTGCAGCAGTGTACTTCTGTGTACAGGTATATAGTTGTAGTTCTGTGTCTGCTGTCATCAAGTGGATAAAGTAAAGAACTACATTACTGCAAACATGTATTTCCCCCAGGGATAATATATAGCAGGATGGGCGACCATTTTACATAAGTACTTGAATAAGTATGTGTATACATGTTGTAGTTTTTTCTCTCACAATTGCCTGTCTAAAAAAAACAAAAACAAGGAAACTCAGAATTATGATACATAAATCTGGGAGATCCATCTTGAGAATGGGCTACTTGGAGACCCTGCAGGTGCCAATCTGTGGTTTGTGTCTGGCCTTTTGTGCAAAACAAGCCAACTTCTTGCAAACTTTGAAAGCCAACTGTAGCCAATCAGAATAGAATTATGAGAAATCTCCAGAGGTGCTTGTAGCATTTTATGTAAAAACTAAAACGTCATCATGATCGTGACAGCCCTATACCACCAAGGCTGTAGGCTACTACTAATGATTTGGTCATGCTCAGTGTGTTTACAGCCCTATACCACCAAGGCTGTAGGCTACTACTAATGATTTGGTCATGCTCAGTGTGTTTACAGCCCTATACCACCAAGGCTGTAGGCTACTACTAATGATTTGGTCATGCTCAGTGTGTTTACAGCCCTATACCACCAAGGCTGTAGGCTACTACTAATGATTTGGTCATGCTCAGTGTGTTTACAGCCCTATACCACCAAGGCTGTAGGCTACTACTAATGATTTGGTCATGCTCAGTATGTTTACAGCCCTATACCACCAAGGCTGTAGGCTACTACTAATAATGATTTGGTCATGCTCAGTATGTTTACAGCCCTATACCACCAAGGCTGTAGGCTACTACTAATGATTTGGTCATGCTCAGTGTGTTTACAGAAGAACAGAGCAGTTTCACATACTTCAGTAAAAGCTCTGGTCCATAGCTCTAATGCTGTTTGCATTCGATACAGAGGGGGGTGAAATTATGACAGGCATAGACTACTGTCGTCAAAATATGACTCCCAGTCAAAACACTTTGTGTTTGAAGTAGACACTCATGCTTTCTAAGGTGTGATTTGGGGCCATATAAGATCAATACAATCAACATCCTAATCTTGTCCAATAATTAGATAGGGAGGGGGTGAAATTATGACAGGCAGTTGCTGCTGTCAAAATATGACTCCCAGTCAAAAAGCACTAGTGTCTATGTTTTTTTAAATAGACACTACTCTAGGGTATGATTTAGGGCCCTAAAGATGAATACAAATTGAATATCATCATCTTTATACTGTCGAATAATTAGATGGGGAGGGGGGTGAAATTATGACAAGCAGTTGCTGCTGTCAAAATATGACTCCAGTGGAAGGGCAATACATCTAAATATATCTGACACTGACACCTACGGCAAGTGTCGAGGCGGTGCCATGTCATTGGTGTCACAGGAGGACAAATATCACCTAACCTGACCTGACGCGGTTCGTCCCCCCCACAGGGCATCGCGGGCACGGACGTGGCCAAGGAGGCGTCGGACATCATCCTGACCGATGACAACTTCAGCAGCATCGTCAAGGCGGTGATGTGGGGACGCAACGTCTACGACAGCATCTCCAAGTTCCTCCAGTTCCAGCTGACGGTCAACGTGGTGGCTGTCATCGTAGCCTTCACCGGAGCCTGCATCACTCAGGTGAGACACACACAGATCCATCCATCCATCCATCTTCAACCGCTTATCTTTGGCTAGCGGCTCCACCAAGAGAGCTCCAGACTCCCCTCTCCAGAGCAACATTAGTAACTTCCTCCTGGGGGATCCGGAGACGTTCCCAGGGCCAGTGTGGCGATTTAAATCCCTCCGTCTGGTCCTTGGAGACACAGCTACAGGTTCATAAACCTGGTCAAAATTATGGTTCAGAAGCCAATGGTGGAAAGTAACCAGACTACATTTAGTAGTAAGTACTGTACTTAAAAATGTTGAGGTATTTGTACTACGTATACTTGAGTATTTCAAATACTTTTACGTCTGCTCCACTGCATCTCAGAGGCAAATATTGTACTTTTACTCCACTACGATTATTTGAAAACTTTAGCTAGTTACTTTGTAGATATGGATTATTATTGCAAAACATACATTAACCACTTCAGCCCTATAGATGTCGGCCCTTTGAAAATAGCCGAGCCACAATGCGTTGCATCGCGAAGCATTGTGAGCTTGTAGATCTGCTATTTTCAAATTATTTTTTTTATACATTTGAAAATTTGAAACAGGGACATTCTGCAAAATGAGTACTTTTAGTTTTGGTACTTTAAGTACATTTTGATGTCAATACATTTGCGTATTTCTACATTGCAGTATTGATACTTTTACATAAGTAAAACGTGTGAGTACTTTTTTCCACCACTGTTTCCAACCAATGGTGTCACATTTCCCGTCATACACTGCAAATGATCTAATAGAAAATCCTATTTTCTTTTCTTTTCTTTGGCAGGACTCTCCTCTGAAAGCCGTCCAGATGCTGTGGGTCAACCTCATCATGGACACCTTGGCGTCCCTGGCGCTGGCCACCGAGCCCCCCACCGAGTCCCTCCTCCTCAGGAAGCCTTACGGGCGCAAGAAGCCCCTCATCTCCAGAACCATGATGAAGAACATCCTGGGACACGCCGTCTACCAGCTCACCATCATCTTCACGCTGCTGTTTGCCGGTCCGTTGGCTGCGGTCACGTTTACACGCATTGTGTCTAGACAAATACTAGTCATTGGTTAGACCAGTCATTAGTCCAGAGAACCTGGAGTCCAGAGATACACCCCATCTCAAACCCTCACCCTAACCCTATCCTCTTCCCAAAAACAATGTTTTCGAGTAAAATAGTTTTTACTTCTGTTCTGTAAAACTACTTTGGGTATCTAGAAAAGTGATATACTGTAAATCGTATATTATATTATAACATGAAGTGTAACAGATCTTTCCGTGTCCTTCCCAGGCGAGAGGATCTTTGACATCGACAGTGGCAGGAACGCGCCGCTCCACGCCCCGCCCTCCGAACACTACACCATCGTGTTCAACACCTTCGTCCTGATGCAGATCTTCAACGAGATCAACGCGCGCAAGATCCACGGCGAGAGGAACGTCTTCGACGGCATCTTCAACAACCCCATCTTCTGCTCCATCGTCTTCGGAACGTTGATCATACAGGTGAAGTATATTTATTTACCTTGCAGAATACAACGGTTATTAAATTATAATTTGTTATTGACAATAACAAATAAATTGTGCTAGGCTTGTAGTGTTTCTTTATGGAATCCTAATTTCTCTCTTGTGTTCTAGATTGTTATCGTGCAGTTAGGCGGTAAACCCTTCAGCTGTGTCCGCCTCTCGCTTGAACAGTGGATTTGGTGTGTGTTCTTGGGGGTCGGTTCTCTTCTGTGGGGACAGGTGAGGCACTTACGTTATTATAATCTTTTTATAATCCTTTGTCAGAGGAAAGAAAAATAGATTATCTTTTTAATAAGTGGCTATTATTGGAAGCCTTAAAATAAATATTGTGGATTATGTTGTCCCAAGGCGCTCTTGTATAAGCCTTAATGTGTGCTCAAATAAGGTCAGGAACATTACCATTAGCACTGGAGACTGGCAGGTTTATAATGCCACCCCTGAAGATGAGAGACACTGTCTGTTCTGTGATCTAGATGAAATTGAAAACGAAGTTCACTTTTTGTTTTACTGCTCTAAATACGATGACTGCATATTTGATGGAGCACTGCCCCCTGGTGGTGAAATCTTTGATGAAAAGCTGTATTATAGGGTATTTTATCACATGAACAGAATGTCTTTAAATCGCCTCCTCCATGTTGGTCCCAGCTGGTCTCCACCATCCCTATGGTATTTTATCACAAAATGTCTTTAAAACGTCTCCTCCATGTTGGTCCCAGCTGGTCTCCACCATCCCTATGGTATTTTATCACAGAATGTCTTTTAAAACGTCTCCTCCATGTTGGTCCCAGCTGGTCTCCACCATCCCTATGGTATTTTATCACAAAATGTCTTTAAAACGTCTCCTCCATGTTGGTCCCAGCTGGTCTCCACCATCCCCACCAGCCGTCTGAAGTTCCTGAAGACGGCGGGCCATGGAACGCAGCAGGAGGAGATCCCAGAGGAGGAGCTGGAGGAGATCATGCAGGACAAGGATGAGATCGACCACGGGGAGATGGAGATGAGGAGAGGACAGGTGCTGTGGTGCCGGAGCCTCAACAGGGTGCAGACTCAGGTATGTGGAGAGGACAGGTAGATGAGGAGAGGACAGGTGCTGTGGTGCCGGAGCCTCAACAGGGTGCAGACTCAGGTATGTCAGAGATGGAGATGAGGAGAGGACAGGTGCTGTGGTGCCGGAGCCTCAACAGGGTGCAGACTCAGGTATGTGGAGAGGACAGGTAGATGAGGAGAGGACAGGTGCTGTGGTGCCGAAGCCTCAACAGGGTGCAGACTCAGGTGTGGACGCAGTCATCAAACTAAGGATACATTTTGCACCGAAAGGGAAATTCTTGGCCGAAAACCGAATATCCGAATATGATTAATATTATATATTGTTTTTCCTACTATTGCTGTCATGGCCGTACCTTAAAGCTAAAACTAAAATAATAAGCACTATTATGGGTCCATAAAACATTTATTCAGCTCTTTTGAATGCATTAATTGCATACACTATTCGGTGATATATTTTCTGCCTATTTGGGCCGAAACCGAATAGGCCGCAATTTTTTTTTGCCATTTTCTGCCCAATATTACTTACTTACTTATTACTTACGTTGTATGAAATAAAGACATATTTTCTAATATCTAGAAAATAAAATATAAAAAAATGAAAGAGAACAATAGAATAAAAGAAAGGAAATCTTACATTATAAGGTCTAAAATGCACAGGCTAGATTAGAATATGCAAATGGTATAGGAGCCTAAGTGCCCAGAACGATGACTTTTTTATGCGTAAGAACTAAGAAGTATAGATGAAGTGAAAGCTACAGTATATAGAGGTGTAAAGTAATATATCCCAGCAAATCACCAGCATTCAAGCTTAACAAAAGGTTTCACTCATACAAGGTCACGCAGCGAAATGGATGCTCTGAATGGTACTATAGTAGCAGAGCTCAGCGGTCCAGGCACCTTGGCCGGTAGCCCGAGTCTGGCAGTGTGCCGCGGGTTCGACTCCCGATCCCGACGGCCTTTACTGCATGTCACTCCCCCATCTCTCTCCCCATTTCCTGTCAGCCTACTGTCTGTCCCTCTATAAAAAATATAAAATAAAGGTGAAAGCCGAAGAAAAAAAGTTCTCTGGTTCTAACTCTGTGTGCGTGTGTGTGTGTGTGTGTGTGTGTGTGTGTGTGTGTGTGTGTGTGCGTGCGCGTGTGTTCAACTCCTCAGATCCGCGTGGTCAATGCCTTCCGAGACAGCATGTCCCCGTACGACGGCCTGGAGACCCCGGAGTCTCGCAGCTCCATCCACAACTTCATGAACCACCCGGAGTTCCACATGGGGGACTCCCAGCCGGCCATCCCCCTCATCGACGAGGTGGAGGGAGAGGACGAGGCCCCGACCGACCGGAACTCCACCGCTCGCCGGCCGGTGCTCTCTAATCTCCCGGGCCTCCCGTCGGCGTCGGCGCCCAATCAGAACAACAACGCCGTGGACCGGATCGTCGCTCTGCACCGGGACAGCGGCAAGAAGAGCGGTCTGATCGCTCCCAATGCCACCGGCGGTCTGCAACCGGGAAGCCCGCTGCACAGCCTGGAGACCTCCCTTTGAACGGGGGCATGTTCAATGTCTCTCTAACCGCCCCGCTTCAAATGGACACAATCGCGTTTAAATCAGAGCGTTGAATGCTCTCAGCAGCCCGTCTACTGACCAGGCGAGATCTCAGTAGGAGCTGCATTCTGTGCTCTGATTAAACGTGATTTTTGTCCCTTTCAATGCATTGACAGCATTGGAAGCAGGAGCACCGCCCACTGGGTACTAAAGTCTCTCAGCCCACAGCGGCACTAACTCTTATCTGAGCCAGCATGAACTATACCGAGTTGGCAATCAAGAAAACACTTTTCACAAGTTTGGCTTGTTCTGGACTTGAGAACAGCAAACGTTTTGGACGGACATTAACCCACTTGGGTTTTACAGGTCATACTGTATTTTGTTATCTGTGTGTGCACCCATCCTACCACCCTACTACCCCCGAATCCCTCCTCCTACCTGGCTTCCATTTGTTTGTCGTGAGACCGAAACAGGTGTTAAACAGAGGCAAATTAACGTTTCTTAAAGATGGAGTGCCGTGATTTTTTCCCACCCTAAAACATGATCATCAGGTCTTATTGTTATATAAGGAGGTATAATTTTTTTCAAAAAAGTGTACAGTATTTGTTAAAATGTTTTTTTTTATGTGGGCACGCCCACCAGTTCATTAAGTATGCCTGGTTTGCCTGGTGGGTGGTGATGGGTGGTGATCCACCTGAACTGAAGCCGCACCCACAGCTGTAGTTGTATGATAAAGGGGGAGGGGTTAGGGGAGGGGCTGATAGTGTGATGTCACTATATTACCGTTTATTTCATTGGCCCGTTTGACTGTCAAGGGTTCAGCCTCCAGGAAGAAACCCTAAATACAAAGTTAATACACCATTGCACATAAAAACGACTCCAGGGTGTCTAATGAAGTACTGTCATAGACACATGAAAAACTGGGGAAAAAATGTGGCACTCCATCTTATATTATCAACATAAATTGATATATTGGCTTTTTGGGGGGGAACAAGAGCTGTTTACAAATTTGTTTAGACAAAATAGTGAGACAAGGCAAGGCACGTTATCTTGGATGATAAGCATACTGTATATTGTGAAACAAGCTTTTATTGTAACTGGACAATTTTCCATGCAGGTTGTATTCTGTACTCTGCTCTAGCATTTAGAATGATCTACAGTACTACACAGTACTGACTGAGAAACTGGCAGTGGTGGAAGTACTTTTACTGAAGTACTGTACTTACAGTACAATTTTGAGGTATTTCCAATTTCCAGAGTACTTGTACTTTTAGTACTTTAAGCCCATTTTGATGCCAATACTTTTGTACTTTTACTCAAATACATTTTCAATTCCGTACTTTTACTTGTAACGAAGTACTTCTAAATTGCGGTATTGGTACTTTTACTTACTAAAACAATTGAGTACTTTTTCCATCACTGGCAAATTGGCTGTGCAGATGTATGTACGCCTACAGGAATGTGTCCTCCGACATAGAACACCATCACTGAGACGGAACATGTTTCTGTAAGCATTACAAGTTACAACGCACCATCATCCGTGACGCTTTGTGAGCTTATAGATCTGCTATTTTCTGTAAGCATTACAACGCACCATCATCCGTGACGCTTTGTGAGCTTATAGATCTGCTATTTTCTGTAAGCATTACAACGCACCATCATCCGTGACGCTTTGTGAGCTTATGGATGGCTTATGGCTTTAGAGAGAAAGGAAAAACACGTACAGTATGTGTACAAATGATCCATGCTGCTGGTCTCAACACTGTAAATATATCCCTGTCATTGTTCTTCAAGCTATAGGTCCAAAGTTAACATTTTAATCTTCAGTGGAAGATGATATAAATTAGTTTGTGTATTCATTTAGTCCCTCGAGAGACAGACTGGAAAAGAGGGCCTCTGTTTTTCCTTTTATTTTTTGACGATGGGTTCTCAGATTGTGTATTCATAGACAAAAATGTTTAAAGTTAAGTGGATTGTTGGGTTTTAGGATTTTTATAAAAAATTAAAAAAACAAAAACAAAAAAAGAATCACAGTTATAGTTTGTTGTGAGAGAAAACCTCTGACATTCAATTTCTTAAATGTCCAGAGTGATATTTCACAAATATATTTTTTAGATCCGTCAGCTAAAAACATACAGCACAATGTGAAAAAGGTTCAGTAGAGGTTGAGATGCGTTCACTTTGAAACCATTATATACGCCCACTGATTTCTTATCCTGTCCATTCATTTGGCTGTGTGCAATTTTATTGAAACCTTCTGGTTTACTGGCTGGAGTATTAATAACTTTTTGAAATACCACAATTATGTGAATTATAGAAAGTACTTTTAAGAGTCTTAGACCTTCAGGACAAGGTTCTTTGTCGCAGCAGTGAAGCTACTTTAGAATGATTTGACATACTGTAAAATATGGCTTTTGTTTATACTATTGTTTATAAAGAGCAGTCAAGTCATGTTCATCACAAACAGAGCATAATGAGCCGGGTTGTATAAGCACCAGGTGTCTGAAGATCACCATTTTTGTTTCTTTGTTTTGGCAAGTCTGCTATGAAATTTGCCTTTTCTGGACCAATTGAACTCCATTGTGCATTTGCTTTTGGATTATGTAATTTACCATTTAAAAATGCATCTTTTAATTGATTTGGGGAAAAGAACAGACTTTATTTGGCTGGTGGTTTGTTTATCCATAATTTTCCTGAAGTTGGAATGATTTGTCCATCTCAGTTTTAACCACTTAAACCCTATTATAACTTAGTTCACCGGAGTCCTCCAGGGATCTATGCCATCATCTATGTTCGGTGAATGTACTGAAACGCCCCAGAATAGGGTTCAATAGCCAGGGTTCAAGTGGTTAGTGGATTATTCATACTTTGTAAACATTCTAAGAAGACAATATCTATAATGCATTATAAGAGACATCATTTATATAAAGCTGGATGCATTGTTGGTTATAATGCAGTCAAGCTACATAATGATGGTTATACTCATGTGTAATGTACACAGGTATACAGTCAGCTGATGACACGGATCATAATCATATACAATCATTTTTATAAAGGCTACCCGTTAGTCAAAGAGGTTTCTGCATGAAACAAATGCAAGGTAAGATGTTGTGCCACATTTCAACATCTTAACACCAAAACTCTACTCTTTGTAATGTAATATAAATATGGTCTTCCTAAAAGTTAAAAAAAGCTTTTTTTTATTTCACAATTTGGTAAAGTACAACATATCTATCAACATCCTCGAAAGTAAATGTGCTTACTGTGATCGATGTTCATTTTTTGAAACTTGTTACGTGTATGGTTTTGGACAATAAAGAACAATATTTAGTTTACCTTATGGACTGTCTATAATGTCTGTGATGCCGGTTTAGTGACAGCAATAGATCTAAAGTAACCAGAATATATATATTTTAATGGGCATGGCAAGCAATTCAGAAGCTGGAGCCAGGCTAGGACTAAAGTGAGAAGCCAACTTAATGCCTTACTATAACAGCATTGAATGAAGTAGTAATAGACATTTGGCAATTCTGTATCCATGCATAGCATTAAAGAAGGAGTGCCGGGATTGTTGTATGCGTCTATGGAGTTAACATTATTCCAATATACCCCCAGGTGTGGTTATTATATTCAAATAACTCAAAGACACGGGGAAGACATGTGTCTCCTCCGTGTTTGAGTGGTACAACCACTCCCTTACGGAGCCATGTGTATGGCTGGGTAGCTGGGTGCCTGGGTATGAGCACGAAAATAGCATGGTTGTTTTTCACCTGTGTGCAACCTAACACACACATTAACTATACAGTATATATGATTTTGGGTGTGCCAGTACAGCAACAGTACAGTACCACACGGTAACTGTCATTTCTCTACCGTTTTGGACGTGGGGCGGCTCGCCGGAACCGGGCCGGCACCGTGATCATGGCATTCCCTCTTTAACAAATGTTCTTTCAAGCCAAGGGTGTTCAGAAGGCGAGCCAGCCATCACAGTTTTCAACCTGGCATCCCGTTTTTGGCAAGGTGAACTGATCTACAGTGAAAGCTCACAACGCTGAGATGGGCAAATTCAAAAAAAGGTTTTTTTCCTTAAATAGGGCTAAAGTTAAAACAGCTACATAAAGTGATTGAGTCCCAACAGGACAATCATGCTTTGCCCGAATCCATATTCTGCCCATGATCATCAACAGTCAACAATCCATGCACAAAATTGTAAAGTGAATGAAAATTTGAGTTTTTGAACTTTAATGATCATAGTTTAAAACATTCACTTGTAACATTTATAGATAAAAAAGCAGCAAGGTGATCACAAATAAATTGTTCCATAAGAACGTGATAAACACAGACTTCATATTATGTAGTAAACAAACAGATCAGTAGACATGGACATAATGATTGTAGTAAACAAACAGATCAGTAGACATGGACATAATGATTGTAGTAGCACTCAAGTCGGCGGGACATCATTTGATCAAAAGGAGAAGTTGATCAGGGGAGCCTCGTTCACATTCTCCTTCTTTTCTGGACTCCATTTCATCAGGGGAGAGGTCAGATCAATTAACTGTTTAGAGAAGGAAAACATTCACATCAGTGGCATGCAGTTTATATATACACACACAAATCTAATAATGTGTGAATATAAGTAAAGTAAGAAATGTAAAGAAAGTATGTTCAAAACAATGCCAGATAGCACTCCAAAATTAGACGACACAGAAATATATCATTTATATAAAATATATTAAGTATAAAGAGAGTGGTGCAACAGCACAGTCACAGGTTGGGACATAGCTGTTCCTTGTTGTGGTTGCACCACTCAAAACAACAGTGTGGCAGTACAGGAACATAATCTTTTCCATGCTTCCTCACCTGTATCTCACCATCCTTGTGCGAGACGGTCCTGATGAGGTCTGGAGTATTGGACAAGTCGATGAGAGGTTTATCCTCAGGTTTAAACATAGAAACCGGGACATCCATCAGCAAAATCTAAGCAAGACATGAAGAAAATGTTGAAGATTTAAACCTCTCAAAGTCTCTCTTGTAGCAACTAAAATTAATTGGACAGCCAACTAGTGCTGGACGATTCTTGCTCAAATTTAGAAATTAGATCTCATAGGTGTCTGAATCTAGAGCGATAGGTTTTCAATTAATCTGTGCAGCACTATCAAATAGGGCTCAAGGGTTTTCAAAATCAGACTTAGAAATTGGGGGACCACCTCCCAATGTATGAATGAATGAACCATTGCGCTTTGAGCACTTGGAAAAGCGCTATAAAAATGCAATTCATTGATGTGTCACAACAGTAGCATTACCTCCTCAGTCTTGACTTCAGAGATCACTTCCTCAACAGACTGAAGCTCAATCAGGTTCACAATTGGCTCAGGCTCCTGGTTCTCTTCAGGGTTCTCTACGATTTCCTTCTGAGACTCCATGTTCTCTTCAACTTCCTGCCGAGGCGCCACATTTTCTTCAGGGTTCTCCACAACTTCCTGCTGAGGAAGCGTGTTCTCTACAACTTCCTGTGCAGCCTCCAGGCTCTGTGGACAGAATGTGTATTAGTTTTTCCAGGTTTTTCCATTTTGGGCAGGAACCCCTTTTGGTGTTTTAAGCATCATGTTAAACTTTAGCTATGGAAAAATAGCAGATCTACAAGTACATAGCGTGCCACTCAGTGGCGCGCTATGAACTTGTATGTCTGCTATTTTTTTTTAATCAGGAAAATGTGGCACAAATCTTTGAATATATATTCTTTCAGAGCAAACATTTTTAACTAAAATAGTTGCCTCCAGGATTGGCGTCGGTAGCCAATTGCATATATTTTTGGGGGTTCTTGACATGAAAAAGGTTGAGAACGACCGACATAGAAACATAGGGTGATTTAGAAGGCATTTGTAGAATCGTCCTCCGGTCTAAATGGGTTAAACCCTGCCTGCCTCGACATACCTGCCCTTTGACACAAGTCAGTGCTTCATTCTGCATTTGTGTCTGGAGAGCTGCTGGATCAGCATCTTCCAGAGAGAACAGTTGTTTCTTTGGTGAGACGACCATCTCCTCTGAGGCTGCCGAGTCAACCCGAGTAGAGCTGAAGAGAGGGAGAGGTACAGAGTCCAAAATCACATCTAATGCATGCATTTTACACTTTAAAAACAATTAGTGACTTTTGAAATGTGCTCTGCATGAAACATTACATTATGAATGAACTCTACTGGTGGTCAGGTATTTTACTCTTGCAGAGTAGCAAGCAATACTAATATCTCTAGACAGATGAGATTCTGCCAACAGCAGACACTGGTCTGTCGGGTTTGGCACGGGCTGCTTTTCACCATCTCACCTCTGGTTACTGGTCTTCCTGGCAGAGAAGAAGGCGTCAGCGGGGCCAGACCCAGGCAGCCTACTGGGGGTCATAGCGGGAATACCAGAGATGACGCTCCTGTTGACAGGGTTCGGCAAGGCAGAAGGACGTCTTATCCTAGACACGGAGGGTGTACTTTGGAACAAATGCGAATTCGGGACCACTTTTTCCTGTAGGAGACTTGAGGAAGAAATGTCAAGTTAGTGGAGAGAGGTTCGAGGGCATTTAAACATCCAAATTAAACAGGACAGTTTTAATTTTTTTAACACACAAGTACATGCACACATACCTGTCCAAACTGACAGCACTCCTTAGTCTCATTGGGATCTTGATCTTCAGTGGGTCTGGGGAGTGAACCACTACGATGGAGAAAAGGCACATCAGAAATAGAATACATCACAAGGACATTAGTTAAGTCTAATTAAGTAATGCTTGTGCAAGGTAGAAGGTAGGCAAACTGCAAACATGCAGTCAGGGTGGAAAATAAATAAGTCCTAACGAAAGCTTTAAAATTAACTTGGCTGTAGCAGATAACCAAAATAAACTTTAGGATGTCCAGCTTTGAGTGGACATTGAAGGTGAGGACAGCAGGGCGCAAATTGTGATTGGCCGGAATGTATGATGATAAAGAGCGCCCCACACTTCACACGGGTGTGATTTTTTTCATATTCTAAACTCTAAATTAGGCTGGCGGTGTGAAAGTGAATGGAGAATTTGCTATCACGAAAACATTGCACCAATGAATTTTATTTCTATACAACGAACCAGGTGAAAAAAGAACTCACCAGTTTCAGATCGCTTGAGTGCACTCAGCCGAGTACTGGGATTAGGGGCGATGAAGGCCATGGGTTTGGCCCTCGGGGGGCCCAGTGGCTGCTGGGAGCTCACACTAGAGACGGAAGCACGCTTGGCGGGGCTCTGTTGGAACGGAGTGGGGGTACTCGGTACGGCTCTCTTCACAGGCGTGGACCTGGCAAGTTTGGTCGGGTCCGTCGTGTCAGACATCTTCCGGGACTGGACTGAGAAGGACGAGGACCGCCGCAGACCTTTGACCGCGGCGGCGGCTGCAGGGGGCGGAGGAGGAGGATCAGCGGCTCTGCCGACGGGTGTGCAACGGCGGGTTTTGGCAGCGGCAGTACTCGTGCTGGCGAGTCTGTTCATGCTAGTCGGCGCACGGCTGCTTGGACCACTGGTGCTCGTGTTCAGAGAAGCGCTGAGTTTTCCTAGGATGGTTTCCAAAAGCCAAAGAAGATGGGTGTTGTAGGTGAAGTTGGTGAACACCAGATGGCACCAAAGACAACAGGATTTAGGAGGCAATAATTTATGATGCCGCTCAAATACCAAAAGTGGACAATAGTCAACAGTCTTAACAATCTCAACATTCCTCTAAATACAACGGTCTTCTAGACATTTACACGTTGAAACATGCCCATTACAGATATTTAATAGACATACTGTAATCGGCTTATACATTTACAGTACTAAACAAAACATTGGCCGATTTGTACACATTTTGCAGCCAATTAACACATGACTGTTGGTATTTAAGCCAACTTCCTTTAAAAATCACATTATATACATACAATGGATAGCTTACCTTTCCCAGTAGGAGAAACGGACATGTTGGAGTTTAAGCTAGACAAAGAGGAAGAGGGTGCATGTCTTCTGGCGTCTACCACTCCCCTCGCCTGAAGAGGGTGAGCTTTGGACCTCAAACCAACCTAGAATCATGATATGGGGCAGGAACACCCCCACTCAGTCTTAAACATTAATCAAGCAGGGAGCCGGGCCAGGGGTCTCAATTTGCTTTTAAGACTCCGTAGTGCTGATCCGGAATCAGTCCTTGAAAACACCCCCATTAACGTCACACTAAAAAGCTAAGAGTTTTGGTAGAAAAAAAAAGACGAACCGAGTGGAAAAAAGATCTATGCCGCCATAATTGGAAAATAAGTTAAATAAAAATATTAAGATAAGATTCCATTTTGATCATTCCAAAACTCTGCACTGGGTGGGGGAGATAGCCAATTGCTTATTGGGCATTTGAGCCACAGACCACCATTTGATGAGCTTTAGCCTCTCAGAACAAAGACATGGAACATTTTGTCGTCGTTGGATAAGATTTTGTTCACAATTCCATGATGTATTTATTAATGTGGTACCAGGGGAGAGATAACCGCCAAACATTGTAAAATAAGTCTTAGTCTTCTTGTAAGTAAGTAATGCAGATGTTTAACAATGATTTAAAGGAATAATCTTTGAGTCATTAAAAAATAAAAAGGTTTAACTCTTGAGAGCGTAAAATGAAACCAAATGGACCCATAAGGTCCATTTGGTTTCATTTACCATTTGGTTTCATTTTACGCTCTCAAGAGTTAAACTATATACGTACCTTGCTTGATGGAGCCAGTCTGGAGGCATTCTCTGCAGGCACTGCTCTGGTCTTTGCAGTCTTCAGTGAAGAGGCAGAGCTTGTGGCTGGAACTAGCGGCTTGCTGGGGAGAATCCCACTGCTGCCCAGGCCGGCCTTGCTTCGCAGTGCCATCTTGGGCTGCGTCCTAGTCTTCGACGACCCAGAACCAGGACTGGAGGTGTTGAGACGAGCCCGAGAGGAGTTGACACGGTCACGCACGCCCGAGCCAACGCTGCTGCTGCTGCTACTACTGCCACCTTTCAGCAAGCGTTTCTGAATGGCGGGCGGAAGCAGTTTCACGGGACTGTCCTGTACACAGAATGTCTCCCGTTTAATTGGACTGAGAGCCCGAGTAAATGGCTTGCTGAACATGTCCAGTTTGGCCCCAGCGTCCTGCACAAAGTCAACAGCCATATGGTCTTGCCTCTCAGCAGGCGCAGTACCGTCTGTCTGTCGGTCCTCGAACCGAGTGGATAGTTTCTGGGCTTCACTGCACACTCGGTCAAAGTCCTCTCCAGAGCAAGGACTCCACAGCTGCTCCTCAGCCACAGAAGAAGGCCCACTGCTGACACTGTCCATGGCCAGATGGACAGTGACCTTGCCCTCGTCCGTGACTGGACCCACAAATACTTCATCCTCACCTCCGTCTTCTCTGGAACTGTAAACAGGGGATAGAAATAATACAGTAAACAAATACCAGTGATTTAGGTATGCCTGAGTGACACTGGCAGCAAACCGTCATGCGTTACATCATTGTCACACAATCCCAATTCCCAAACCTGTGGACATTTTTAATTAACACGTGAAAGGAGTGGACATGACATGATGATTTCCCGTTTTTTATAGAAGTGCATCTGTAAGTCTTTAAATGTTCTGATGAATTCTGAGGTCTTTAAAAGTTCTGAGGTTAAGGAGGAGTGCCTTGTATTGTGTATGCTGCAGTGGAGGGCAGGCCCTTAAGTTGGGGTCCAAGAAACCTTGAACAAAGTCTAGTCTAGTGCTTTTCGGTCTCGTCCTCAAAGTAGCAGTTTTTGCATGGACTTGTGCGTTCGTTTGAAATGTACCGAGTCTACATACTGTGAAATAAAAACGTCAATCAAACCTCGCAGAAGACATTGAAACGTCGAAATCAAACTTCTCCTCAGCCAATGTATAGAAGACATCTATGGAAAAAGAGGTATACCGGTACGTTAACTCAAAGACACAACCACGCAGAGCTGCTAAACAAAGTGTTACAATTTTATACAATCACGGTTGAATTAATCCTATATTTACCGGCAGTAGAGAAGGCATCCATTCTCGGGCAGTGCAGTCAATGTAAAGTGCTGATTCAAAAGAGACAGAATACCTTCACGTTAAGAAAAATAAGTATTTTAACAATTTGTAATTCCCTAGAATCAGGGGTGACCAATACCAGTAGATCACATAGGCTGTGCAAGTAGACCACATGACATGTTCCTAAAATATAGAATAATAAGAATATAATAAAAAACTATTTTTGGCATCTACCACTTGAATTAAGGTGACTTGATTGACATACAAAAGGACCTGTGACTTGTCACCTCAAACCCACAAAGCAATACATTAATTGTGCAACTGTGGATTTCCCAAACGAACCCCGTTTGAAAAAAGTAGCCGGGGCGCTCGGACAAAAATGCTTTTTATTAAACAACGCGGGATGCAGCAGTGCTAGCGTTTGGGCTGCTACTAAATAACACCCGTGGGAGAAAATGTGAGTACTTTATATTTGAAATCTGAATGTTTATATATACGGAAATGCAGCGAGTGCCAAAAATAGGGTGAAGTTACGTCAGGGTTTCAGGGCTAGGGCATATGCTACCTAACCTGACGGCAGTTCACCTGAGTTCACCAGTGGTTTCACCAGGCTACATGCTACCATGGGCATAATGATAGCAAAAACAAAACATAAATATCTAAAAACCACACATTGTGGCATACTGTAGCATTACTGCAATGTCAATGTCATTATTATTTATAATTAGTCATCATGCTACGCATCACGTTTAGTCGGTCAGCTGATATAGTGCTGCAGGCAGCTACATAAATAAATGAAACATAGTTATATTTAAACAAACCACGAAGACGACAGTCACACACCGACAACTTCCAACCACAGACGACAAAATACATATTTAATATATTGGCGTTATTATTGTTTTAAAGCAGGCAGCTTACCGTAAAATAATCTTCCCCAAACAGTCAGTCAGCGACCAAGCAAAACAAACATGTTTCAAATGTCGTTCTTTTATGCGTGAAACGTGCTTCACCATTGGTTGGAAACATCTTACGGAAGTGCACTGTTTGAGAGTTGGGTAATGTAGTCCATAGATACAGTCAGTCAGCAGTGGAAACGTACACAAAACGTCACCGTTTGCGCTCAGAGGGCACCGCAGGGCAGACCTAATTAAGGGGCAGACAGTAGGGTGATCAAAGTGTTCATTTATAGGGACAGAAGTATCACTTGTCTGGGACGGGACAGGACGGGGGGTGCGGGGTAGCAACTTATTACTTAAAACCTTTGATTCTAACATGTAAACAAAATTAAATAAGAAGGTTGCCTCTTCCTATATTTTGATTCTGGAAAGTTATGCAAATTCTGGCATATTTTCATATAATGCTTAGATTAGGAACCCAAATTTGGAGCTTCCGACTTATTTTGGTATTGCCATTAACACCTGAATGCAGCCTGACTACTGACCAGTAATGTTATATAAACCAACCAGAATCTCAACTGAGAATACAGGTTCTGTTTCAAGCTCCGTGCCATGCAGTTCAAACCTGTCACCCTGCACTGCAGAGCCACTAGTCTATTACATAGACTTCATAGACAAGCACTTACCTGTTGTTCTGTAGGCCTATAGCTGCTGATGCCCTTTTAGGATGACCAGAATCAAATCCAAACTGTTAATTTGAGGGACAGAAGTATTTGTGTGGAACCGGGGGGACGGGGCGGCGTTAGCAACTTATTACTCAAATGTGTTGATGTCATTTTTGACCATAGGCCTAATAATGCCTATCATTTTATTATTAAACCCCTCTGATCTCACATTTGGTTGTAAATGCAAATTTTGGTCATGGGTAGTTCTAGTATGGCTGACTTGGTACCGTAGCCTAGGGGATATTTCTCTTGTTATTTTAACAGACTTAATAGTAGGCTACATTTTGCAGGAAAGAGGCAATGAAAAGTCCTGGCAATGAGGGACTGTCCCACGCAAAGGGACATATATGTATATGTCATAGAGTTCAACTTCACACTGTCTGCCAGACAGTGTGAAGTTGAACTCTATGACATACATATACCTACCTAAATATGACCTGACCTACCAAGTTTTAGCCGGTTTTAGCCTGTTTTGCGTGCGCACACACACTCATGTGTTTCAAATATTACACAAACTAGGTTTCATATATTATGTTCAAATCTGAACCAGTTAAAAAAAGATATTAGGCTATTGCATTGCATTTATTGTTAAAAAGGTTTACTTTGTCTAATTTTATAACATTCCTTCATATCATATTTATATTTTGGAAACTACGTACAGATACAAAAATGGGACAGTAGCATCAAAATAATTAACCTTGATTTAATTGTACTTGTGTTAAGTAAGCTCCACAAGATCAGGGATTCATATTTTATTTGCATACCGGTATGTCAGAAAACTACACCATTGAACAGTGGGTATCTTTGTGCAAGAAACAGCTGTCTCCCTCCAGGGGTAGTCTAGTCTCGTCTATGTGGGCAGGCATGTGCATGGGAATTGACAGCAGGTTTTCAAGGCACAGTGAGAGTACGTGACACAGTACATCTTATCAGAAGATATGCAACGAATACGTTTGTGTTGCATGACAGGAGGTATAAAAGGAGCTGCTTTAGCGACTGTTTAAGCACCGACACTGTTCTCCTAACCACAGGTTGTTAACATGGCTGCCCTCAAGTACGTCCTGGCTCTCGTGGCCCTGCTCGCTGTCTCTGCCTGGGCTGAGGAAGAGGTGAGGGGTTCCGTGATGAAGATTCAATGTACTTTTACTTAAAGGACAACTTTAGTTTTTTTCAACCAAGGTTCATGTTTTAGGTTGTTATTAGAGAAAGTAAAAGATTGTTGTTTTGTTTTGTTTTGTTTTTTTAATTTGCTGCTTTCTTTAGTTTTAGGGATTTTAGCTGTTTTTGACAGGGGGGCAGGGGCATTCGAAGTATGCGGCAAATGAGGCAAAATATGTACTGTATATTATTTTTTATAGCGATTACACAATTTTATAGCGATTTATTTTTGTATTATTTACTGTAGACCATTTACAGGAAATTACATCTGGCCACAAAAGATCATGGGATCTACTGAATGTGAAGGGGTGACAAACTGTTACAGTATGGCATACCTTATAGTACCCTCCTTCACATTCTGTGATCTTTTGTGGTCAGATGTAATTTCCTGGGGTCTATAGTAAATAATAAAATAATAAATCGCTATAAAATTGTGTAAAAAAATACATATTTAGCCCCATGTCAAAAACAGCCAAAATCCCTAAAACAAAAGAAAGCAGCAAATGAAAAAGAAATAACATTCATCTTTTACTTTCTCTGATAACAACCTAAAACATGAACCTTGGTTGAAAAAAAACTAAAGTTGTCCTTTAAGTCTATAATTAATTTGTCAGTATATGTAACTTCTTGCCTTGACACCATCTGTGCTGTCTTCATGTTGGAAACACCTGCTGACATTTTGCTTTCTCTTTCTACCCTTCTCCGTGTGCTGTCATTCTGGGCTGAACCTTTTGGTGAGTACAAACAGTAATAATACACATTTTATCCGCTGTGTAGACCAACAGTTACCCACTGCTGTGAAAAACAGCATTATTATCACTCTGAAATGAAAGAATGCATGACAGCAAAATGATTTTACATGCAGTTCTATTTTGTTAAAAGAAAGGGGGGGGGGGGGGGGAAGCGATATTTATTGTTAAAATAAGTGTTAAATAGCTCTATATATTCCAATAGCAATCATTGCCACAGCATAGCATGTTTGTTCAGTAACTGGGGTCTTTGTAAACAGACATGCATTTCAAGGTTGGCATACCAATTTTATCCAACCACGAGAGAAGTGATACAGGACAGGACAGTGAAATTGGATGTGATGAAACAAAAACACAAAAAATGAGAAGGCAAAAATGGAACTGGAACACTATAAAACCGAAGCCGATACACAATATTTGTCATGATCTCTGTCATTGTACGTCTTTGGTATAAAGATTCAAGAAATGATGAATGCTTCAATGTGTTCAACACAGGTCACCCAGGAACTGTCTGTCGGTGAACTGCTGTACAAGGCCAACAAGGATGTTGGTGAGGCAACATTCATTATTATTTATTCATTATTATTGGTGATGTGTCTGTAATCCTTTATAGGGGTACTAAAACATTGAGCCTGTGATTTATGTGCAGGCACCGATCGCGACACAGTTTGGAATACATGCATTATTTTACACATGTCTGTCTGTTAGACCACAATGCTTGGCTTGGAACGAGGAATACTTGTATTCAGGTTCCATGTAAACAGTTGGGTATGAATCTCCCTCACTGAGCAATTAAACATTTAAACATCTATATATAGACCGTCTACATCTAGCTGTTTCAACGTCTAATCTAAGAATAGGCCGGTAAAAAAACCCTAGATTTTAGACATAATTATTTTAGACATCTAATAGGCCCTGAATAATGCTCAGTGGGCTCTGTTCGGAATGAATTAATTCTGAATGAATAAATATTGTCCATGTAGAGTACAGTATGTAAACGCAGCCTGTATGGAGCTTGAATAGATCTGCTATTTTCAGTGCATGACATGCACCGGCACACAACTACAAAGTAGTCACCATGTATGTCCTCCCTCGTGTTAACTCACACAGTGCACACCGCGGATGAGCCCTACATCGAGGACGACATCGCCTACGAGAACGAGAACGACAGGAACGCCGATCCCTGCACGTCCCGTGGTTGCATGTGGGGAAAGTCCAACGACGGAAAGGTCTACGTGCCCTACGTCATCAAGAACTCCTATTGTAAGTTATAGTCTCATCCCTACGTCATCAAGAACTCGTATTGTAAGTCCTGTAGTCTCACCGTACACACGTTTATTCAAAGTATCTAAGGTCTACGTGCCCTACGTCATCAAGAACTCCTATTGTAAGTCCTGTAGTCTCACCGTACACACGTTTATTCAAAGTATCTAAGGTCTACGTGCCCTACGTCATCAAGAACTCCTATTGTAAGTCCTGTAGTCTCACCGTACACACGTTTATTCAAAGTATATGGTCTACGTGCCCTACGTCATCAAGAACTCGTATTGTAAGTTCTATAGTCTCATCGTACACACGTTTATTCTAAGTATCATTAGAACCAGTATAGAGGGTATGCGCATGCTTAAAGTGAATGGCACATTGAGTGGCAAATCGAGTGTCAAAGCAACATGCGAAGTGAGTTTAACATTGTGTAACGTTGTTTAATGCAATCAGATAGCGATGACTGTGTGGATGTATGGGCCGTCAAGGCCAGAAAGTAGTTTTTTGCCACTCAGTAGGCATTCCTGCATAATGATGATGTCACGCGCATACCCTCTATTATGACTTTATCCGTATATAGTTTTAGTTTTTTCTGACCCAATTACTGTTCTGATAGCTTCCAGAGAGCTCCAGATCATTGAACGTGGTCTTCAGTCTTTCGCCAGCTTCTCCTGCATCAACTTTGTGAGGCGCACCAACCACAGAGACTACCTCCACATTCAGTCCCTCAACGGGTGAGGATGAATAATGCCTGACGTTCATAGTCCGTTCCACGTTGGTGCCACGTATACTGGCTGCAAGTTGCAACAAGTAGCCTAACAGATTTGAAAGTGGAAACTTTCAACAAGATAAAAGATGGACCTCTGTTTAGTAATGAACAAAATAGATCATGTCAAACAGTACACCTTTCATGAACATTTCTAGGTTTTACTTTCATTCAAGCAGGTATAGATATTTAACTTAATGGATATCAGACATAACTGAGGTGCTGACTGGATGACATTTTGATAGCTGATTTTGTTTTCCTATTTCATATTTTCATTGGTTTAGTATGCATGTATTCACTGGAAACAAGAAAGCATAAAATCAAATTGCAGCTGCAAGAAGTGCTAGATATTGTACTCAGAAGACGGAATTATAGCACTTAACAGCTGTCATGCTCTGTATTTATTATGTCATGTTAAATAATGAAGAACAGATACATAAGAATAGTTTTATTTAAATGTTGTTGCTGTGAAATAATATATATTTAAAGATTTGCACACGTTTTCACAATCTCTCAAAAACAGCAGATCTACAAGTTTGTGTAGCGCGGACCGTGTTAAAAGCTAAAGTGAGACGGATGCGTTCCAGCTATAGGTCTTAATGGGTTTCAAATGATGCTTGTATGAGCTCTGTTGGACATTGTGTAAGAAATGTCCTCTTTCTCTCTGCGTGGCGTTTGCAGGTGTTACTCCTACGTGGGTCGTACCGGCAACGCCCAGACCGTGTCTCTGAGCCGTCAGGGCTGCGTCTACCACAACACCGTCCAGCACGAGCTGCTCCACGCCCTGGGCTTCAACCACGAGCAGACCCGCTCCGACCGGGACAACCACATCCGCGTCCTCCTGCAGAACGTCCAGAATGGTCAGATGTCCTTTAATTATGCACACGTTCTTCCTGAATCCTTAAATAATGATGATGATGATGATAATAGTAATACAGCGCAAAGTGCTTTACATGGCAAAAAAAGAGAGAAAAACACAAACTTAAAATAACATTAAAACAAGCAAAACATGATTAAGAGTAAGACAGTAACTCCCAAAACCATATAGCTCAGGCGGAGAGACAATCAGAGACATGCAGACATGCAGACATGCAGACATGCAGACAGACAGACAGACAAGTACAGGCACACAAGCTGCTGATTTTCTCACAAATACTGATTGCAACTATTTATAAATCAGGAATTCTCTTTGTTTCTAGGCATGCAGCACAACTTCAACAAGATCAACACCCTGAACCAGGGAACACCCTATGACTACAACTCTGTCATGCAGTACCACAAGTGGGTTTATGTTCTCTTGTCAGAATACTGTATATCAGCATGTTCCCGCTGCAGTATAGAGCGTATGCGCGTGACATCATCGTACCTGGAAGTTATGTGGGAACACCCACTGAGTGGCAAAAAACTACTTTCTGGCCTTGACAGCCCATTCATCCAAACAGAAAAGTCCTGTCTGATTGCATTAAACAATGTTAAACTCACCAACATTGCAGCTGAACGGAAACCTTGAATTATCCTCTTTCTATCTGCAAAGTTTTTGTTTCATGAAAATCCACCATAGAAACGTTATGAGCTACTTTCTGTCAAGAAATGCCCTGCATTTGATTGTTTTTTGTGTCAGAGTTTGGAAGTGCTTGTTTTCCATAACACAACATTTTGCTGCCTCCTGCATTATGTGACATTTAGAAACAGGTGGTGCGCAGGTCGGTTGAGTGATTTCCAACGAGCGCTTCCAAACTCCAACACTCAATGCTGCTCAATGTTTTGCCACTCAGTCTAGATGAGGGGGGCGTGTCCTGATGGGAAACTCATGCATGTGCATACTCTATGTTCTTCTACCTGCCTTCCATTAAAACCCATTTTGGGGCGGGAGCCCATTTTGGTGTTGGCATTATGTTACGCTTTAGCTATTGAAAAATAGCAGATCTACAAGCTCATAGGGCGCCACCGAGTGTCGCTCTACGAGCTTGTAGGTCTGCTATTTTTTGAAAACGACTGACATAGAAACATAGCTTTTTCAGAAAACTGTCAGGATGTATAGAAAAACATTTTTAGAATCTGATGTCAGGTCAAAATGGGTTAAACACTCTGAATACGATGTGTTCTTTGTGATGACCACCAGGATGGCCTTCTCCAAGAACAACCAGCCCACCATGGTGCCCATCCCCAACCAGAACGTTGAGATCGGCAGAGCCACTCAGATGAGCAGGAACGACATCGACAGGCTCAACAGGCTGTACAAGTGCTAAGCAGTAAGGTATACAGTAAACTCAACCTCCACAGATCCTGCTGTGGTCATTATTTTAACATGAATACAAAAACAGACTCCTTTATCTGGTTTTATTTATACTATGCATTCATACGTACATGCATCGCCGCCGGTTTCCTCAACTTGTACAGTAGGCCTATGTTGTCTAAAGACAAAGGGAAAGCATCAGATGTTGTCTTCAGTTTGAACAAAAATAAAACTTGAGCAATATGTTGTATAGCTTCAAAATGTGTTGATATTCACCTCTGATATAATTGTATGTTTCTGTTTTCGTACAGGTGACTGAGACATCGCAAGGGGAACCTGGATGGTTCTAATCCTGTGTTGGTGCTTTCTTCACTTTAATGTGGTCTAAGATACTGATCATGAAATCAATAAACAACTTCATCTAGCCATTAACCTACGACGTGTTCCTTAGTTTTTTTTTTAGTTCAGTTTGACGGCCATAGCTGTCTGAATGTTGATCGATCTGTCTGCCTCTCTAGCTGCATCTCAATTCCAAAACATATTCTAATTCAAACCATGTTTTGGTGTTTTGGTACCACAGCACCTCAAAGGCCCTTAAAACAAGGCTCCAGACTTCCCTAAAAAACTGGTCAGGCTGCTACTACTACTTGGCCTCACTCCCCGAACCCGCCTCACCCCTGCCCATTTTCACAGACTGGAATGGTTTTGGGTTGACGAGTATAGCATCTTGCAATGGGTCTGGTCCACAAGATTCACTACAACACCAAGATACCCACCTGTCTAAATACTTCCTTAATGTCAACCAAGTTCACACCAGAGGGAGTTCAACAAACCATGTGCAACCCAGATTCTGCACAAACAAGGGACTACAGTACATTAATTTCGCTCCTATGCCACCAAAATGTGAAACGCCCTACCAACAGCCATTAAGACATGTGAATCCCTTGACTCCTTCAAAACCACTCTCAAAGGGCACCTATATCGGCTGCAAATTAAAAACTTCAGTTGCAACAAAACAAAAAGATTTGTTTTTTTAAATAATTTGGGGACCCCCCAAAATAATTTGGCGACCCTCCGAGGGGTCGCAACCCAAGGGTTGAGAACCCCTGTACTAGATTACTGTAATTACATTCACTCTCACTATGTGGGGAAACAGCACATTGTCTCTGCAATCTCAAAATAATGAACCTATCAGTATCAGTGCATGAAGTGCATTGCAAAACTCCTTCCCTGAAAAGTGGCCTGTGACTCCATGTGTACCAGAGGAATGCATGTGGCTCTCTGTACTCTGTACCAAAAGTACTGGCGAATAGGAACAAAATACATCTGATTTCATCATTCACAATGTGGCTTGAAAATCTCCCTTTAGGATTGTAGAGAAAACCATGCAGTCCATGATGCATTGATGCTACTGCTGAATGTGTACCTCACAGAGTCATTGACGTGTCACTCGTAAAACTTTAGTTTATCTGGGGGCAGTTGTATGAGCAAAGATGCTCTTCTTCATTCACTATTCGAAACAGCTGAGAAGGTCCACTACACACAGAAACACCAAAGTACAGGAATGTACCTTAAATAAGTGTACCTTAAATAAAATAAAAACTGAGCCAAGCTGGAGTTGGAAATACATTGTTTTCAACGAGGGCGGCACAAATAAGAACTATTTTAAGCACGTGTGCAACATGCCAACTGTTTTAAAGTATTGTACAGTAACAACTAAAGTCTCTTTAATGTTTATGTTGTACTATTACTATACAAAACAATTTAAAATAAAGGGTTTAAGATCATTAAAGCTGGTCTGTTGCATTTCTGCCTACTTCCGGTCCAGGACTTGTTTCAATAGTTTCAATAGTAGGAGAGAGAAGTGAACAAAACACAGTTTGCGTAACTCTGTCTATATCTAAGGCTCTGTGTCACTCCATCAGTACTCTTACTACTCTACAGAATTGTACCTTTAACATTGGTACACATTATTGTACCTTCTTGGTTGTACCGTAACCTCTTAAAGAATATTTCTGTACCCCTTGTATGAACATTGTACCCGTTTGTACCGCACGCACACACGCGCACACACACACACACACACACACACACACACACACACACACACACACACACACACACACACACACACACACACACACACACACAAAGCCATTTAATCAATCAAACGATAAAGATCAAAAGTCAAATTTAAGTGTTGAATTGTTTTTATTACAGTGAGTGACTAATTCAGCAGAATACACAGATGAGACTCTTGCTGGACTGACTGATCTCGATTGCCATCATACAGTAGGTCTTATCCTTGGATTGTCTCTCAACCACCTGGGAAAAAAGCAGAAATGTAATTAGAACTTCACAGATACTCAAAAATAGCAGATCTACAAGCTCATAGTGCGGCACTCGGTGTCGCGCTATGAGCTTGTACTGTAGATCTGCTATTTTTCAACGGCTAAAGTCTAAAAAAAATGGTTAAAGTTGTTAAAAGCTAAGGCGACACAGACGTGTCCTCAGGTCTAAATGGGTGTATGGAGGTACCTATAGGCTTTACGTGGCTTCTTCATTTACAGCCGTACAGCCTGTTGAGTCTGGTGATGTCATTCTGACTCATCTCAGAAGCCGTGCCGAACTCCTGGTCGGCGTTGGGAGTGGGTACCATGGTGGGTCGGCCGTTCTCGGAGAAGGCATACCTGAAATCACATCATATAAAACACATTGAATAGTTTGTCTTATAGCACCGCCGAGGAGCGGCCCGGAGGATAATTTCACATTCATTTTTTCCCATAGCCGTTTCAGAAAGTATTTATTTAAAGACCCGTAAGCCTCGGACAAAGCCAACTCGGATGGTAACAACTCATGACAATAAATACAATTATTTTGGGCCAAACAGATAATTAGAAAGAAGAAAAAAAAGGGCAACGTACAACACTTTTTTTTCTCTCTTTCTAATTATTTGTTTGTACACAACTGCAATTCAGTGGTTTAAAATAACTTAGTTTTCTCCACTAACTTGTGGTACTGCATGACAGAGTTGTAGTCATATGGAGTTCCCTGGTTCAGAGTGTTTTCCTTATCAAAGGCATACGCCAAACCTGGAGAGAAAGGTGACATTAATAACAAGTGACATTAATGGAACAATATTCTTCCTCTGAATGAATCACTGACCAGCCCTCAAGGTCAAGGTCATGCATGCTTGTCCCAAGCTGGGCAATTCATTTTACAGCAGATGATAACAAGTCTAAAAACACAGTATACATAGTAAATATACAACAATATCACAAGATACAGGTTATTACATTTAAGTGCAACTAGAACCAAAAGTGTACAACTACCACCCACCCCTGAAACCAGCAGCTATGTGCCCCTGCGTCCCTTGTTGATGGCCTGAGTGGAGGTAGGTATAAATGAGATTTTATACCTGTTGTTTTTGGTTACAGGGGTCTTTAACCATTGGACGAAAGGCAGGAATTCATATTCCCGGGTTAGGGGGTGAGAGCTATATGTCTGCTCTAATTGATTATGCTTTTTTTTTAGCACCTGCTCGTCCTATAATATGACTCAGACAGCATAATTTGACCCCCACGATCTTGCTAGTCCCCTTAACAACCCCGTTCTAAAGCACCAATGTTACCATACCAGCAAATGGCAGCAAAGGAGACGACAGACTCAATGAAGGCCCCGCTGTCTTCCACAGTAAATCCAACACATCGACACCTATATTCACTCTCTCACCTGGAGTGATGTTTTGCCAGAGGATGCGGATGTACTGGTCCCTGTCGCTGCGACACTGCTCGTGATGGAAGCCCAGCGCGTGCAGCAGCTCATGCTGCACCGTGTTGTGGTAGATGCAGCCCTGGCGGCTCAGAGAAAGGCTCTGCTCATAGTACCGACGACCAACATACGAGTAGCACCTGGAGATACAAATTAGCAGACGCTCTTAAGTCTTAGTCCGGGAGCGACTTTCAGCAAGCAAGAGCAACACATGGTAATGCATCAAATATAAGAGCCTTTAACATCCGTCTAACAGTAGAATATCTGTACAATTAAACTACGAGTATACACTATAGAGTGCTACATAACATGCTATCTAAATGACATAAGATTAGCTTTGCATTCGCCTGCAAGGTCATTGAGGCTAATGCAAATGCTCCGGGCTAAGATGGAGTCTGAACTGAAGAGGTGAGTTTAATGAATACGGCGGAAGATTTGGGAGTGAGTCTGCACTCTGCAGTTCTGATTGAAATGGGAAGTTCATTCCATAGTTTTGGAGCCAAAGTCGGATACATTTCAGAGGAATATAATCTAGTTCACTCTAAATTAAATAAACCATTTAACATCACTGAAACACACAATCATAATCACCCGTTTTGTAGAGAATCCTAATGAAGTTTTAAAACAGATTGGAAGTTGGAACAGTAGATTCTTAGTTGGAATAGTAGCTTGTATAATAAACTGTATAATTATTTGTATCGTGTTGGAATTGCCATGTGTATAGGAAAGGCAACTCAGCATAAAGGCCAATTTAAATTTTTGGTTGCAGACTTACCCCCAAGTGTCTGCAACTATTTTTAAACATGTATTAGAATCAAAATGATGTTGCTGTTCTGTTTTGTTGTTTTTTTTGTTTATTGCTTTGAAAAAGTTGTATTATGTTGTACTGTATCTCGATGACACTGCAAATGAGGGAACCTCAATGTCAAAGGTTTGAATGAAGGTTTGAATGAATGAATGAAGGTTTGAATGAATGAATGAATGAATGAATGAATGAATTACCCTTCGAGGGACTGGATGTGGAGGAAGTCTCTGTGCGACGTACGGCGAATGAAGCGGATGCAGGACATGCTGTGGAAAGACTGCAGACCACGCTCGATAACGGACAGCTCCCGAGAGCCTGGAAGGAGATGCAATGCAGGGTCCATTTGGTTTCATTCCGAGTTGAATGTGGGTGGGTGTGAGGCCATGTTGGCTTGTGGTGGTGGACATTTTTGTCAACATTCCATTTTTACCACGGACAGACAGAATGGGTGGACAAAAGTATCACCAGAAACACATGAATAGATATCCCTGAATGACCATAACAGGTCTGTAACTCTGAGAAGTGTTTGAAACAACACACAGACGCAAAAGGTATAGCACTGATTTATGCAGAAGAAAAAGAGTTATGAGGTTTCCTTCCGACAGCAACGATATAAAATGAGGTTTACAATGGAGGGTTGCTTACCGGTGTAAAACGAAAAATATTCGTCGGCTACCTTTTTCCACTGAAAAACTAAATGAAAACTAAAGCTATGATGACTAAAACATAAGACTAAATATATTGACAATTTCGTCAACAAAGGAAAAACTAGACTAAAATGTTAGGAAGGGACTAGTGGACAAGAGATCCAGTAGAAGTCATTTTACACTTGGTTGCATGCTGAAAATAGCCAATCTACAATAGCCGATCTAAAATAAAAAATTTATATTTTTGGAATTTACACTTTTCAGCAGGTGTAAAATCAGTCATTACGACGGCATCAATTAGCCCGACAAAATATATTGTAGTCGACTAAATCAAATGTAGACCTAGACTAGCAGTTGCACTAAGACATTGCAGGTGACTAAAATGTGACTAAAACTAAATGATAACTATTCAAGAGACTAAAAATGGGCCTAATAATGCATATAAAACTGAGGTTTAGAATGGAGGGCTGCTTACTGTAGTGGTTGGCGATGACATAGGGTATGTAGACCAAGCCGTCGCTGGATTTGTCCCACTTGCAGGAGCCGGAGGTGCACTGGTCAGCGTTCTTGTTCTCAGAGTCAGCATAGGCGATGTCGTCCACCACCCGGGGACCGCCGACAGAACGCTCTGTAGACAATACATACACAGACAATACATACACAGACAATACATATACACAGACAATACATACACAGACAATACATACACAGACAATACATACACAGACAATACAATACATACACAGACAATACATACACAGACAATACATACACAGACAATACATACACAGACAATACATACACAGAGTCACAGACAATAAGGTGAGATCAGCTCCATGCCATCATAATTTAGGAGATTTCATATTCTACCTTGCCCTACAGTAGATCCTGCGCCCTTACCCCTTATCCCTAAACTTATTTGCCATTTTTTACTATTTTAAAACATTTTAAAATAGTACAAATAGCCGATCTACAAGCTAACAACGTGTCGGCTAGTTGAACAATTTTTAAATGTTTTAAAATAGTAAAAAACTGCAAATAAGTTTAGGGATAAGGGGTAAGGGGTGGCGCAAGATGGAGCCCCTTAAGTCTAAAAGAATGAGCTTCTACAGCTTTTCTGATATTGACCAGTGGTGGAAAAAGGGCTCACATTTCTTTTACTTAACTAAAAGTACAAACAAATACAAATACTGCAATGTAGAACTACTCTGTTACGTAGGTAAGTCTGTGGAATTCAAAATGTACGCAAGTTAAAATACAATGTCCAATTTAAAGTTTTAAAATCTATATAATAATCTACAGATATATAATGCAGATCTACAATCTCACAACATGCAAGCTCGCCATGCATTGTGAGCTTGTAGATCGGCTATCGTCTCACCTATGTTACGGTTGGCTTCCTCAATTCGTTCAGAGGCAGACTTAATATCCTAAAAAAAAAAAAGAGAAACAAAAATCATTTATTATTATTAAATTCTCTCTGAACGGAAATCATTTGCTTCAAATTTAGAGATGATTTAAATTAAAACAACGAATTGACCTGACCTAACATAAGCACAGCATGCAAAAAGGCAAATACTAAGACAGAAGGATGTTGTGTTTGCAAAGACAAATATACATCAAAACGTGCCTTATTCTCTTAACGAGAGCCTTTCATTAATTAATGCGAGACATGCAAAGCAATCGAGAAGGATCAGCATCTAGACAGAGAGAGGATGAAAAACTTACCTGGTTTTCCTCTGCCGTGGTGAAAATCACCATCACGGCCAGAAGGGTTATCCTCAAAACAGCCATGATGTCCACCTATATAACAACCTGCAGGGTTAGAAATTGTATTTTCAAATCAATGTGACATGGTGTTCAAGTATGAAAATATAAGCAAAATGGCATAAGTATACCCCATGATGATGAAGTAAATATTAAACATGTAAGACTCGTCAGAGGTCAGAAAATGTGTGACTCACTCAATCAATCCCCAAAGCTAACGCCAGGAAGGTACGGAGATAAAGGTGTCTTTATAAAGACTATGCTGGCGGGGCGCCCGTTGGCCTAGTGGTCCAGGCACATCATGCCACATATAGGCTCTGGCCTGACGGGTCCCGCTCATGACAACCTTTGCTGCATGTCTCTCCCCTTCTCTCCCTCCCTCCTGTCTGTCTGTCTTCACTGTAACTATCAATAAAGGCACAAAAGCCAAAAACAAATCTAAAAAAAAAGACTATGCCTGAATGGGCTGGCCCTCCTGTACGGTGGCTGTACCTGTCAGAACTCATTGACCCTTATGATATGAAAACATCAAACATCAAAACATAGTTCCAAAGTGCTGCACAGAACAAGATTAAAAACAACAAGAAGCACACAGTAACAAAATTATAATGGCACACAAAACAATAGCAAGCATGTATGTACAATTGGCTAAGTAAGTAGTTAAAAATACTCTGTATAAAGGTTTTCAATGTTCCGCCCAGACCCCTCAGGTCAGCTGACAAGCTACTGCTAACCGACCCCAAAACTAAATACAAGACGAGAGGTGACCAGGCCTTTGCAGCGGTCGGCCCTAGACTCTGGAACAGCCTATTCGTTCTGCCACCTCATTAGAGGTTTTTAAGTCACTTTTTCTCTGTCGCCTTCGACAGTGCCTGATTATGTAAATGTTATACTGTCCATAGCTCTATTTTCTTTTCTTATTTTGTCTCCCTGTTCCTCCATATTGTTGCACTTTTGTTATGTACCGTTCTGTCTTTTCTATTTTTATACCTGTACAGCACTTTGGTCGACCATTGGTCGTTGTGATACAGTATGTGCTACAGTTTGAGTTGAGTTGAGTAGAGTATGCTGGCGTCATGCATGGAAGCAAGGAAATATGTTGTTGATAAGAACAGTTCACCTTGAAGCCACGTTGCCCTATTCCCATCATCTGCAGGTGAAACCGGCTACAGTATATCTAATCTCTGGAACATGCGTGTGCGCCGCTGCGTGGGTATACAGTACAGTAGGGCTGCTGGACAGTGTGTCACTCCCACGAGTTAGGGAAGACAGAATGTTCATGCTGAGATGTACACATGTACGTCGTTCCGATGCAAAAGAATAGACGTATTTTTCTCAACATTTAGAGGAGACCATTGGTTCTCAAACAAACTTCTTCATGTCAACGACCCCCAAATTGATATTTATCAGCCTGCGGACCCCCATTTGTACCGCTCTAGCAGTGATTCTCAACTGTTTTCATTTCAAGGACCCCCAGTTTGACATTGCATTAAGCTATACGGACGTCGGACGCCCATTTAACAGCATTTCTGTCTCTGGGACCCCAATTTACATTGTAAAATCAATGTTAATTTATCCCATTTAGGCTGACGTCGAAATAAGAAAAACGTTTGCTCTGAAAGAATATATAAAGAATATATATTCAAAGATTTGTGCCGCATTTTTACGATTCTTTTAAAATAGCAGACCTACAAGCTCGTCATAGCGCGCCACTGAGTGGCTTGCTATGAGCTTGTAGATCAAAAATACTGTGTTCAGGAGACTTCGGAAAAAAAAACAGTTCTCCTTAAGTTACAATATTGACACTGTAAATGTTACACTGCCACACTTACATTTACACTGCAGAGCATTCTTATGAATATCCACCTCTTGACATTGTACAGTCAGACAGTGTTGCCATACAGGCCATATCATGGACTTTTAGGTCTTTAATAAAATAATAAATATTAAAATATTATAAAATATATAGTAGACTATAAGTGGGTTCAGAATGATGCAGGTTTAATGATGAAGACATTATTGAGAAACATTCTGTTTTTTAAAAATGTTATTTTTTATATTTTTATTTCATTTAGACAGGAAAGTGTGATTAAATTGAGGGCAGCTTGTCATGCAGCAGCACGAGGTTCCACCTGGAATCAAACCGGTACAACTATTCACACCACTGTCACTGTTTGGAACAGAAATCAAAGGTTAATTCACCTATTGAAATAAGGTTTCTTCAGGCCAATATATATTTCTATTAAAGTCTGCACTTTGGCTATTTGAAAATAGCCGATCTACAAGCTCCACAAAGCTTGTAGAGCATAAAAAAAAATTGCCTAACCTTTCCTATTATTGACATAGGCATTTAGCAGACGCTCTTAATCCAGAGCGACTTACATTAAGCAAAAACAAAAGCATGGCATACATCACATATACATAAAAAGCAGTTATCATGAATCATGTATAAACTATGAACGTAACAGTGGAGTATCTATGTAAACTATACATACTAATACTATACTATATTATACATGTGTAGTAGTCTGTTTAAAATACTATCCAAGTCTACATAAAGTGCTATCTAAAGGGCTAGGCTAGGGCAAGTGCTACGGGCCATATACAACATGGTGAAATGGTGGTGACATGTATTTTCTTTTCTTACCTTTTCTGTATTTCCCAGACAGCAGGTGCGTTTAGCACTTAGCAGTACAGCCTGTTGAGTCTGAGGAGGTCACCGCGGCTCATCTCCGTGGCGAGGCCAAACTCCACGGTGGGGTCGGGGTAGGCCTCCAGGGTGGGGTGACCGTTACCAGAGAAGGCGTACCTGGAAACCACACGTTGTACTAAAAGGTTCAGGGTTGGACTTTATTGTTATTACAGCTTGTGTACAGGACATGGTACATGAGAGTAAAACTTTTAGTAAAAAAAAACGTTTTAGTAAAACTTTGTTTGGCTTAGAAATAAAGAGAGTGCAAATTATGAAAGCAAACAAAGAGTGCATGTTTTCCCGGTAAGTTAGGTGAACTTCGTGTGAACAACCTCACAGTTGGGCTATGTTCCATATAATATACCGTACACTACAAATGTAGTTTAGAAAGGTGCAATTTGAGCATAATATAGCAGGAAGAGGACAAAGGTATGAGGGAGGGGGAGGGGGGGGGGGGGGGGGGGTGTCAAACAGTCTTATTTGCTGAAACCAATGTTTCACAAGACTGTGTCTATGAAGGAAATACAAATTGAATGTACTACTCCTGTATACAGAAAATGTATTTCAAACGAATGCATGATTAAAACTGCATTAAAACTCCTGAAAAGCAACTAGGAGTCGGTGAATAAATTCAACCTCATCATATCATTTAAAGGACTTACATTTCCAGAGTGAAATCTCACTTTTTTAGTCATCTACAGTAAGTAGGCACATGGAAGTAAAGCATAGCCCCTTTTATAACCTACTGGTGGTATTGCATAACAGAGCCGTAGTCGTAGGGAGTGCCCTGGGTCAGAGTGTGGATCATGTCAAAGTTGTACGCATGTTCTGAAAACAAATCAGACAGAAATAACATTGTATTAATTAAAGCTGCACATTTCCAGAGCAATGTATAATGGCTATATGTTGAGTATTGATACAGTACAAATTACCTTGTTGTGGAGATCACACCTGAGACCTGAGATTACGGGACAGTCTTGTCCAACCGTTTTCACGTTCAATAACTATTATGATGACCTACAGTACTCTAATGTATGGGTATCCCTAATGTATGGGTATCGACTCTAATGTATGGGTATCGACTCTAATGTATGGGTATCGACTCTAATGTATGGGTATCGTCTCTAATGTATGGGTATCGACTCTAATGTATGGGTATCGACTCTAATGTATGGGTATCGACTCTAATGTATGGGTATCGACTCTAATGTATGGGTATCGACTCTAATGTATGGGTATCGACTCTAATGTATGGGTATCGACTCTAATGTATGGGTATTGACTCTAATGTATGGGTATCGACTCTAATGTATGGGTATCGACTCTAATGTATGGGTATTGACTCTAATGTATGGGTATCGACTCTAATGTATGGGTATCGACTCTAATGTATGGGTATCGACTCTAATGTATGGGTATCGACTCTAATGTATGGGTATCGTCTCTAATGTATGGGTATCGTCTCTAATGTATGGGTATCGACTCCAGTAACATACATGCTGCATTATAGAGCGTCGCAGTCGACGAGCGACGGCACCAGAAAATCATTTACCATACATTTTTCCTATGGACGTTTCAGAAAGTATTTATTTAAAGACCTTTAAGCCTCGGACAAAGCCAACTGGGGATGGTGACAAATCATGACAATAAACAAGGTTTTTTAAATAATGTACAACACTTTTATTTAATTATCTTTCTAATTATTTGTCCGGCCCAAAAAAAATTTGTGTTTGTTGTCATGATTTGTCATCATCCGAGTTGGCTTTGTCTTTAAATAAATACTTTTTGAAACTTCTATGTGAAAATTAATGGGGAATTCTCTTCTGGTGCAATAAATTGTGCGTGTGTGTGTGTGCGTGCGTGCGTGCTGTGTGCATGTACGACATGGACACTGTACTCTCACTGTACTGTATACACTGTAACTTCATGCAGGCCCATCCGTACCTGGATCCACGTTCTCAAAGAGAACACGCATGTACTGGTCGCGGTCGTCCCGTTTCTGCTCGTGGTGGAAGCCCAGCGCGTGGAGCAGCTCGTGCTGCACCGTGCCGTGGTACACGCAGCCGGACCGGTCCAGGGAAAGGTCCTGGGCGTCCCCATAGCGACCGATCCAAGACCAGCATCTGGGACACCGTTAAAATGAACATTAGAACGAGTCAAGACAGGTGTGCACTATTCCAACTCTTTCCCACCAGCATGGTCACTTTATTAAAACAATTACATTTGAGTCAGTTCTCAATATTTTCACGGAACACAGTTGCTCAGCTTAACATGAATACTTTTAGGTTAATGTATGGTATTTTTGCAATGTAGCATACTGTAAATTCATGGAAATCATGACTCATGACTGGTTGGTCAGACAGATTTTAGAACTGTGTAATAATGTACCCATTGAGTGACTGGATGTTCAGATAGTCTTTCTGAGTGGTGCGTTTGACGAAGCGGATGCAGGAGACCTCGTGGAAGGACTTCAGGGCGTGTGCGATGATGGACGCCTCGCGGCCGGCTGCAAGTATAAAGGAATGGTACTTTTAGAGACACTAAACACTCATTTGGAGATGCAATCGGCCACATGGCCACTGGGTGGCATCGGTGTGAATGCCATGTTATTCGCAGATTATATACCGATGGCAGTCAACATAATTTGGCTACCGACCACCATCTCAAAATATGTTGTTCCAGAGGGACCCCCAGAAGCACAGATATGAGTTAAAAACGTCCGCTGGGAAAGAATATAATATATTAAAAAGATTTGAGTCACATTTTCGTGATTTTTCAGAAATAACACATCTGCAAACTCTGTGCCGAGCTTGTAGTATATCTGCTATTTTTCAATAGATGAAGTTTAAAATAATGGTTAAAGACTTAAAGTGGTTAAACGCTAAAGTGACACAGATGCGTTGCAGGTCTTAATACTTACAGAACAGTCTAGAAACGACGTAGGGCACATAGACATTGCCGTCAGCGGACTTGGGCCACATGCAGCCTCTGGACGTGCACGGATCAGCGTTCCTCTCGGCCTCAGAGGCGTAGGCCACGTCATCCTCCAGATATGGATCACCAGGACCGCGGACTGGACCAGAAAAACAGATATGGATCACCAGGACCGCGGACTGGACCAGAAAAACAGATATGGATCACCAGGACCGCGGACTGGACCAGAAAAACAGATATGGATCACCAGGACCGCGGACTGGACCAGAAAAACAGATATGGATCACCAGGACCGCGGACTGGACCAGAAAAACAGATATGGATCACCAGGACCGCGGACTGGCACAGAAAAACAGATATGGATCACCAGGACCGCGGACTGGCACAGAAAAACAGATATGGATCACCAGGACCGCGGACTGGCACAGAAAAACAGATATGGATCACCAGGACCGCGGACTGGCACAGAAAAACAGATATGGATCACCAGGACCGCGAACTGGCACAGAGAAACAGATATGGATCACCAGGACCGCGGACTGGCACAGAAAAACAGATATGGATCACCAGGACCGCGGACTGGCACAGAGAAACAGATATGGATCACCAGGACCGCGGACTGGCACAGAAAAACAGATATGGATCACGAGGACCGCGGACTGGCACAGAACATCACAAGAGCATTCTACATGAGTAGCTTTAGACATGCTAGTGATTTCTGTTCTGATGCTTAGATTGGCATTTTATTGATTGATTGAAGATTTTATTAGACAAAAGAAAAATGCAAACAGCACAGGCATTTTGGTCCAAAGGGATGCACTCACACACATATAGACAAGAATCTAAAACTGCATTTGAGATGTGATTCCGAGTGAAAATAATTAATCTGACCTGGATAGAAAAATCACAAATACATTTCAACAGAATGTTTGCTTTGTTGGTTTAACTGTAAAATGTCTTTACCAATATTCCTGTTGGCTCTCTCAATCCGCTCAGAGACAGTCAACCCCTTGGGACCTACAAAGAATTATACATGATATAATCTTTAATATAGATTATGTATGTATTTTATACTATAATAATCAGAAAAACACAGTTGTGGCTTTGTAATTGCATAATTATGGTATGGTGCATTTCATTTAATTCAGTATACTGTATTTAAAAAGTTGGTCGGGAGTGGCTTATTGTCGGTAACACGAGGGAGTCTATCCCCGTTACAATGCGCTATAGACCCCTGGGAGATGGAGTCTATCCCCGTTACAATGCACTATAGACCCCTGGGAGATGGAGTCTATCCCTGTTACAATGTGCTATAGACCCCTGGGAGATGGAGTCTATCCCCGTTACAATGCACTATAGACCCCTGGGAGATGGAGTCTATCCCCGTTACAATGCACTACACGAAGTATTTACACTACAGTATATGGGAGGAAAAAACCACTTGAACTTACATGAGTGGGAGTTCACCAGATGTCATAGTAGATGCATAAGGAAGCAAATAGGCCAGTTAGAATAAATAAACAAGCAATTAGTTTGAAACTTTGAACGGCATCTATTTAGATGGAATCCTAGAATAAACAGCCATTAGGGGTTCATTGATTTGATTAATTGATGTACATTTCTAATGAGCTAGAGCTACAGTATCGATTCACCAAAATGTGAAAGATTGTCCATGTGATATTTTTAATAATGTTGTGGTTTAAATTGAAAAATGATGATGAAATAAAACATCAGCTAGGGCATGCGGCCGGCCAGTCGCAACTGGTTCCCAACGCCAAATCAGATCTGAGCCAAGTCTCCGCCCTATATAAATATCAGCCGTTTGAAACCAGTAAGACGCGCAAACGCGGGAAGCGAACGCAGCTGAGACCCTGCAGATCATGTCTGTCTGTCTGTCCGTGTGTGTGTGTCTGTCCCGCTGTTACTGTATATGTGGACCTGGCCCCTTTTGTGCCCATATATGGAGCTGAGTGGACCTGGCCCCTTTTGTGCCCATATATGGAGCTGAGTGATTGCTGATGCAACACACTCCATATTTGGATAGCGGGACAGACACACAGACAGACAGACAGACAGACAGACAGACAGACAGACAGACATGATCTGCTAGGTCTCATAGTAAGTGCTCACTGCATTCGCAAATAGCAGATCTACTTGATTTGCTATTTTCAAATGGCTGTAAATAATTACATTAAGTACATTTTGATGCCAATACTTTTACTCAAGTACATTTTGAATTCCAGACATTTACTTGTAATGGATATTGCCGTATTGATACTTTTACTTTCAGTAAAGTTAAACCTTTGAGTAGTTTTTCCACCACTGCATTAAAGCCACACTCACCTCTTCTTGGGCCCAGGTGGAGACTACAAGCAGAACCACAACTCCCAGCATGCACTTCAACACAGCCATGACGTTAACCAATAACCTGCAGCAATACCATAAATGACCAACAACACATTATCTCACCTACAGTCAGTGTTGTTTTTGTCTACTAAAACTAAGACAAAAAATGTTCGACTACCTTTTTTCACTGACGAAAACTAAATGAAACCTAAGCTATACTAAACATACTGACAATTTCGTCAACAAATTAAAAAAAAACTAGTGGACAAGAGAATCCAGTAAAGTCATTTTACACTTGGTTGCATGCTGAAAATAGCTGATCTACCAGCTCACAACGCGTCGCAGCGAGGCGCGTTGTGAGCTTGTAGGTCGGCTATTTTCAGTAAGTGTAAAATCAACGGTATCAAGGCCCGCCAAAACACATTTTAGTTGACTAAATCAACTGTAGATTTAGTCGACTAAAATCTCATGATATTTAATCGACTAAAAGTAGACTAGCACTAAGACAGTCCAGGTGACTAAAACTAAATGAAAACTATTCAAGAGACTATGACTAAAACAAGTATACAGCACCAACAAGGAGACATTAAAATATTTATGTTAGAAGTTATAGTTACTGTTTGTTCACCTGTCCTGAAAGGAGGGAAAGAAGCAAGTTCAATACTTTGTTGTCCTGTTATATATAGTATGATGGTGATGGTGGGGGGGTCGGGACATTTTCCTTTTTTTTGGGGATCATAATGAGGTCATCGAGACGAGAGACGGAAAACAAATAAGAGCGGAAAAATCATTGAATGACTAGATAAGAATATTTCACCTTGATGCCACACGGTGGATTCCCATACAGTTTAAAAACATTCTGTGTGAAAGCATGCTCTGCAGGGCAGCTGCTTGACTTAATAATTTGTGTTCAACGAGTGGGAAGCAGGTCTCCTCCAGTCTGCTCTCTCAAGGTGCCACTGGGCAAGGCACTTAAAACGACTACACTATAGTCTTGAAGCCATTTTCGATAATCGTCAAACCATACTATACGTAGCATGTCGTCGAAAAGGATGATTTTCATAATTTTTACACACACACACACACACACACGCGTTGTGAGTGTAAAATAAGTCATTACGACGGCATCAAGGCCCGCCAAAATACATTTTAGTCGACTAAAATCAACTGTAGATTTAGTGAACTAAAATCTTATGATATTTAGTCGACTAAAACTAGACTAACACTAAAACATTCCACGTGACTAAATGTGACTAAAACTAAATGAGAACTATTGATTAAGAGACTATGACTAAAACTAAAATGAAAATTTGCTGCCAAAAAACAACACTGCCTTCAATGAAAAGAAAAGTACAGTGGTGTGTGACTTAGAAGAAACCAACTATCCATCCATCCATCTTCAATCGCTTATCCGTAGTCGGGTCACTAGGGCAACAGCTCCACCAGAGTGCTCCAGACTTCCCTCTCCAGAGCAACATTAGTGACTTTCTCCTGGGGGATTCCGAGACGTTCCAAGGCCAGTGAGTCGATGTATTTCCTCCCACTGCGCCTTGGTCTGCCCCGGGGGTCTCCTCCCAGTGGGACGTGCCTCGAGGACCTCCCTAGGGAGGCGCCCGAGAGGCAACTAAAAAAGAGAAACCAACTAAAACAAACAAAAAATGTGATTATGAATGAATTGCTTTCCATTGGCCTTTGAATTGCTTTTCCAAAATGGACGTTGAATGGAACCACGACAAAGGGAGGGATTATGGGTAGTTAAAATATTTATTTATGGCTTCTTTACAGTTCAGAGAGAAAATGTCCTTTGTGTGTTTTCGTGATTCTGTGTTACTTTATTGCCACATTCTGTTCACTTTGAAACAAGTGAAAAATTCAGAACCGAACACCCATTTTTACAAACACTATGTACAACATAACTTCATCACTTATTTTTTTCTTCTCTTCTCCATTATGGTTTCTTTGACTGTACAAGCAGTAACACCACATACACCAATCTATATGCCATTAAAGTTACTAATTCTTATTTACAAATATTTGGTAAAACCCTGATTAATTAGCAACAGTATCAACAGTATTTAAACCAACCTTGCAACTATTTAAACATAAAACACTTTTATATATTTAAAATACTTAACTTGCCTGTTCTGTCTTTGTTGTTTTTCAAAACACTTTTTAGTCAAAACAGTTCAAACTCTTTAAGTAGTAGTTTTTCCTCGGTAACACTTCACAGTGGGTTCATTCCTGTTCATCTGAGACAAAGTAAAGATACAGTACCGATAAGTTGACTAGTATACTACTATGCGAGTACCACTATGTACTCTACTGTATAAGTACTTCAAATAACACCATGTACTTATATTGTGTTGAGTACTGACCTTCGAGTATATATTAATAGAGGCGGCACCGGATTTCTCCTCCCATCCACTTGCCTTAAGTTGCTCAAAAGCGCAGGAGGTGGCCTGGGCCGTAGCTTAGCGGTCCAGGCACCTCGGCCGGTAGTCCGAGTCTGGCAGTGTGCCGCGGGTTCGACTCCCGATCCAGACGGCCTTTACTGTATGTCACTCCCCCATCTCTTCCTGTCAGTCTATACTGTCTGTCCCTCCATAAAAAAAATAGTAAAAAAAAAGCGCATGAAGTGTTTTCACTCCTCCTTCCCGGGTAGGAACAGAGTGCATTCGGGGATTGATTGAGCCCAAACACATGAACGCGCTGGCCGTTGACTATCATTGCACTCGCTCAGCGTTCACGTGTCATCATGAACGTGAACCTCAATGATAGTCAACAGACCAGCACCTTCATGTGTTTGGGCCTAGCGCTGCAATACCAAATTCGGCCACTGTGTCCATTTCGCCTCAGGGTTTCCTCCGGGTGCCGTCTCTATTCATATATACTCTAAGGTACTGACCCTAGGCAAGCACAGTACACATTACTGACATTTTCACCGAGCGTACTTGTGCGCGAGTGCATCCTAGATAAGTTAATACACAAGTTAACGCAGCAGAATGAAGCCCACCGGAGTGCGTAAAACCCTTCCTTTTGTCCATCGTACGATTCCCTGCCAATACCTCTCCAAGAATACAAAATAACTCAAAAAAGGTTCATTACTTCAATACTGTAATAGAATAAAACTATGGTCCCCAAGTAAGTACACAACTGTAGTACAGTGTAACGAGTACACATGACAAGTACAAATACTCAAAGGTCATCAATCATAATAAACCTAATCTTTACAACGTCGTGGGAGATGGGGGGTGGATCGGGGGGGGTGGGGGGGCGGGTCATCATAGCGGAGTCCTGGGACGGAGGGGCGGGGGTGAGGAAGATGTCTACTGGGTGCATATCGTTGGTCCGACGTCCTAACACGCATGTGTCGCCTTAACCGGCCACGCATGTGTCTTAACCGGCCACGCATGTGTCTTAACCGGCCACGCATGCGTCGCCTTAACCGGCCACGCATGTGTCTTAACCGGCCACGCATGTGTCGTCTTAACCGGCCACGCATGTGTTGTCTTAACCGGCCACGCATGTGTCTTAACCGGCCACACATGTGTCGTCTTAACCGGCCACGCATGTGTCGTCTTAACCGGCCACGCATGTGGGACCACTAGCATGTCGGACCACCGTATGCCCCCCTTCCCCTCTACTTGTTGTTGTTGATGCTGTTCTGGTGCAGGTCTCGGTGGAGGACCCAGATGTCCTCGTGGTGCGGTTGGCTGTTTCCGTTGACGATGTTGTTGTTGCGATGGTGCTGCTGATGGAGGTGGAGGTTGCTACCGGACGGGACGGGCCTGGTTTTGCTGCTGGACTCGGTGGTTCTGCTGGCGGTGGTTCTGTTGGAGAGCGTCGTCTGACTACTAGTACTACCACCACTGACACCACTAGTGCTGCTGCTGGCTCGTGGCTGCTGCTGCCCCCTGCTGCTGGGGACGGGGAGCTGCGACTTGGCGGGGCGGCCGGCGGGGGCCGGCCCGCGGCGCTCTGAGGCGGGGCTGGGGCTGGAGGCGGGGCCTCGGCTGGAGGGACGGCTGCTGCTGCTGGGCTGGAGGGAGGAAGGACAGAGAGAGCATATGGTTCAAGGTTCAACTGTTGTGACAACTAGAGCCGAGCCAGAAGGCCAAAGCTCTCCGTCTACCGAGCAATCATCATTCTAACTCTCCACCTGTGGGTCACGACCGAAAGAATGAGATTGCGGATACAAACGTCCGAAATTACTTTTCCTAGACGTGTGGCTGGCATCTCCCATAGGGCTCCCTGGGCCTTCTTTTTTTGTGCTATCGTTTTAGCATAACTTTTGACAGTACTACCCATGTGATGTAACAGTGCTGCGCTCCGAGTACAGCTGACATACAAGCTCACATCGCGTCGCGGCTGTGGCCGCTGTGAGCTTGGAGGTCTGCTGTTCTCGGGCCAATTCTCTGCACGGCGGAGCCCAAATTAGGCTTGAGGAGCTACAGCTGCGCAACCGAGCAGCAGTGATCATACAATTTAGGCATTTAGCAGACGCTCTTGATCCAGAGCGACTTACATTAAGCAAAAACAAAAGCATGGCATACATCACATATATAAAAAGTAGTTATCGTGAATATATAGTATAAACTAAGAACGTAACAGTGGAGTATCTATGTCAACTATACATACTATACTATATTATATTTTATACAATATGTCTACTATATCATAAAGTGTTATGACTACATAAAATGCAATTCTAGTGCTGTCGACGTAACGAGCTATAATACTATCTAAGGGGCTAGGCTAGGGCAAGTGCTACGGGCCATGGTGGAGTCTACGGGCCATAGGAAACTCTCCCTCGGTGACTGGAGGCGGGGTTTGGGGAACAAAATGCTTCGAGTATCGCTATTATTGTTTACACACAAGTTGACAACATAAACCGAGGTATATATTTCAAGGGCGAGAGATCACAGTAAACGTCCACCCTAAAGTTCCTAAACTAAGGCATTCACTTCTAGTCATTTTTACTAGTTGACTAGTTTACTAGACGACTAGTTGGCTAGTTGTTTAACCACCTATTGTGTAAAAAATAGGGTTTCTTTTTAAAATAAATATTTGTACAACTGTGTACATTGGTGACTATAAGAATAATCTACCTGATCTTGAGGCCTACAAAATCGGTAAAAAAAAAAAAAAAAAAAAACTATTCGACTAGTTGCTTAATGCCCTACACTAAATCTTCTTCTTCCACACGGGGAGGGAAAACAGCATCTGAAAGTATGCTGGGACGCATTTTTACACGTCAGAGCTGGGATCACTTTTACAGTACGTCTAATGTACCCCCCGACCTGCGCGACGCATACAGGTTCTTCATCAGTGTGACGACGTCTGGGAATGCGTCTATGACTACAGTACGTATGCCCTCACCGTCTGTGTCCGGGGTTGGGGGCTTCCTTCCTGGGGGTCTGCGGGTCCTCTGGATGGGCTGGAGTAAACAACATCCAAGTCATCCTTGGACTGGGCCATCTACAGCCAGGAACACAGGACAAACCCTTAACACTTACTGTGCGCAGGACGTCCCAACAGGTCTTCATAATCACACCCGTAGGAGGGCCAGGACGTGTGGACACGTCTTTATGTCCTTTTTAATTACATGTATTGTGTGTGTCTTGTGTATTTGTACCTTCTTGTACTCCCCTTTTACACCCAAACATAATAACACAACAATGGTTTACAGTCCTGGTAGCGGTTTGTTGTGCCACATGGCGAGCATGTCACAGTGGGAGACTGTGTGTGTGTGTGTGTGTGTGTGTGTGTGTGTGTGTGTGTGTATGTGTGTATGTGTGTATGTGTGTGTGTGTGTGTGTGTGTGTGTGTGTGTATGTGTGTGTGTGTGTGTGTGTGTGTGTGTGTGTGTGTGTATGTGTGTGTGTGTGTGTGTGTGTGTGTGTGTGTTGTACCTTGCTGATGTCGGGCTCTGACTTGCTGGAACACATGGAGGTCAGTTCTCTGATCAGATCTGTCTCATCGTCAGAAAACACCGACAGGCCTGCTGGCTCACCTACAGCTAGCCTGAAACACACAAACGCAGGCACACACACGCAGGCACGCAGGCGCAGGCGCAGGCGCAGACACACACACACACACACACACACACACACACACACACACACGCAGGCACACACACGCAGGCACACACACACACACACACAGGCACACACACGCAGGCACGCAGGCACACGCACGCAGGCACACGCACGCAGGCACACACACGCAGGCACACACACGCAGGCACACACACACACACACACACACACACACACACACACACACACACACACCATTAGAAGGTCACCGGAAATCAAGGACATGTGCTTTCCATGGATCCAACGTGGTGAGAATGAAAGGTGGAATCAAATATGAAGTTGACATTATAAGTAGGCTACAACAAGCAGCTTCATCACAAAAAGTATACACTGACTCATCAATTACACTCTCCTGCCCTCTCCTGGCTACACGTGGCACTGCAACTATTAACAACTATTGGAAACTAAGAATTGTATTTAGGTATAATTAAATTAAAATCATTTTAAGCGTGTGTTGTCCATCGGCACACTGACCTCTGGCTGTTGCCGTTGGAGAAGCGGACATCAGTGGTGGACAGTGAGCCTGGAAAGAAAAACAATACAGTTACTTATCCCATTCTGACCTGAGATCAGATTCATACGAGGTTTCCACGGGACACACACTGGTCTGATGAACCCATTCTGACCTGAGATCAGATTCTAAAAATGTCAGTCGTTCTTCGAATTTTTCAAAAATAGCAGACCTACAAGCTCGTATCGCGCCACTCGGTGGCGCGATATGAGCTTGTAGATCTGCTATTTTTCAATAGCTAAAGCATAACATGATGCCAACACCAAAATGGGTGCCCGTTCAGAATGGGTTATATACAAGTTTATGTAGGGCTGTACTATACTGTATGCATTCTAAACAGCTTATGTAGGCCTGTACTACACTGTATACATGCATACTAAACAGAGTGTACAGTGCTGGGTACACCGACAACCATGTTCTGTAAATAAAACATGTCCAAAAGGTACAGTAGAGGATTGTACATTAGAATCAGAATCTATTTAGGAGCAAATTGAGTTGGTGCATTTCTCTCACAAAGAAAGATACAGCACATGATACAGGAAAAAAAAAAAAAAAAAAAAAAAAACGTAACAGTGGTAAATATAAATATAATAGTTAAAAGTTAAAGTTAAAATGTTGAACTCCCCGTAAATATTCGTAATAGAGGAAAACGTTTGAAATAATCGTGATACTTTTCTTTGGGGTGAAAATGCAATGTATTTATACTTGTACATGTGGGGTTTATTAAGAGAAGCTGTTAATGCCAACACTTATTATTTCTCAAAAAAAAAAAAAAAATCGTGATACTGATTTTGAAGTCTTATCGCTCACTCGCACGCTCGCACGGAGCCTCCTTTGACTTCCAGTATAAAATTATATTTAAGATATAAAACATATGGAGGGAGAAAAAGGTAGCCTAGCTGGACAAGATTTGTCTGAGTGGTTTGTGAGATTAGTGCCATACTAGTCTCTGGAGTAAGTAGGTCGGGAGTGGCTTATTGTCAGTATCAGGCCGGAAACAATCAAAACGCCACAAAAAAAGAATCGGAAAGACAGTTTAAAGTCTGCAGGGACCTTTACAGGTCTATGTAAAAGTTTGATAAAACAGGAAAGGGCACACACCAGTGAGGTGCTGGCCTAAGGCAGTACAGTAAATAAGTAAAAAAGAGAAAAAGGCCGCACACTCGTAGCCACGATGCTGTATATACATTAGTGAAAAGTTTAACCAAATGGACCCTCTGGCAGAGTTATGGGCTTCTTTGAATGGAAACATTTTGGTACGGCAAACCTTCTCTCACCTTCTCTGAGAGGCCCGCCACAGCTCCAGTTGGAGGCGGGGCTTCCCTTTCCCTTCCGTGGGCTGGTATTGGCCCGTCTCCACTGGCCGCTGTCGCGCCCCTTCCTTCCGGTGGTGGAGCTTCCTTTGCAGGAGCCAATGGCGGACATGGGGAAGGACCCGCCCTGGAACTCCAGCAGGTGTCTGTCGATCTCTGAGGAGGAGCAGGACAGAGAGGTTAAGGATCTCTGAGGAGGAGCAGGACAGAGCGGTTAAGTATCTCCGCCAACGAGTTCATGTTTTCTTTTTGTCCGTCCGTCTGTCTGTCATAGCAACCGTTGAACGTTGCGGGCGTCAAAAAAGTAAACATTTACAAGCTCACAGCGTGTCACAATGCAACGCATTGTGAGCTTGTAGATTAGACGTAATACTAATTAATCGTAATAAGAGAAAAACTTTGAAATAATCAAAGTCGTGAGAGCAAAGCGCTGCTAGCGACGTACTAGAAAAGGTGTCGGGCTTTGGAATGGGCTCCGGCTGTTAAAACTGTGCTACCATAACGACCCGGGCCGGGCCAAGGGTAACAAGACTACTTGCCCCGTTCCGTTTTCCTCCCAGAATTTTCCCCAGTGAAGGGTGGGAGAGGCTGGACAGCAGACGGCTGGACTTTGAATTTCTCCAACTATAAACTTTCATGACAGCAGAACAGCCAAGTACAAATATAATTTATGAAAAGCTACTACAGTGAAGTCTGTTCACAGAAGTTGTTGTAGGATATGTGGGGATTATCTGACGAGGTACCATTTGAGGGGGCAAAACCTTACATATTATACTATACTAAATTGTTTATAGGTTCAATATAAGTAAAATAATATAGCCTTTCCACAGCAGTATCTTTTTATATTTTTCCAAAAAGCATACAAACAGCCAATAAATAGCATATTACAAAGTTATCCCCCTCACTGGGGAAAATTCCGGGAGGAAAAACGGGCAAGCACCGGGGCGAGTAGTCCAGTATTCGGGCCAAGGCCCATATTTTGGGCCCGTGCAGGGCTCTAACACACACACACACACACACACACACACACACACACACACACACGCACGCAGTCACGCACACACACACACACGCAGTCACGCACACACAGCAGACTCACCGTGTCTTGGCAGAGGACAGCCCAGCAGCACAGCCTTGTTGACTAGGATGCTGAGGGCAGCCTTCACCACCGCCTGCTGACCTGAGGTCAGCCCGTGGCTGCCGGAGGACGCTCGCCGTGACTTTGGCGATGGTGAGGAGGAGGAGGAGGATGGCGAAGAGCGCTTGGCCGTTACCCGGGAGACGATGGCTTCCTCCACGCGAGGGACCACCACCGCGTTCCACAGACGCACCAACCACCTGGAGAGAGGAGAGGAGAGCGGGTTAACCAGACAACAACCCTAACTTGTCACCAGTGTTGATTTCATCGACTAATAGTTACTATGACAAAAAGAGTTTAGCGTTTGGGGTCCTGTTAATTTGCTTTGAGGCAGGTTGATAAGCCAATCCTTTTTTTAAGTATATTTTTTGTGTCAATCTAATCTAATGTAAACCTTGGGTGCTACACTCCCTCTGCCAACCTGGGGAGAGCAACGGACTGACCCCATGCTTCCTTCAATGCATCAACCTTTCGCTGAGCAAGTACGTTTGTACATTGCAGCTGTCTGCTTGGTGTTGCTCACCACAGTGAGTGAGCGGTTGTCGCACACCTATTTACGGAGCCAGCCAAATTGCCAAACAAGCACTGTTTGATTTGGAAAATCAATTGACAATGTCTTTTGTAATTGACACACACGTGCCCTGGCCCAATCTGCAACCAAGCAGTCGACACCAGGAGAGACAACATCAGTTGTTGCTGGCTTTGTGGGCAAACATAGGTGTTGTTTTGGGAGACACTTTTTTTCTTGCAAGTGGCAACATCACACCAAGAGGACTTACTTGACCACAGCCTGCGTGTTGTGCGGGACCACGGGGCAGGACAGGAAGAGGCGGGGCCCGAGCAGAGCCTCGTGGGTCCCCAGGCGAGACAGACAGGCGTTGAGCTGCTGCCACACCCGGCTTACCCACAATACACTGCGTTCCAACGCCCCCTCCCAACACCACACACCTGTTCCCATCTGCAGGGGGGGAGAGAGAGGGAGAGAGAGCGAGAGAGATATGGATTAATTAAAGCTAAATAATCTCACAACTGAAACAATGAGTAAGACGTTGGCTTCAGACCAGTATTGTGGGATTCATTTTGAATCGTTTCACTAACAAGCTTTGCAGTCTCTTTAGGCTGGCAGTTGTAAACAAGACTTTGATTCATAATGCCAAAAATATCCGTACATGGTTCTATTTTATTGCTGATTAAGATTTTTCTACTACAGCATATTGCGTTGTTGTAAAGCACTTCATAAAACTATACTATATAGAAAGTACTGAAAACATAATGTTAATTCATATTTAGACTTCTTTAAATCATTATTTAAAAAATAAAAGAGATCTCCATGTACATGTGAGCCATGAAAACCAGACAACCCCACCTGGAATGCCATGTACAGAAACTACAGATGTGCCGTTCCAACTCTTTTCCTGAAAGTTTTCAGAAAATCTGACAATCTACTGAAATGCCAATGGCAGGTCATGTGAAGTTCTCAAACGGCACATCTGTAAGAGCCAAATGGCCGCCATGTGATTATAATAATACTCCATTGTGTGACCTTGTGGAGGAGTTTCCTGCGGAGGTGTCTTCCCAGAAGGCCGTGCAGCGGCTCCTGGTCCCAGCGCAGCGTCACCCAGCGGAAGTGCTGCTGGAGGCGGAGCTCCGAGCCCTGGAGGCGGGTCTTGGACAGCGTGCCAATCAGGAAGCCACCCTCGCGGAAGTGATGGGGTCCTGAGAGAGATGATGATGATGTCACAGATTGACTGAGAGGCTGTTTCTAAGTGGCTGATACATCTTTAGCTCTGCAGTTTAACCCCTTTAAGACCTGGCAGCGGCACTCGATGCCAGGCTACGAGCTTGTAGATCTGCTATTTTTTTAAAGATCGTGAAAATGTGGCGCAAATCTTTGAATATATATTCTTTCCCAGCGATCATTTGTAACTCATATATTTGCTTCCGGGAGGTTCCTGGAACAACATATTTTCATATGACGGTCGGTGGGCAATTACAGTCCTTGACAAAATGACATGAACCAGTTTGAGCACCACTGACATGGAAACATAGGTTTTTCAGAAAACTGCAAAACATTTGCAGCATCTGGTCTCAACCTTCTTTAATTTATACCAGGATTAAGGAAGCTACAGTAAAAATACCATTGAAACAAAAGTTGCATTTCTTATATTATTTGCTCAATTTCTAAATACTATTGTTCCTAATGTTAAATACTGAAACAACAATAATATAGTGTGTCGTCCTATAGCGTAAGCCACATGCTGCTGTAAGAAGCATCAACACAGACGTACCACTAGGCAGCGCCAGAGGGCAGGCCGCGCCCCGGTTGTCCAAGCTGTGGCACAGGTCCCCCAGCAGGGCCGGCAGAGAGGACGCCTTCTCCAGGCCCTCCAGCAGCACCACCACACAGTGACCTCTGACCCCGGAGCCCCCGCCTACCGCTGGCACCAGGAAGCCTGCAGCGTGGGACACACCGTGGAAACAAGACATTAGGTAAGGTAAGTCAAAAGGTAGACGCCTCCTTCCGCTCTGGGTCGTGTGTCGCGAGAGAGAGAGAGAGAGAGAGAGAGAGAGAAGGCAACATGGAGGAAAGCTTTCGCAGAAGGGGACATTTGGTAGGCCAATCAGAGGCAATGTAAACGTTTGTAATTTGAATTCTGACAGAGCTAGAGACAATTACTTAACACAAGTATCCTGTGTGAATGTGTTGTGTATGTTTGTAAATTCTGTGTGTGTGCGTGTGTGTGTGTGTGCGTGCATGCGTGCGTGCGTGCGGCTGACTGCGTGCATATTTTACCACAGGTAATGAAGGTCTCCAGCAGCTGTTCTTTGGTCAGGCTCTCATCCACCTCCACCCGCACCACGTCACAGACCACCCCCACCGCCTCCTGCTTCGCCTGGGGAGGAGGAGGAGGAGGAGGAGGGGGGGGGAGGAGGGGAGGGGAGAAGAGTAGGGGAGGAGAGGAGGGGAGGAGAGGAGGTGGGGAGGAGAGGAGGGGAGGATAATCAAAATAAAAAAAGAGAGCACTTAAATTCTATAACCACCTAAAAGAAAGTGACCCAGATGCACTCCATATCAAGGCACTCACACACAGCGAAACACTGGAGAGATGCCCCCTCAGCCCGCTGGCCCTGAAACGTATGTTTTCTCATGCCAATAAAGCCCTTTGAATTGAATTGAATTGGGGGGGGGGCGGTGGGGTGGAGGAAGAGGGTTGGGGGGGGGTGGGTGGAGAGGAGGAGCAAAAAAGGGGGGCATTTTTTTTTTTTTTTTTATCAGACGGGTGGTAGGAAGAGATGCAGAGGTTGTCATGGAAACACACGTAAAATGTTCCCGCTAGCCTGGAGACATTGGAGTAATGTTCTGTTCACCAGCCCGTGCACCACTTCAATCACTTCAATCCCAGCGTCCATATTCTGGGGAAACGTTTACCTGTTTATGTCGAAGAAATGTGGTGTTGATACAGTAGCTACAGTAGCTGCTGTATACCGGGGCGGTTTCAATAACATTGCATCATATAATATAGTGAAGCACAGCAGCCATGATGACAGTGAGAGGTTTCATGCTAATGGCGGATGTGTTTTGCCGTAAACACCTGCAATGGTCCGTTTGCACACTCAGAGTTACAGACCAGTACGTGTCCATTTGGATCCTAACTTTGACCTGGGAACGATTCTACAAATGTCTTCTAAAAAATCCTTTCTGAAAAACCCTATGTTTCTATGTCAGTCGTTCTCTCAAACATTGGCCTCCGACCCCCATCTGAAAATATGTTGTTCCAGGGATGCAATGTGTTTACCTTGATGCAGCGAGCGATCTGATTGGAGCAATGTGTTTACCTTGATGCAGCGAGCGATCTGATTGGAGCAATGTGTTTACCTTGATGCAGCGAGCGATCTGATTGGCGATGTATTCCTGACAGCTTCCCTCCAGCCCGTGGAAGATGAGGTTCCCATATTGCTCCACCTGGGGACACACATCAAGTACATGGAATTAAGCTAAAGAAAACATCATGGCTGAAAGTTTATTAATGATGTTTAGGAATTATCATTCTTTGTTGCTGCTGTTCCACATAACAGTCGACCAGTTGAAAGAAATAACAGATTTGAGGCTTTTAAACCTTTTCTTTTATCACCATTCATGTCTATGGGAGATGCTTCTACTCTTAATAATCTTAATATAACTAAACCTAATTTTAAAATAACTAACAAGCGGAAATATACTAACATTTTATCAGCAGAGAATTAATATATACACAATTATGTTCAGAAGTCTACTCTATGGTAAACAATTATACTCCATTCATAAAATGGCCAGTAGAGGGTGCTCTGTCACAGGAGAATCCTCAGCATCTTCAGGCACCTGCTTCTCTCTCTCTCTCTCTGTGTGTGTGTGTGTGTGTGTGTGTGTGTGTGTGTGTGTGTCTGTGTGTGTGTGTGTGTGTGTGTGTGTGTGTGTGTGTGTCTGTGTGTGTGTGTGTGTGTGTGTGTGTGTCTGTGTCTGTGTGTGTGTGTGTGTGTCTGTGTGTGTGTGTGTGTGTGTGTCTGTGTGTCTGTGTGTCTCTGTCTGTCTGTCTGTCTGTCTGTCTGTCTGTCTGTCTGTCTGTCTGTCTGTCTGTCTGTCTGTCTGTCTGTCTGTCTGTCTCTCTCTCTTCTCTCTCTTCTCTCTCTCTCTCTCTCTCGTCCATTTAATCCCCCCCTCGTCTCTTTTACATGCTCATCTCTGCTGCTGTCTTTGTCTTGCTCCTTCCCCCCCCCCCCCCATGTTTAGCTTTTTTGCTCAACTAAGCCCCCTCACGTTGTTCAGTGTGTGTGTGTGTGTGTGTGTGTGTGTGTGTGTGTCTGTGTGTGTGTGTGTGTGTGTGTGTGTGTGTGTGTGTGTGCGTGCGTGCATATTACCAGTCGGACGTAGTTGTGCAGCAGAGGAAGGGGGAAGAGAGAATCCACAGCCAACTCATCCAGGCACGATTCAGACAGACCTGTGAGAACGAACACACACACACACACACACACACACACACACACACACAGTGTCAGAGACTCGACATATCTTTGCTCCTATACCGTCCATAAATCCCATAAGGCTGCAGGACATCATTCATCACATGACGTACAGTGTATAGATACAGTAGTACCAATGCAACGTAAAGTGTAGAGTTACTAGTGCACTGCATTACAGTACAGTGGGCAGGGTTGTTTTTGGCAGCACATTTCTATTTTCAGTTTTAGTCATAGTGTCTTGAATAGATTTCATTTCATTTTAGTCACATTTTAGTCACCTGGAATGCTTTAGTGTTAGTCTAGTTTTAGTCGACTAAATATCCTAAGATTTTAGTCGGCTAAATCTACAGTTGATTTAGTCTTTTCACTTGCTGAAAATAGCCGATCTACAAGCCCACAACGCTGCGACACGTTGTGGGCTTGTAGATCTGCTACTTTCAGCATGCAACTAATTGTAAAATGACTCATACTGGATCTCTTGTCCACAAGTCCCTTCCTAACATTTTAGTCTAGTTTTTATTTGTTAGCATACCGGTATTTATTCTTAGTTTTAGTCTTCATAGCTTAGTTTTTTATTTAGGTTCCCTTTAGTTTTCGCCAGTGAAAAAAGGTAGTCGACGAACATTTTTGGTCTTAGTTTTAGTCGATGAAAACAACACTGACAGTGGCTCACGGTGGTAACACCATGCAGCATAGTGTTACTAACACACTACATGCAGAACAGTGGCCCCTAGTGGTGCAGTAACACCATGCAGCGTAGTGTTACTAACACAGCCATCACAGCACGGCAGACATGGTTCTCTTTCACTGAACATAAGCCGCACAATTACTGGACGAGGAAAGATTGTGGGTGGACGGGTCGATACGGACTCCTGAGTCAGGGTTGCACACACGCACGCATGCGCGCACGCACGCGCGCACGCACACATGCACACACAGCAGTGACACTGCCTTCCCACATGCTTCAGAATAAAGCTGCTGTTATGCGAGGACAGAATGGAGGGGGTAAGAGTAGAGGAGAGGAGAGAGTGGAGGAGAGGAGAGAGTGGAGGAGAGGAGGGAGGAGAGAGTGGAAGAGAGGAGAGGAGAGGACAGAGTGGAGGAGAGGAGACAGTGGAAGAGAGGAGAGAGGAGAGGAGAGAGTGGAGGAGAGGAGACAGTGGAAGAGAGGAGAGAGGAGAGGAGAGAGTGGAGGAGAGGAGACAGTGGAAGAGAGGAGAGGAGAGATGAGAGTGGAGGAGACAAAGAATGAAATGAAATGGGGAGAGAGTGGAGGAGGAGAGGAGAAAGTGGAGGAGGAGAGGAGAGAGTGGAGGAGGAGAGGAGAGAGTGGAGGAGAGGAGGAGAGAGTGGAGGAGAGGAGAGAGTGGAGGAGAGGAGAGAGTGGAGGAGAGAGAGGAGGAGAGAGTGGAGGAGAGGAGAGAGTGGAGGAGAGGAGACAAAGAATGAAAGGAAATGGGTGCAGTCAGTGGTGTGTGAGGAGGCGGCAGACTGACTGTTCCTCATGGATTCCGTGCATTCACACACTGTGCAAACAGAGCAAACCAGGACAAAGTATCATCAAGGGAGGGATAATGATAATGTTCCTGATGTGTGTGCAGAGCTCTACACTATATAGTAAACTTGTTTTAGAGACTCTCTAGTCTACATTATAGTAAGCTTGTTTTAGAGAACTACACTACAGGATAATAAGCTTGTTTTAGAGACTCTCCACACTATAGTAAGCTTGTTTTAGAGTTTAATTGGTAACCGTAATGCTCGTCTAAAAACACGCTCGCCCTCATGTCTTTCCGCCGGCCTCACGCCGACCGCTCGGTGGGGACGGTTCTTGTATACTTTGTATTTGTTTTACTGACAATGAGGTTAGAAATCTGTTTAATTGGCAAAATGTGTGCTCCATGTCTGCCCCAGTGTTGTTGTTGTCCCAGTTTGGAGGACCACATACTGTGAGGACATACTGTCTGTGAAGCCGTGCCAAAAATGTTATTTGGGCGATTTGATACATCTTTAAAAGTCCAAATGCTGAAGAGAAAAGATTAGATAATAAAGTAATTGAATACAACTTTGTTATAACTTATTGACGGTAATGTTCCTGCTATATATTGTTGTTACAGAGGAGATGCAGCTTGCCGGCAGCACGGCTCAGAGAACAGATGCAATGTGTGATGAATTGGATATTGTAATGAGACTTACAGTATACTGTAGGAGATCAAATGTCATCGTGTCTCTGCTTGTGCGTGCCAACAAATCTGTTCTCATCATTGCCTCCGATGTTAAGAAACCAATTTTGCAGCTTCTGAATCTCTCTGTGATCACTTCTATTGTGTGTCAGTGGAGGGTAACGCAATACAGGCGAGTGTATTTTCTGTTTCTGCACAAATGGGGCATATCACAGTTGTTCTGGCAGGCAAAGACGTCAAGCCGCTCAAACTTTACATGACCACGGCCACAAACCTATTCTACTCTAATGCTATCAATTTAACCCATTCTGAACGGGAACCCGTTTTGGTGTTAGCATCATGTTATGCTTTAGCTATTGAAAAACAGCAGATCTACAAGCTCATAGCGCGCCACCGAGTGGCGCGCTATGAGCTTGTAGGTCTGCTGTTTTTGAGAAATCGAAGAACGACTGACATTTTTAGAATCTGATCTCGGGTCAGAATGGGTTAATCAGACTAGTATGTGTGTCCAGTGGAAACCTCGTATGAATCTGATCTCAGGTCAGAATGGGTTAACATATTACCTCATATTTATATCTTGTTTTTTTCTTCCATACTCATTATTCATTCATGTATTTATTATTCTGTATATATATTACTGTACATACTGTATATTAAAAAAATAAGTATTTATCTGAGAGTGTACAAATGGAACCAAATGGTCCGTCAGGGTCCGTTCGGTACCATTACACTCTCAGAGTTACTGACCCATTTGGTTCTTAACCATTTACCATTTAGCTGGAACTCCCTCAAGAACCCCTGGGGGTCCCCGGACCCCACTTTGAGAACCACTGGTCTAACAAAAATACAGCAAATCCTGTTAAAGTTCTGTGACTTTTGATAAACAAACTTTGTTTAGAGTCATCCGTCACAAGTTGGCCTCTTCTTGACATGGCTGCCAGTGGTAAGAACATTGTGATAGAACATTGTGATATTGCAGTCCTTTGCTATACATCGATTTCCACAATACACACATCGCAATGACAATACAGATATCTGACGCATGGTGCAGCACTGCGGGTTGCCAGGTTCTGTACCTTTGAGGCGGAGCATGATGCGCTGACTGAGGGGCTTTCGGACCAGATCCCAGGGGGACAGAGGCAGCTCCTGACCTGGCAACCATGCGGTGTCTCCTGGAATCAGACACAAAAACAACACGTTAGCTTAATATGGCACACAGTAAGCAAGAACAACACATGGTAATACATCACATGCATGTGCACACAGGGCACACACACACACACACACACACACACACACACACACCAACGCGAGTGTCTGGGTAGGTTGATCCCAGCTGAAGGAAAGCTGACATTTTCATCCCCCTCTCTCTCTCTCTCTCTCTCTCTCATATCTCATCCATAATGTACTGAATAAGCCAGAGTAAGAAATAAATGATGTTGCGTGACAGTAGAAAATATGGAATTGAGAGAGAGAGCCCGAGAGAAGTCGAGAGATCAAAGGAGAATATGAATACTTAAATGTCAAGGCTTCATCAATGTAGATGACACAGCATTCATCTATAAATTAATCTTTGAATTCAAGGAATGTCCGTATGTCTGTCCTTCGCACAGCTCAAGAGGAGAAGTGGATCATCTTTCTTGTCCCTTTTGGACAGAAAGACACAGGGTGTGTGACATTTATAGAGCCTTTTGCAACCAGATTTTAATGACCTTATTTTGGTCACTCACACAAGCTTGTAGATCTGCTATTTTCTTTTTATCGTGAAAATGTGGCACAAATCTTTGAATATATATATTCTTTATATGTATATTCTTTCAGAGCGAACGCTTTTAACTCAAATCTTTGCTTCTGGGGGGCCGGGTTCCTGGAACAACATATTTTCTGATGGGCCAATTACATATAATTTTTGGCGTCCTTGACATGTAATATTGAGCACCACTGATACAGAAACATGAAACTGTCAGAAGACGTCAAGCCTAAATGGGTTAATGATGTTTAGGACACAAGAAACCCTTCCCTGAGGCTTTTGTGAGTGTAATATTTGTACACACACACACACACACAGTCACACACACACACACACACACACACACACACACACACACACACACACACACACACACACACACACACACTCAGTCTCTACTGATACATCTGAAGAGTGGCTTCTCAACTCTCCTTCACAGCAGCCATTTGTCAGTTCCTCTGAGAGTCAGAGCACGAGGAAAACTACCGGCAGCAATTGAATTCCGGCCCAGACAATTTTGCACACAGATCTGACGGTGGAGGGGGTCTTATAATAACAGATAAGAAGAGTATCCGTTCTATAAGGAATTCGGGTTTAAAGTGGGTAACCTTTCCACTGACATGCACTGTTGCAACTGTGAATTTGTATGTGTTTGTGTGTGTGTGTGTGTGTGTGTGTGTGTGTGTGCGCAGGTCTCTCTGTAGGATCGATATACAGTACTGTATGTCTTTATGGGTGTGTGTGTGTGTGTGGGCTGCCAGTCCAAACGTCAACCTCAACAGTATGGTTGTGAATTATTTGTACAGTATGGTATAAAGTCAGCTGTTCTGGCAGTTGCCTAGAAACTCTGCTAATTAGCTCTTAAACAATGGACTTCTAGTTAATCCCCCTAGTGTGTGTTGTACGTCAGAGACGTTGTCATGGGTACCAATAGGCTGTACAAGTGTTAACACTTTAAGGGCCACGTTTAAGTTCAAGTTTAGCTCTCTCTCTCACGACCCGCTTTTCAACCATCAATCATTTACGGGGCAGCCGTTAAGATACTTTCGCTTTTGGGTGCCCGCTGGCCTAGTGGTCCAGGCGCATGCCATACAGTACAGTATTTAGGCTCTGGCAGCGCGTCGCGTGTTCGAGTCCCGTTCATGACGACCTTTGCTGCATGTCTCTCCCCCTCTCTCTCTTTCCTGTCATTCTTCACTTTTACTATCAATAAAAGGCAGAAAAGCAAAAAAAAAATTAAAAAAATGATATTTTCACTTTCATCAGAAGCCGATATAGTACCGCTCCTAAAACATTGATGGTCTGTATGATCAGCTCAATCTGAGCCTCAATTCCGATAAAAGCGCTGCTAAAGAACGCCGCTAAAGATCAGCCACTTTCAACATGGTGTCCTTATTGTGGTCATGTCATGAATGTAATAAGAAATAAGCAGACTAGCATTGGAAATAGCAGATCTACAAGCTCACAGCTCAACATGTCAACATTTGGGAAGATCTGGCCTGTATAGCAACATGCTCAAAATAGGGAGGTTAATGTGGTTAACCTTAACAGATACTGTACATGCCAAACCCTAAACATCACCCTGGACAAACATGTGTCCCCAATCAACTGCTTTGAAGTTCAGGCCTATGTCAGGAACACACACAGGCACGTGTGCACGCATGCATACACACACACACACACACACACACACACACACACACACACGCACGCACGCACGCACGCACGCACGCACGCACGCACGCACGCACGCACGCACATCAGTAATTTAGACCTGGACCCCCCCAGAAGCAAAGATTTGAGTTAAAAAGATTTGCACCACATTTTCAGGATTTTTATAAAATAGCAGATCTATAAGCTATAGTGCCGCGCTACGAGCTTGTAGATCTGCTATTTTTCAATAGCTAAAGCATAACATAATGCTTAACCCATTCTGAACGGGAACCCATTTTGGTGTCAGCATCATGTTATGCTTTAGCTATTGAAAAATAGCAGATCTACAAGCTCATAGCGCGCCACCGAGTGGCGCGCTACGAGCTTGTAGGTCTGCTATTTTTGAAAAATCAAAGAACGTTCAGAATGTTGTAAAGTGTGTGAACTCCTCACCTATGAGCACGGAGGCGATGCAGCCGGGGCCCAGCCCCAGCGAGGCGTTGAGGTGTGGCGGTCCGCCGCCGTCGTCCCGAGGAGGGCCGGCCAGCGCTGGGGGGGCGGCGGAGGGGGAGGGGGGGTCGTCTCGGCAGCACAGCAGCTGGAGGTGGGCGGTGAAGGCGTGGCCCAGGGCCTGGCCCAGTTCGGCCCAGCGCGTGGAGCGCTCCACACACACACGGCCCAGCACCGCCCAGCGGCGGCGGCGCCGGCCCGTCCTCCTCCCAGCAGCACCTCCTCCCCCCTCCTCCTCCTCCTCCTCCTCGTCCTCCTGCAGAGGACACATGGGCTCCACGACCACACCTCCTCCTCCTCCTCCTCCTTCTCCTTCTCCTCCTCCCTCTCCGGTGGAGGACAGCTGCACGCACACCTGCACCCTGTAGGAGTCTGGAGGGAGGGCAGCGGTGGGAAGCAAGTAATCACAATGTTTTACTTAACCCATTTAGACGATTCTAAAAAAACGCCCAAAGGTTTTCTGAAAAACTCTGTTTCTATGTCAGTGAGTGCTCAACCTTATTCATGGAGCATTCAAGGAGCCCTAGAATTATCTGAATTTGGCCGTGGACCTCCATCTGAAAATATGTTGTTCCAGGGACCCCCCGAGCCCCCAGAGCCCCCAGAAGCAAATATTTGAGTTCAAAACTCTCTCTCTGAAAGAATATATATTCAAAGATTTGTGCCACATTTTCACAAATTTTCATTAGCTAAAGTATAACATGATGCTTGAAACACCAAAAGGGATTCCCGTTCCCGTCCTGAATGGGTTAACCACCGTAGCCATTATTGTAGACTTTAGCTGTTGAAAGAATAGCAGATCTACAAGCTTGGACGAACTTGTAGATTTTTTTTAAGCGTGAAAACGTGTGCAAATCTTTGAATATATGATTCCTTCACGGCGAAGGTTTTTAACTCATACAGTATCTTTGCTTCCCTGCATGGAACTAAAATAATATTGGGATCGAGGTCAGCGGCCAAATAGCACATATAATTTTTGGGGTTTCTTGACATGAAATAGATTGAGAACCACTGATAGAAAACTATCATGATTTAGAAGACATTAGAATGTGGTCTCAGGTCTTAATGTGTAAAATAAAACACGCGTGCACGCACAGTCGCACGCACACACACACACACACACACACACACACACACACACGCACGCACACACACACACACACACACACACACACACACACACACACACAGTAAACTGACCCAGGTTTTCCAGCAGGTCTTTACAGTCGTCGGTGGCCACATCATGGATGGTGCGGTTGCATTTATCCCGTCTGTCAATATCCTGTTCACTGTGGCTGAAGAGCACCTCCAGACACTCCTACACACACACACACACACACACACACACACACACACACACACACACACACACACACACACACACACAGTCAATATCCTGTTCACTGTGGCTGAAGAGCACCTTCAGACACTCCTACACACACACACACACACACAGACACTCCTACACACACACACACACACTGTCAATGTCCTGTTCACTGTGGCTGAAGAGCACCTCCAGACACTCCCCCCCCCACACACACACACACACACACACACACACACACACACACACACACACACGCACACACTTGCTCAGCTGCTGTTCAAATAAAGCCACCATTGTTATTGATATTGTTGTTGTTGATATTTTGCTTTGCAGTTGCTACTGCGCATGTGCAACCATCAGCAGACTGTAGAATGTAGATGGCTCACTTCTCTTTTAACACTGGATAAGCTGTGGTTGAGTGGAAAAACACCCACAATGAATTGCAAAAAAAACCTCCAGCAATTAGTTGCCGATTCGATTACGATTACTAAATTAGTTGGCAAGTCATCATACTATAATTCAGTCAATGTCTGAGTGTGTGTGTCACTGGGACTGCCGTAGCTCCTCACTGCCTGCACCAATCACTCCCACTTTTCACACAGGCATTGACCATAATAATATGGAGGTCTTAACGAAGCCCTTTTTCTAATTTAACTAATTATAAATGAATAGTGAATTTATTAGTGAATTAAAAACGCACCCAGGGCGCAGTACCCCCCGCGGCCACAAGGGGGGGGGAATATCTCACAACGGGTAAGGGCTAGTTTAATGAATTGATTAGATTATGAATTATGAATAAACGAAGGGGAAAGTAATAAAACCTGGGGTACTCTGGTCAGCTAAGTATAAACAGTATACTGTATTATGTAAGGTTTAAGTGGTTACATTCCAGTGTTGCCAGTAATAGGCCATTCTACTCTCAAAAACAAAAAGAGCAGTAAATGCAATCAAAATACTGAGAAAGTTCACTTCACATCATTTCTGTCGCCACCAAAGGAATTTCCGATCCAAAAGGGGATCGTAAAACTACAGGAGATTAAAAAAACTAGAGTGGCTGGATGGTAACCACAAGGTTGCCAGTTCGAACCCAGGCTCTCCCAGTGTTACTGTCGAAGTGTTCAGAGCAAGACTCTGAACCCCTAATAGCTCCCGATGCACAGGTTGGCGCCTTGCACCATGCATTCCTCCGCCATCAGTGCGCGTGCTGGCACGGCCATCCGTGTACAATTACCTTGAAGCCGCGAGCAGCGGCCATGTGCGCGGCGGTCCAGCCCTCGGCATTGGCCTGGTTGAGCAGCGCAGCGGGCAGCGCCAGGGGGAGGACGGGGTGAGCCGCGGGGTCAGAGGTCATCGTGGCAGCGGGCACGCCGGGCACAGGGTGGCAGAGCAGGAGACGCAGCGTGTCCACGTGGCCGGAGCGCACGGCCGCGTGGAGCGGCGTGCAGCCGTCCTGTAGCACGCACACACACACACACACACACACACACACACACACACACACACTAGATTTAAGTAAACATGCATAGCTGCACAGGTATATATGCTTTCAGACCTGTTTTTCTTTTGCATTTATAAAAAAGGCAGGAAGACAATAATAACAGCCAGGCATAATGCATACTGCATATAGTAGACTCTCAAGTTCATTGCCACCTTGTGGCCATTGGAGGTAATTTGCTCCTGCCATGGAAATGACTGGATTACTACTAATTTACATCCCGTTTCCTGGCCTCGCAGACTGAGAGAAACGGCTAATGTTAGCATTAGCTCACAATGTTTATCTTTCGCCAGAAACGCTAATATGTCGATGCCGATGAAAATTCAGAAATGCGATCCGAACATCAGATGTTTGGTCGAAACCACGGACAGCGCTCGTAGTATCAGAGATAACAATGAGGGGAATCCTACTGTGAAGCACTTTGAGCTGCATTTCATGTCATGAAAGGTGCTATAGAAATAAAGTTTTATTATTATTATTACATTAAATGGGACTCTATGAGATGCGTGTGCACGTTTCCTGGTGATGGGGGGGGGGGGGGTAATGCAAGGTGTTGCCTAGCAACCGGGACAGGGCTAAAAGTTGGTTTTCATCTAAATCGTTTCATATTGATAGAAAGTCTCCGGGTTTAATTAGAAAGACGTGATATCAAGCCTTGGGCAGTGAAAAGAATGACGTTTCACCACACAGATCCTCTAACATCTGTGTTCAAAAAATAAATTACACCCTATCCGCCGCCGCCAGGCATTTCCACGGCTAGCTAAAAATAGCCGTGTGTGTTGCAGTGATTAGCTGCGGCGTTGGTTCCGCTCGCTGTGTGCGTTGGACCTGCGGGGGCCGAGCGCTGCACATGTAGAGCAAACACGGCTCTCTTCTCACGCAAGCAGCGAGCAACAGGGAACCCCCCCCCCCCTTTGTGGTCACCACGGCCCGGAAGCGAGACATCAAAGAGCCTGCCAATGAATCCACAGGGATATTAAGATGCTTCGCTAGTCGTCGTCAGATTTATGTGAAAAGGCGTGAAACTGTTCATGACATGAACCGTCACATTTGATTATATTATAAACCGTTACTTTCCAGGAAAAACCCTGTGTTCCATGAAGTTATTTAGTCGCAAGCTCTTGTCTTGTTAATACTTTTCATTTGTTCTGTGTTTCTGGAGTTTGTTCTCCCCGTGTCCCCTAGGGTAGGTACCCTCACAATTTTTTTTTTGTAATCCTGGTCTCTAAACTACCTCGCCCTGGCCAGCCGGGGCACCTGATGGAGGGGAAAGGAACTGGTTGGAATAACATGTTCCTTCTACGTGCTACATTCAACCGGGGAAACCCCCCCCCCCCTGTCAGGTGAAAAGAAGCGGCTTGGACTCCTCATGCATTTAAGGAAGCATGAGGTCAGTCCGTTGCTGAGGGAGTGCTCAGTGTAGCGCCCAGGAGTACACTAGACAATTGACCATTGGGTGACAAAAATGGGTTACAAAGTACACGTACAGCGGTGGTGTATGATCTGTCTGCCCCGCCGTTCAGCAGGGCCATGACACAGTCCAGACTGCCCGCCTCGCTGGCCATGTAGAGGGCTGTCTGGTGGCCGGACGGCGCCCCCCAGTGGTCCACAGCGGCCCCCGAAGCCAGCAGGGCCTCCACACAGCTATAGAGGACGAGAGATGGAGAGAGAGAGAGAGACAGGACGTCAACCACTTACAACCGTTTACTGGATTTAGCCTATTATTGACATGCACGCTAATATAGGGACACCAGGTTGAGAGCAGTGTTGTTTTAGTCAAAGTCTCGTGAATATTTTTCATTTAGTTTTAGTCACACTTTAGTCACATGGAATATTTTAGTGTTAGTCTAGTTTTAGTCAACAAAGTGTTGTTTTTTCCACTTGCTGAAAATATTTTCATATAATTTTCAGCATGCAACAAAGTGTAAAATGACTTATACTGGATCTCTTGTCCACTAGTCCCTTTCTAACATTTTAGTCTAGTTTTTATTTGTTTGACGAAATCGTTTTAGTCATCAGAGCTTAGTTTTCATGTAGTTTCCATTCAGTTTTCTTCTGTGGAAAAAGGTAGTCGACGAACATTTTTCGTCTTGTTTTTAGTCGAGGAAAACAACACTGGTTGAGACAGAGTGGCGGTTATTTAGCCTGATGAATCAGCGGAGAGTCCTTTATAGACGTCCCATAACTTACATAGAGGTCTTTAAATACAGTACAGTACAGTAGGTGGCCTGAATACCGCTTGGCTGAACTCTGCTTATAAACAAACCGCGATAAGACACTGGCGTTAAGTGATGTCGACACGGTTGTCACATATTTAGGTATTGCAACATGCATACAACGGACAAGACACATGTCTTGTCCGTGATGAATGGCCGCTCCAATGCATTTCCAATGGAAGTCACATGGTTTGACCAAAAAAATTGTTTGATGCGGGGGAGGGTGGCACAACACAACCATGTGACTTCCATTGGAAATGCATCGGGGCGGCCATTAAACACGATCAAGACACAAGACAAATGTTGCAATGACACCGGTGATAAATATTTAGCATTTATCACCGGTGTAATTTTTCACTTCACTTTGCAGTTGTTCTGTCCCCTGTACCATGTTGATCTGTTCCTGTATTGTATTGTGTTTTTGTATGGACATAGTGTTGGGTGCTTGCACATAATTATGCACACATGGCATCAACGGATGGTGTTGTGTGCAGGCACACTACACTCTGTCTTTCTTTTATCATTCATTTTTTAAGAGCCTGCCCAGGGACTACAGATGAAATGTAGCTTTGGCTAACTCTGGCCCATTTATATTGAGGTTAAAACTGACATGTTGATTAATGAGCTTTGTCCCTGTCAAAGAAATAAACAGTGTGAGTGAGGCCCAAGTGTGAGTGAGCAAGAGGCCGAGATTTGGGGAATTGGAATTAATTTCTGGAGTCAGGCTAGTAGTTATTACCACTAGGCCGATAGCTGTTGGTAACGATGGCCCCTCTGGTTACGCAATAGCTGTTGTTGTACGATGATGATGATGAGAACTGTTCTTCATAGAGCTTCCTCGGCTTGGAATATTTAAAAAAAGTTACTTATAATTTTTCTGTGTATTGTATTTGGTCTGTATTTGTGATTTTATTGGATATTGTGGTCTCAGTTATATATGCAGAGCGACTTTTATTTTACTATAATTTGGCCTTTTTGTTTCAGCTATATACAGTATAGCACAATTTTAACTATGCTAATGAGGGAATGTTACAGATGGACTGGTGAAAACATGAGAAAGCTAATTGACGCACGCACGCGTGGTCATGTGTGCACACGCACACACGTGTGCGTACACACACATATGTCTGAATGGCAGCACCTGTTATGAGACAAGGGAAGCCATCAATCACACACACACACACACACAGAGAGGAGAGGCCATTGGCAGGGCAGGGAAGAGAGTGTGTCCCCTGCCTAGCAACGAGAGAGAGGGTCATGTGAGGAAAGCTGAAACTCTATGCTGTCATAAGGTCGGGGACAGTCACTCAACCACTTAAATGGACTAAATGGCCTAAGTGTGTGTGGAGCTGTGGGTGTGTGTGTGTGTGTGTGTGTGTGTGTGTGTGTGTGTGTTGTGTGGAGCTGTGTGTGTGTGTGTGCCACCGAGTGGCGCGCTACAAGCTTGTTGTAGCTCTGCTATTTTTAACAAAAATATTGGCTTCTGGGGGGTCCCTGGAACTACATATTTTGAGATGGGGGTCCGTGGCCCAATAGAGATAATTCTGGGGGTCCTTGACATGAAAAATGTTGAGCACCGCTGACATAGAAACATAGGTTTTTTCAGAAAAAGGATTTAGAAGCCTTTTTTTTTTAATCGACCCTCATCTGATATTAGAACTACAATCTACTGCTGCTGAACCCTGCTTGAACCCCAGCATGCCAATTCTGGGGGGGGGGGGGGGGGACAGTAGCCAAAAATAGCCAATCAACAAGCTCTAAGCGCGTGGTAATGCGACACACTTCTGAGCTTGTAGATCGGCTATTTTTAGGCCAAGAGATTTTGGTGTAGACAGAAAAAAGGTGGTCGGAGTCGAGTCAGTTTCACTAAGACTAACAGGGTATAAGTGGTTCCATTCACAGCTGGGGGGGTTTCGGGGCCAGAATAACAGTAACTGCGGAGAGCAGCAGAAATGGGAGGCATCCAATGTTAGCTTGGCTTAATTTAGCCACGGGAAATCACCCCCCCGTTCAACAACACACACGCACAGGCACAGGGCAGCATCTGATCTCTCCAAATAACACTGAGCCTGCCTTCCACCTGACCGCCCCTCTCTTATCCGTGACACCCGAGTCACTTAGCCCAAGCGGGGTGAAACTGCCTTGGCACGGACCTCCTTGCCAAGCTGACATGCTGCTGGCACACGGACTGGCATCATGGCAAGTGGTCCGGTGGGACGTTGGCACTGACGGGCATCATGTTTTTCTTCTTTCTTTTTTTTTTTGCCCTGGCGTGGAGCGGTCGTGTTACACACATGGCAGTGGGGAAAGCCAGCTGACCCTGTCGCTTATTAGCAGCACACAGAGTGGCCACTAGGGGACGCCAAACATACAGTACTGGTCTACTGTAAAAGATTGGTGGTATTCGTTTAAAATAACTGTGTACACACGACGCTGGTGCCAACAGGACCCACCAACGAAAGATCAATGGATGGACATTATTGAGGAACTGTATGCGATGGAAAAACGAACATTCATACTTATACTACAAGAGGATAAATTCTATAAAAAGTTGGAAAAGTGGGATCTCTTCTCTCAGCCTAGCGATATTGCAATAGGATTTCATTGAATGTATTTTGTAATATGAAAAATGCAGCCTTGTCTTTTAGCTTTGTCTTCTTTTTTTCCCCCCATATAGTCTTGTTTGTTGTTTTTCTTGTCTGATTTTTCTTCAATAAAAATTAACTGAAAAAAAATAATAATAACTGTGCACATGTAACGCAATGTGATATACAATTTTACACAATGCTGTACCCCTCCAACTGTATATGCTTTCCCCATTTTCAACTGTTTTTATTACATTTCGACACTTGCTTTGGCAATGTATACGTATGTTTTCTCATGCTCATAAAGCTCCTTTGAGTTGAATTGGAGTTGCTCGCAGAGGGCATGGACTGGCGACAAGTGGCTCAGGAGAGATATTGTGGTTTGTTTGGAAGCGGTTTTCGATCCTCCTATAGCTCCTCTCAGCTTTGTGATAAAGTGCCCTTGAAACTGAACCTGTCAACTGCTCGCATGCATGGCTCGCATGGTTGCCTCCACCGTCGGCGTGTGAATGACGCGTGAGAAATGCACGGACGGTGGCGGTACTTCTATGGAGGGTGCGTGGGTGGGTGACTGTGTGTGTGCGTGAACTCACCCACAGTGGCCGTGTGTGGAGGCAAAGTGTAAAGGTGTGAATCCGTTTTCATCCAAAACGTCAGCGGACACCCCTGAATTTAACAGCAGCCTAACACAGTCTGAGAGAGAGAGAGAGAGAGAGAGAGAGAGGGAGAGAGAGGGAGAGAGAGAGAGAGAGAGAGAGAGAGAGAGAGAGGGAGATAGAGAGAGAGAGGGAGAGAGGGAGAGAGAGGATGGAGAAAGAGGGAGACAGTAGGAGAGGACAGAAGGGAGTGGGAGAGGACAGAATGAAACACATAGGAGGAGACAGAATGAGAGAGAAGAGAGACAAACTATGACTATATATACACTATAGAGTGCTGGGTCTACAAAAAATGCTATCTAAGTTACATAAGTTGAGACTTTGCATATATTATACACCTCAGGTAAGGTCGTCGCGAGGCTAGTGCAAGTGCTACGGGCTAAGATGTCTCCAAGCATAAGTGTGTGTACAGTGTGTGTGTGTGTGTGTATGAGTGCATAGCACATTAGTATGCATCGTGCACACTGCTCTTAGTGCTCCTGCTTCCCTGGTGTGTGCGTTCCCTGGTGTGTGTGTGTGTGTGTGTGTGTGTGTGTTCCCTGGTGTGTGTGTGCGTGTGCCTCTGAATTTTCTGCCTGTCCTTCACATGTATCTGTGCTGTTCATGGATCAATGGCTCTTGACTGACAGTACAACCCCAAACATCTCAGCAGGGCTCAGGTTCTGTGTGTGTGTGTGTGTGTGCGTGCGAGAGAGACATTGAGTAAAGACATATACATTATGTAAAACAGCTATTCTGGGTTTCCTAGTCTTGAGAGGACAGACAGACACAGCCCAAGTCACTACAGAGCGCAGACCCTCAGTGGGATGAATTATACTTGCAAATAATTTAGTCTAATTTGATCTCAATCTGCCATACCCTCTATACTCGCCTTTAGCGTCCAATGTGTTCCTGTCATTTTATGGTATAAAATTAATCAAATAATCAACAAATTAACACATTTTGGGGTGGGAACCCCTATTGGTGTTTTAAAGCATTATGTTATACTTTAGCTATTGGAAAATAGCAGATCTACAAGCTCATAGCGCGGCACCGAGTGCCGCACTACGAGATTGTAGGTCTGCTATTTTTGAAAAATCGTGATAATGTGTCCCAAATGTTTGAATATATTCAGTTCAGAGTGAACGTTTTTAACTCAAATCTTTAATTCTGGGGTGGGGACTGACATGAAGATGTCTGAGTACCACTGATATAAAAACAGAAAACTGTCTGGATTTAGAATCGAGCTCAGGTCTAAATGGGTTAATCAAATAAATCAATAAATTCCGAAGACAAATCACTAGTTACCCATTTTGGGCGGGAACCCCTTTTGGTGTTAGCATTACGTTATGCTTTAGCTATTGAAAAATAGCAGATCTACAAGCTCATAGCGCGCCACCGAGTGGCGCGCTACGAGCTTGTAGGTCTGCTATTTTTGAAAAATCGAAGAACCACTGACATGGAAACATAGTTTTTTCAGAAAACTGTCAGTATGTAGAAGATACTTTTTAGAATCTGATCTCAGGTCAGAATGGGTTAACCAATTACGAAGACACTAGTTAGGTGCCGTCAGGTATACCTGTGTATCCGTTTCGAGCAGCAGCGAACAAGGCAGAGGTTTGATGGACGTGGAGTTGTTGTTGGTGGTTGTGATGACTGGGCGTGGTGGTGGTGGTGGTGTCGTCGTTGTCGGTAGTCATAGTTGTGTCTGTGGTGGTGTCAGTGGTGTCAGTCGTCGGGTCAGGTTGGTTAAGCAGCATTGACAATAAAGTGACGTTTCCCTGGGAAGCAGCTTGGAGGAGGAGCAAGGAGGGGCACCCGCTGTCCAGGGCAGCAGCAGGCCCACCGCCGGCATCCAGAGGAGGGAACACTACGGAGGTACACCAGCCTGGAGGAGAAGGAGGAGGAGGAGAGAGAGGTATAGGGGAGGGAGGGAGGGTTTAAAATAAGAGGAGGATGAAGGAGGCGATGGTGGAACTCTTGAATCTAGAACCTCTGCTGGAGGTCGGGGGGGAAGCGAGATGATGGCGAAGGTTTTGGCGGACAAGGTTGGGGCGAAAGAGAGAACACACCTGAGTTCCATACTGTGGGTCAGTCCCTCCCCAGTGGCCCACAGGCCTCACACAGCCCTGGGATATCATATCCATACAGTACACTACAGCACTGGTTCTTAACCTTTTCAGGCTGGGATATTATTATGTATTTGGATATTCAGAGTAAAGCTTCAACAGGTATTTTTTGTGGGTGTTCTGAGGAAATCAATTAAACGTCAATCATAATAAAGTCAACACTCACATTCATCCAATCATCAATCTCTATGCAGTACAACATATTAATACCAGTGAACCTGTCCATGCACACTGAATTTCGTCATTAATTAAAGTTAAGCAATAATATGTCAAGATTTTAATGAATGTTTTTTTTTAGACAGCCAGCAATGGAATTAACACTCCCAAAAAAATGTAGTCTCTGTGACACCTCTAGGGGCCGCAGTCGACCTTCAAAGATGAGGAATAATGCATTGAATTTGCCCGTCTACTTCCTGATTGGTTAGTCATTTGCCGTCGGGAAATGTTTGACCAATGACAAAGCTTTGAATGCAGACTGTGTGGCCCCTATAATGGCATTAAAATATGGACATATTATTGCTTATAGCAACTTTAAATGTCAGTATATGAAGGCAGAAAAATACAAATACAAAAGAAGTGGAGAGGAATAGACCCTTATGACTACACCCAGATCCCTAGCTAATGCTACGGACTAAACCAGACTCTACTTTGTTGAGAACAGTAGAGAGGCTACAGTATCTCGTTACGCCACCAGGACTCTGAGGGGAAGCTCTCGTCTTCACTAATGTTCAAATAGCAAAAAAGCATTCTATGTGTCTCATAGGAGGGCTGTGGGCAGTTCATAAACCCGTCTTCCAGTGATAGGCAGATCCTTTTTTTTTTTTCGTATTTGGATTTTTATTATCGCGAGAATTACCGCATTGTAACTTTTCAGGAATAAAAAGCCTACAGTTTTCCATTAGCTTGGATTCGCCATCGATGATGTGTTTTTGAATTGCCCACAGTCCCCAATCTCCCATAGACAAAACATAAATGTGCTATTTTATGGTGAACATTAGTGAGAGGAGAGGACCAATTATATGAAGATAGGTTGAAAAGTGGTGAGGTCGTCCTTTAACTGGAGGTGAGGAGGTTAAAAAGTGTGTGGTTCGAAAAAAAAGCAGAAAACCTTCGTAAACACATGCTGGTCGTCACGTCAGAAAGACAGAGGAAAGAAGAGAGCGGAGCTAAGAACGAGAGGACAGGAGGTACAGGGACAGGGACAGAGCATTTCAGAATCTCAAGGACACAGTCAGGTAATTACACTTCCCAGAAATGCCCATCTATGTTACGGCATAGAGAGAGAGAGCTGGAGTTATCTTATGAAGACTGAAGGTGATTCCTCCTCCCAGGTTTGGAAAGAAACGCCTCGGCTTTGGCCGGGTGTTCCTTCCAACCAACACGACTGGCTGTGTTTCCGTGTTATTAACACCCATCACGTGACCTCGTGAAATGTATAAGCATGAAATGCAGTGGCGTGCACAGACATTTAGAGGGGCAGGTGCTCAAGTGAAAAAAGGGCACCTTGTGCAGCGTGTGGAACCGGCCTGGTTGCCTTAATAGTGTGAGATTTATAGATTTTTGGGCCTAAATAATTTATTAGAAGCTTTTTTATCAAGAATTGATCAATGTCACCATGGTCCACATACTGTACAGTGTACACTGTACCACCAAATCTATCTGTGCACGCCACTGATGAAATGCAAATGTCTTTAGTTTCAAACGGGGCGTGGTTATAAATAAGCCCAAGCCCTATAGAGTTTAGAATGTTGCCTACTTGTAGTTGACATACTGTACTTAGTATTAACCAAGTGTACACTGACTGCAGCATCAGGAACACATCGTAACAGAACCGCTAGCACACATAATAATGACACACTGTACAATGCTTACAGAATGCCACAGGTGACACAGGAAGAATGGCTGACACGAGGGGTGAATGGGAGGTGTTAATGGAATCACAGGCTGGAAAATATAGGAAGCGTGCACGCAGGAAGGGTGTGACAGTGGCCGCAGCATGCTGTAGTTGTTGTTGGGAGTTTTGGAAGAGGGAAGGAAGGGCAGGATAGGAGAGAGCAGCCTCTGGCATCAGCTTCAGAGAGGACAGGGGGGTTAACTTTTAGGGAAGACCATAGACCACACACCCCTCTGTACAGAAAGAAGGGGGGGAGGGGGGGGGGAGTGGTGGCGGGCGGGGGGGTAACCTTGGAGCGTTCCCGTGTGGGCTAAGTTAGCCTAGCTTCTCTCACTGACATGTTAGCTATACATGTTACTGTATATATATATATGGTGGATGACGTTCATACTGATACCAACTGCTACTAATGTGACAACATGGGAGATGACAGGCGTCAAGAGAGAGAGGCTATTAGGGAGACAGCGGGAGAGAGAGAGAGAGAGAGAGAGAGAGAGAGAGAGAGAGAGGCAGAGAGAGAGAGAGAGAGAGATCATATCTCCAGAGGTAGCCTAAGGTTGGGTGACAGAGAGTCTGAGCTAAGCGCGTTCCTCGGCTCTGAATTTCTGTGCTTCGGGAGGGACAGGTTCCCTGCTGTGACCTGAAAGAGACCTGACCACTGAGGCTAGCCTATCAGAGAGCACCGCTGAGCTAGCCTATCAGAGAGCACCACTGAGCTAGCCTATCAGAGAGCACCACTGACACTAGCCTATCAGAGAGCACCACTGACACTAGCCTATCAGCTGGGCCATGCTCGCCTGAACCTGGTATTACGAGAAGAACAAGTGTAGCCAATAAGAAGAGGGAGGCAGAGAATTGGGAGGGAGAACGTGATGCCCCTTTACCTGATGCTGTTGCCAGGGGGAGGCCTGCTGGGGCGCGCGAGCTACGGGAGGATGGAGCGCTAGCCGAGGAGGAGGAGGAGGGGGAGGAGGAGGAGGCGGTGGGGGATGAGGGGGAGGGGTTTATGGAGGGGGGGCTACTGACAGTGGTGGCGGGGGGGCTGATGATGGGGGGGAGGGGGCACTCTGCACATGCTGCTGCTGCCGGGTGCCATGGCCCTCCCGCCGTGCTGGCGGAGGGGGAGGGGGAGGGGGGGCATGAGGCACCCACCTGAGACGCCGTCAGGGCTGGGACCAGGTCCAGGGCGGGTTTGGGAGGCAGCTGGGGAGTGGCCGGTTTGGGCCCGCTTTGGGAGCGACCCCCTCCTTCCCCCGCCATTTTGATGGGCGGGTGAGGGGCGGAGGGGGTCTGGGAGAGCCCGGGCTTTTTGGGCGGTATGGGGGGCGGGTTCCCCCGGTCGATCCGCGCCACCGTGGGCGACTTGAGGCCCACGATGGGGTGGCTGAGGCGGCCGGGGAACGGGCCTCCCTCCGAGGCGGAGTGGGGCAGGCCGGGACGCAGGGACCCCGCCCCCGAGCCGCCGCCCGCCGGGGGGCTGGTGAAGCGCGAGAGGACCTGCGTGACCGTGTGGCGCGCCTGCTGCTTGGCGGCAAAGTTGTCGCGGTTGGTGGGCGAGAGGTCGCGCGACGGCGGGCTCTGGTTGGCCGTGCCGTTCTGGTCCTGCTCCTGGAACTTGTAGCGGGCGGCCTGGACCCGCGGGCTCACCCCGCTGGGCGCGCCGTGCAGCGGCTGGCCCTCCGACCCGTTCTCCGTCTGAGGGCCCCGGGCCCCGGGGCCGCCCGTCTTGGGCAGGCTCAGGCCCACGTAGTTGGCCGGGGCGGGTTTGACGGGGGTTTGAGGGGTCTTCCTCCCTCCTCCTCCCTCCACCTCGGCGGCGGGGGGCGAGTCCGTCTGGCAGGACGCCGTCCGAGAGCCGACGGGTTCCGTCGTGGCCTGCACCGCCACAGAGACGACGAGGGATTTGGCCGCCGCAGGAGGAGGCGGCGTAGGTTTGGCGCCTGCTGCAGGCTCCGCCCCCCCGGCAGCAGAACCAGCAGGCTGCGGGGCGGCGTTAGCGGCGGCCTCACCGGCGCTACTCTCAGTCCTGAGCCGCTCCACCGTGCGGCGGAGGCTCTGGCTCTCCGCCTCCTCGCGGCCCAGACGGGCGCGCAGCTGCTCGCGCTCCGTGTCGAACTCGGACAGCTGCTTCTCCATCTTGGCCTCCATCTGCGCGCTGCGCTGCCGCTCGGCGCCCAGCTCCTCGCGCAGCGCCCCGGAGCCGCGCGCCTCCTCGTCCAGGCGCGCCTGCAGCTCGTCGAAGCGCCCAGACTCCTCCACCACGCGCGTGGCCAGCTGCTTGCACTCCCTCACCAGCATCATGACGATGTGCTTGTTCTTCTCGCGCTCGTCCTTGAGCTGCGCCGTCAGCTTGCGGTGCTCCGTCTCCAGGCTCTGCAGCTGCAGCTTCTCCAGCTCCAGCTGAGGAGGGGAGGGAGGGAGAGAGAGAGGGAGGGGGGGGTTAACCACATGAAGGTGTCTGAATCTAGATCTCAATCTTTTTTCGATTAAATGTGTGCAGCACTACAATGCATTGCAACCTGACTCTGGATCAGCGGTTGAAGATGGATGGATGGAGGTTGAAGTGTTTAATAGCCTTGGAGACCACATTTATTCTCCTTTCCAAAGAAAAGGTAACGCCTGGGCGAGAACCCATTCGACCCTGGCATACTGTAGCACTAACGCGTCTCTAAGTAAGTATTACTACTTACTTAGAAAAATCTATTTACATTTCAAGAATCTAAATAAAAAAACATCGTTTGACTTTGTATCGTATTGTTTTGAAATGCAAATAATCAACTGTATCAATACTTAATGTAAGTCGCTCTGGATTAAGAGCGTCTGCTAAATGCCTAAATTGTAAATTGTACTAAGCACTTGTTACAAAAAAGTAATAGGGGTTTAATTACTTTTCCATTCCATATCGCTACACTTGGTCTATGGATAAATGTGTTATTCTCTGTGTTCATGTCAAGGTGCAGGTTTGTTCACAATGTGTCCAAATGTAATGATCATGGCATGCCAGAGATAAATATTTCCCATAAAGAAATGCTCTATCCACATCTTTTACACAGATTTCATGTATTTTCTAAATAGTTAATGTATCGATTTAAAATCCTTTAATCAAATCGTATCGTATTGCCATGAATGAAACAATAGTGTATCGTATCATATCATCTACCTTCTAATGAGAGTGCAACATCTGTCTTGGAAGAGCCACCCATCGACTGATCTAATATAGGGCAACCTTCCCTGTGTTTCTTCAATAGACCAATCCAGAAGAACACAGTTTGCCGGCCCACTGCTACAGAGCTGACAATGAGGTTATAATATCTTCCCTTCTTCTCTGGAGTCCTGCCTCAAAGCAGACCAGAGGTAGAAAACTGTCGTTCCCTGATGTCATCTCTATAGGGACACATGCATCCATAAGCAGGAACTGGGGATGGCAATGAAGGACCAGGAAAGTGGCGTGGCATTGTGAAATCCATGATCTCGACCGCGGTCGAAAAATGATGATGATGATGTTAAAATGTATCGTTACACCCCTACGTGATTACTGATGGTCTGCAGCTTTATAAACGCCAACATTTTGCCGATTTTTCATCTGCTGCAGCTGTGTCTAGTTTGTCCCTGGAGATGGCGAGATGCCTATGCCAAAAGAAGGACAGGTCTCTTTCAGGTTTAAGTGTTTAAACGCGGTCACGTCTTTTTTCTTCAGGTTTTTATGAATAAACATTTGACTAGGTTCGGGCCGCTACACATTCAACAGAGCAGGAATACCACCCTGTAACGATTTGACTGTTGCTCTGCAACAACAACCTTTTTCACAACCACAGTTATAATTGGCCAACGTCTGGCTGGTGACTGGTGCTAATTTCCCACCCAGAGAGTAAAGTATAAACGCCATCAGGCCAAAAATAGATGCCAAGTATGTGACGCACACCTGATATGCAGTATTAGGCCTAACAATAACATAACACACACACAACCTCAAAGGCAGGCACCATAATGTGAATCAGTTATGCACACATAGTATGTCATTGTGTTTGTCAGATTTTAGCCCTTCTATTTTTCTGCTTCTGCATGTATGTAATTACATGAAACACACGTACACAAAGTGAGATTCTATATGCACAGTCTACAAAAACACAACACACGTAGACTAACATAGAAAAGACATAGGCTATGCAAATACACTGAAAGCGCGCGCAGGGCCGCACGTCATCAGCATTTTAATTTTCAATATACAAGCATTTTCCCATCCCCCTACAATCCATCTCACCACAAAGATACACACACACACACGCTCCACTCATTTCACGTCTACAGTATGCAAGTCATCATGTGCCGAATGAGCCTATATTTCACACACACACGTGAACACATATCTCACACAACCCCAGCATCTACAGTACCCCCCCCCCCCCCCCCCTCCTCTGTGATATACTGCTGGACCAATTCTCATAATGCATCATGTGCATCAAAGAGTCCATAATATCCATAATAAATATCCACTGATCTCGGCTTCGTCTGTTGAATGTCACATTGAATGTCTGCAGCACTGGTGGTTCTCAAAGTGCATTCATTGAGGGGGGTCCCCCTCAACAAATCTTATGAGGGTCCCCCTGGCACAAAATGTTTGAGAACTCGTACGGTAAGTGATTATGCCTTTCTTTTTTTTTTTTTACAATTCGTGAATTTAGCAGAAGCTCTTAACCCATTCTGACCGGGAACCCGTTTTGGTGTCGGCATCATGTTATGCTTTAGCTATTGAAAAATAGCAGATCTACAAGCTCATAGCGCGCCACCGAGTGGCGCGCTACGAGCTTGTAGGTCTGCTATTTATGAAAAATCGAAGAACGACTGACATTTTTAGAATCTGATCTCAGGTCAGAATGGGTTCATCAGACCAGTGTGTGTCCAGTGGAAACCTCGTATGAATCTGATCTCAGGTCAGAATGGGTTAATCCAGAGCGATTTACAGTAAGCAAGAACAGCAAGAACAGCAATAACAAGAACATGTTAACACCTTGAGGGCCCGGGCCTTTAATCCATTGATAAAATGTGCCCATCGTCAACAAGCGCCTCTAGGCTGTAGAGCGATGCCATCAGTTTTCATAGCACTAATTTCTAGTTTTAGAGAAGGGAGAAGAGTCAGGGACATGTGGAGCGTTGTCCTGGCTGTTTTTAGTGAACGTTCTGCCAGCCTCTGGGTTGGATCAGACTTTAAAGATATTAGGGGGTGCCATACCTTTTTTTTGTACAAAAAAAGTTGAGCTGACAAGACTAGTGTGGTCTTTCAGGTATCTTATTTGTTGAGACAGGCGGTAGGAAGTGTCCTGTGGAGACAACATAAGGGAGCCACACACACACACACACACACACACACACACACACACACACACACACACAGGAGGAGGTACGGCCTGGCAGGACGCAATTCTGAGACAGCGGGTGGTAAACAAACAACGTGGTACCAGAAACAATCCACTCTGCCGTCTCTCTCTGGGCATTAGATGAGCTTAGCTCACCATACACGCTATAAAGGAAATCAATGCACTTTCTTAATGAATAGAAGTGTGCAGCACTCTCTCTCTTCTGCCCATTTGTACATTAGGACATAAATATCTTAGACTATCAGCTTCATTAGACACACTAATCCGTACACATCATGCACAAGAGACCCAGATGCATTATGTATAGAGAACCTGTCTATAGAGACATTATGATGTTTTAATTCAAATGGATCATAATAACGATAAAGGGAAAGGCAGACTCGGATTGTGATAAAGATACGACGAGGAGACCATTTTGAGCATTATCTTCTCCTCTGGATCAAATTGAAAGCGTTTGCGTTCTGTTTGCACGGCACGTGCTCATCCATCTCACACTGGACGAAAAGTGAAGCAAAACTCAAAGCTAATGGAACTAATTTACGCAGTTAACCCATTTTGGGGCGGGAGCCCCTTAGCTATTGAAATATTGAAAAACAGCAGATCTACAAGCTCGTAGCGCTACGAGCTGGTAGGTCTGCTATTTTTGGAAAAATCGAAGAACGACTGACATAGAAACATAGCTTTTTCAGAAAACTGTCAGGATGTAGAAGACATTATTTTGTAGAATCTGATCTCAGGTCAGAATGGGTTAAAACAATTAGCGACGGGAAGGAGCAGTCAAATGAACAGACAGGGTAGAGATTAAAGGTATAATGTGGATCATTACGGTAGACAAGACGCTACACACACACACGGGGTGTTAGGTAACGTAATGTGCCGGCAGTTATCTATTCACAGAGCTTCGCCTTTACATAATGATTGGATTCCGATGACTTGTCTGCCCTCTCTCTCCCTGCCAGTATATTTGGAGCGGGACACAGCTATTGTTAGTTCTGTGTTGGCGGTACAGAGGCCAAACAGGGCTTAGCAACCTTCCCTGACTGCTCCCTGTCGCACTAACAAGCCTCAGAACAATGGAGCCCAGATCACCGAGTGACCGCTTCGATGAAACAACTGTCCCCAAACCCACCACACCACCAACACCACCTCCACCAAGCCACTGAAAAACACATGGGGAAAACACAGTCATTATCAATTTAAAAAATGATCTCCTGTGAGTTTTCCCCATGTGAATATTAGAGCGACAGTTGAAAGCAATGTCATCACACACACACACACACACACACACACACACACACACACACACACACACACACACACACACACACACACAGCGGAGGAAACCATGCAAGAGCATCTTGCTCAAGGAGACTTTGACACTAACTCTGGGGGAGCCCACAGGGGTCGAACTGGGCGGCCGCTCTACCCACCCCTCTACCCCTGAGTCAGTGCCACCCCGGAGGTACCTCTACCCACCACTCTACCCCTCTACCCGGAGGTACTGCAAAGGCTTTGTTCCGTGGGCGCCGTAAAATTGGAAAATTGTCTTTTATCCTTGAAAGCAAGCAAAGACATGACCTACACATCCGACACGAAAGTGGGTTTGAACCTTAGAGTATATATGAATAGAGAAGGCACCCGGAGGAAACCCTGAGGCGAAATGGACATAGTGGCCGAATTTGTCATTGCAGCTCGAGCCAGCGCTGGTCCGTTGACTATCATTGCGCACGTTCATGTGTTTGAGGCCATGACACGTGAACGAATGTTTCATACGTGAACGAATGTTTCATACGTGAACGCGCACAAACGTCACAATGATAGTCAACGGCAGCACGTTCATGTGTTTGAGGCAAATCCATCCCAGAATGCACTCTGTTCCTACACGGAAGGAGGAGTGAAATCGCCTCATGGAAGGAGAACTCGGGTGTCTTCTCTATTCATATATACGCTAAGGTTTGAACCTAATGCTATCAGTTCGTAAAACACTTATCGTGCGCAGCTTCCAACACGTCAATAGGCCCATAGACATATAAACGTAGACGCCCTTTCCGGCTCTCTTAACATTGATTTTACCATATATAACTTGGGTGTCCCAGAGATAGAGATGCCATTAAATGGGAGGTCCGTAGACTATATGCATGTCAAACTGGGGGGTCCTTGAAATTAAACGGGGTGAGAATCACTGCTAGAGCCGCAAAGACCTTCTCTTATGGGGGATTGGGGGTCCCTGGCATGTCGTTTCTAATGGGGGGTACGCAGGCTATAATGAGTATCACAAAGTTTGGGAACCACATCTGCAGAGAGCAAGGTGACAGGGAGGACGTGGAGGGAGAGAGCGCTATTTTCAGAGGGACGTATTTATTTCAGCTCCTGCGGTCATGACCTCATACTTACAATGAAAAAAGTGTGCCTCCCAAAACAACACCTATGTTTGCCCACAAATCCAGCAAGAACCGATGTTGTCTCTCCTGGTGTTGACTGCTATGTGGCAGATTGGGCTCTCTTGGTCTTCAGCTTCATGATTCATTCATGGAGTTGCGCTTGAGCGTGTCACGTGTGTGTGTGTGTGTGTGTGTGTGTGTGTGTGTGTGTGTGTGTGTGTGTGTGTGTGTGTGTGTGTGTGTGTGTGTGTGCGTGCGTGTATAGATGGGGGTTGCGGTATGAGTCTGCTTTCAGCTCTCCCTGAGACCTCATGGATAATTCAGTGGCTTTACCCACAGCAAAGATGACACGTACGCGCGTGAAAAAGAAAGTGGAATGAAGACGGGGATAAAAATAGCAACGGAAACCCTGTTCAGAAAGATGGCGTCTATACCCTGTAACCACAACAGGAATATTTGGAACTTCAAAACCTTGATTAGACAAGGGCAGGGCAGGTGAGAAAGTTAATGAAATAAAGACCCAATAAGTTCATTAGATAGATTGAATCCAGAACAATTAGCATCTGTATGGTCACCGTGAGCTTGTTTTCTGTCAAGTTCTGGTGTACACCCCCCCCCCCCCCCCCCAGGTTATGGAGAGCCGCTGATATCATATGACTAAATTCCAACTTGGCGTAAACCGTAAACAATCCCTGGGTCATTCGTGAATCGTGATATACACATGGCAGGTTTGCAGTCAACCGGTGCGCAAGTTATGCCCGGGACAGGCACACCCCCACCCACCCACACACACCCACCCCCACACACCCACCCACACACCCACCTACCCACCCACCCACACACCCACACACCCACACAAACAGATGTGTACAGTCAGTAGATGGAAACATCCGTGCTCTGGTGATATTATGCATCCAATATTAATGTGCGTGTGTGAATGTACTCAGTGCTTCATTAGATGTGTTTGCAGTAGCCCTGCCATTGGTTGCCAGTGCCACAGGCTTCCATTAGCAGGTGTTACTTATTATTATTTACTGAAGGACTGGGAGCATATGGATTAAAATCTCTTAATTAACACGTCACTAGTCTCTCGAGACTGACTTGTTGTTGGCTCACAATTTTCAAACGCTTCCTACCAACAGTTGAAGCTCTTGAAAGGAAATCTGCAGAAAATAAAAGCAGATTTCCGGGCCTGCCTGCCGCCCACTTGCGTTTCGCCTTTGCCGTCGCGTAAATAAGATAACGTTTGTCGAAGCCTAGATATACAGCCTGCTGCTTAGCAGAAATGGACATTCAAAAAAATATATTTTAAAGACATTTTAAAATGTACTTTTTCGCACAAACAGATGGCAGCTTCCTGTGGAGACCTCTAAACGAGGTGGAACTACAAATTCTGTAGCATTCGAAGATTGGGTAAAATAAAATCTATTTTAAAAAAAAACTTTAGAAAATAGCCGATCTACAGGTTCACAATGTGTCGCACCGACGTAGTGGAGTAGAAGTAAAAAATGTAAATACTTGAGTAAAGTACAAATATCTCTTACTGAGACAACATGTAGTCCAGAAAGTAAGTGAGCCCAGTTGTCCATGACATCATGGACACTTTGAAATACTAAGATATCTAAAAACACATATTACGCAATGGATTGAAGAAATGATCAAAATAACATCATATGAACATTATGTTGGGCAGGGTAAATGCAACCCATTCTGGGTGGGAACCCCTTTTGGTGTTAGCATTACGTTATGCTTTATAGCTATTGAAAAATAGCAGGTCTACAAGCTCATAGCGCACCACCGAGTGGCGCGCTACGAGCTTGTAGGTCTGCTATTTTTGAAAAAATCGACTGACAGCTTTTTCAGAAAACTGTCAGGATGTAAAAGACATTTTTAGAATCTGATCTCAGGTCAGAATGGGTTAAACAAAATGAAAGAGACTTGGGATGAATTCTGGATGTATATGAACCTTAAATGAACATTCATTTCCTTGCTGTTATTTTTCTTCTTTTTTTATTTTAATTATAACCGTTATGTTTCTTGGACTGGCTATTTGTTTGTTTATAAGGTTTGTAATGTTGATGCTGCTTTGCACTGAACCTAGATCTTGTACGGTTTTTAAAAACATTCTCCACAGAAGGGCTGTTTTGTTTTAGATCACACACAAATACAGTTAATTTCCAGAGGGATATCACTGATTTAGTTCTGTTTTTTCATGCCTATCAAAACAGCAATACATTATTCCTCCAACCGAGAGTGGGATTATGTGTCTCTGCCAACGAGAAGATTTACTGTCATAACAACTGATTCTTACTCCCGCTATGTGTGTGTGTGTGTGTGTGTGTGTGTGTGTGTGTGTGTGTGTGTGTGTGTGTGTGTGTGCGTGCGTCATAGAAAATGTATGTGTGTTGTGAGCCAGTTCTCTCTGTAGGATTACGGGGCAGTGATTTACTAGGCAGCCAGATGTCTGCTGTGGCCTACTTATTCTCCATCTCTCTCTCTCTCTCTCTCACTCACTCTCCCTCCATATGTTACTACTAGCTGACGCACGCACGCACGCACACACGCGTACCTGATGTACCTGATGAGTGGTGACTTTGAGTGTGGAGAAAAAAATTAAAAACAATATAATAGTGTGTGTGTGTGTGTGTGTGTGTGTGTGCGTGTGTGTGTGTGTGTGTGTTAGCTAACTGCTACTGTATTCCCTGTCCTGTCCCTGAACCCAGTAATAACAGATTTGGAGCTGCTTGCCAAATGGAACATGTGGAGACACCTCAGCGCATACACAGTATTACACACACACACACACACGCACACACATGCGCGTGTGTATGCTCGTCACATCTGATGTTTTATACAAAATAATAGTAATAATAGTAAATAATAAATTACGCCTATTTGTAAAATAAACGTATACAACTATTTAAAAGTTTGAATTACTGTATGATTTTTTTTATTTTTATATATATTTTTAGGGGGTGGATAATTCTCCTACTCCTACACATTATGGGCTGTATTTTGCGTGTCTTAAGTACCAGGTCTTATTACCTAACTTGAGTAAACTAAAGACCTGGAGGCGTGATCAATGCTCTTTGGCTATTCTGAGTGGCCAAAGAGCATTGATCACGCCTCCAGGTCTTTATTTTACTCAAGTTAGGTAATAAGACCTGGTACTTAAGACACGCAAAATACAGCCCTTTGTGTCCACACAACCAATTATACGTCAGGCCGTCACAAATCCAATTGCTCTTACAGTATCGATACAGTAAACTCAATTCAACTCAGCTCAATCTCATTTAAAACAAACTCTGCCTCTGCTGTGTTCACACGAGGCATGTGCAAAGATGCAAAGATCACAGCATAGTTGTCGCTTTGTAGATCTGTTGCTCACACAGTCTTTGACGTCATCAAGCGTGCGTCCGTAGTGATGTGAAGCTACAGTTGTAGCTTTGCATCTGGAAGTTGAACCCAGCTCAGCTTCAATTGGTAGCCTTGTATATTTTGCTGCAGTTACAAACGTCGGATGCATCTTTAATTGCAACGTCATGTCGCCGGCTTCCATTGACAACGAATGGTAAACTGCATCTTTGCATCTGCCCGTGTGAACGGCCCTGAACGCACCATATGACCTTCCACCCCAACCGACGTACCCCACATCTCTCTTCAGCCACACCCCCACCAGAGTAATCTAGTAAGAGAGTGGCGACACACTTTGACCTCGCTGCAAAGCGGGTGCCTATATGGGCTATAGTTCCAAACATTGGAACTATCCCATTGAGATAGAATGAGCACTTCCGCATTCCATTGTTACAATGGGAGTCAACGCTATAGTGTCGCCACTCTCCTATACTAGATTACTCTGGTCCCCACCAGCCTCACGTAGCCAGCCTTCATCTGCCCTTTGCGATGCATATCGCCCCCCAGGGAGAATATAAGTCTGGCCCCCTCTCGATTGTGGGAGGACTTCAGGGGCCGAAAGTGGTGACGAGCCAACCAGATATGCGTCTGGAACCAGGCTATAACCAACCAGGGCCCAGTAATATGCAGATATGGGGGCGGGACATTGCAGAAGAAAATCCTAATACTGAGAGGGACGAGACCACCAATATCCACACAGTGATATTATAGTAGGTGTCTTCCCACAAGATCTAAAAAAGGCTAAAATACTCCCCCTGTACAAAAAAGGAGCCAAAAATGACCCCGGTAACTACCGACCGGTGTCAATTTTGAGCTCTGTATCAAAAATATTCGAGAAGATAATTAATGAACAACTAAATGAATACCTAAATAGGAATAACCTAATGTATAAACTCCAATCTGGCTTTAGAAAATCATACTCAACCGACACATGTTTACTATATTTAACAGAACAAATCAGGAAAGAAGTTGACAATGGAAAACTTTGTGGAATGGTGCTGCTGGATTTACGGCGAGCATTCGACACAGTGAACCACTGTAGGTTACTGAGCAAGCTTGAGGCCCTGGGGGCAGACAGGGCAACATGTAAATGGTTCAAATCATATCTGACAGGGCGCGAACAAAGGGTAGAGGTGAATGGCATATTATCTGACCCAAACACCATGGAATGTGGAGTTCCACAAGGAAGCATTCTAGGTCCAGCCCTATTTTCAGTGTACGTGAATGATATGACAGATGCTTGTAACTGTGATTTGTTCCTGTACGCTGATGATTCTGCACTGCTAATGTCCCACAAGGATCAAACCACATTAGAAAGCTCCCTAAGTGAGGAAGTAGCTAATGTTAGTTCCTGGCTTATAGATAATAAATTATCTTTACACTCAGGGAAGACAGAATCAATTCTTTTTGGCTCAAAAATCAAATTAGGAAGAAGCACAGACTTCAAGATCAAAATAAATTCGGAATTCATAGCAGCAAAATCATCAGTGAAATACCTGGGTTGTATTTTAGAGGGTAACTTAGACGGCCGAAATATGGCCAGCAAGGTGCTAAACAAGGTCTCCGGACTGACTAAGTTTCTAGCTCGAACAGCAAGATACATGGATAGGGAGACAAAATTAGTGGTGGCCAACTCCCTTATCCTGTGCCACTTTGATTTTGCGTGTACATCGTGGTTCGAGGGCTTGATTAAGTCTTTTAAAACAAAGCTACAGTCAGCTCAAAATAGACTGATCAGGGTTATACTAGGGATGGAACCCAGAACCCATATAGGAAGGAACCAGTTCAGAGAGCTGAACTGGCTCCCAGTAGAATCAAAGGTTACAATGGCTAGACTTAACATGGTCCATAAAATTAAATACGGAGAGGTCCCAGAAGTTTTAAGAACATGTTTCAGGCAGGTAAACGAGGTACACAACCATTTCACCAGAGCCAGTATTGCAGATGTGGTGCTCCCTGCTTTTAAAAGTAAAGTGGGCAAAGGCTCATTCATTTATATAGGAGCCACACAGTGGAATAGCCTGGAATCCAGCGTTAAACTGACCTACAATTTGAGGACATTTAAACAGAAGACTAAAAAATGGCTACTGGAAAAGGTTCCCCTATAAAGGGTCATCCTAGAGGGATGGATAGGGATGTACTTGTGGTGTTGTGTAAGTAATGTATATGTACTGTTATGTATTTCAAAGTATTGTTCAGTGTGAGAGGACCCCAGTGGAAATAAGTCTTTGGACTTTACTGTGTAATCCTTGAATCGCTGATTATAATGTTGTATTATAATTGCTTTTCTAAATAAATCAAATCAAATCAAAAAGTATCGCTATACGTGAGGCTACAAAACAGGCCTGAGAATCCATCTGTCACTGTCAGCAGGTCAAAGGGAGAGGTGGTGATCACCCCACCGCAATCAATCAATCAATCAATCAATCAATCAATCCCACCACACCAGGTTTGTTTCCTACCCTCTTCTGGCGGCTCTCGGCGGCCGCCAGCTGAGCGGACATCCTCTCCTGCATCTTCCTGCAGTGCGCCATGACAGCCTCCAGCACCGCCATGGGACTCGGACCCACGCCCCGCCGGTCCTTCTCGGGCCCGCCCGGCGCCCCGCCGCCCTCGTAGTCCCTCTGCAGGGCCAGGAACGGGTCCGTCAGGTTGTACTGGCCGTAGCGCTCCTGGAGAAACACCTCCTTCCTCCTCGCCTGGAGAGAGAGAGAGAGACAGAGAGAGAGAGAGAGTTAAAGTTAACCCATTTAGGCCTGATGACGAAATAAAAATAAATGTCTTTTTAAAATGTTTTTTTTTCTGTAAGTAAAGGACCCCCAAAAATTACATGTAATTGGCCGCGAACCCCGTCTGAAAATATGTTGTTCCAGGGACCCTCCAGAAGCAAAGATTTGAGTCACTGCATGGCGGGGCCAGGCTACTACTATTTAAATAAAGAACAATGTTTACAAATGTGATTCAAGCAGCAACGTTGCGGTTGGTCAGACCGACAGTAGGAAACGTTCCAGTGTAAACAAAAATAAATGTGTTTTCTGTTTGCTGATTCATGACTGCCTGTACTGTACTGTACTGTACTGTACTGTACTGCATACACAGGCAACTGGCGGCCCATAAGGGCCACATGCAGCCCCCAATTTCATTTAACGTGGCCTGCAGGTAAACTGTCAGAAAACTGATGTATTATTGATTTCCGCTTAGATATTAGATTAGTAGCTTAATGCCAAGCTCAAAATGCGTCGCAGTGCGACGCGTTTGGAGCACAGCTAGTTGAGCTATGCTCAATGATATAAACTTGATATGATATAAATCAATGATAAATGATAAAAGCAGTCAATGTCTGTTGATTTCACACCTGATGCAGTGTGACTATTGACTGCACCACACTGCTGCTCACAGAGGACGTCACCGTGAACACAATGAAGCAGTCTTAACCCGTTCTGACCGGGCACCCATTTTGGTGTTGGCATCATGTTATGCTTTAGCTATTGAAAAATAGCAGATCTACAAGCTTGTAGCGCGCCACCGAGTGGCGCGCTACGAGCTTGTAGGTCTGCTATTTTTGAAAAATCGAAGAACGACTGACATTTTTAGAATCTGATCTCAGGTCAGAATGGGTTGATCAGACCAGTGTGTGTCCAGTGGAAACCTTCGTATGAATCTGATCTCAGGTCAGAATGGGTTAACTTGGCAAACACAGCTACAGTATTTAGGCTTCCAGAATATCACATAGTCAATAGTCATGCCACCAAACGACCGCTAGCGGTATATGCCAGTGAGGTAATAATACAGTGCGGACGCACACACACACACACACACGGCTAACAGCGAAAGCGCTTTTCAGAGGCCAAATCCCTGACCATAATAACCAGCCGTTTTAATGACACTTATCCGACTTACTGGTGGTCTGCACGGCAGAACAAAACCACCAGAACATTCCACACAGAACAGCGTCGGATCAGTGTTGATTTATACATCAGTGGTTCTCAGAAATGTTCATGTCAATTAAGGACCCCCAAAAATATATGTAATTGGCAAACGACCCCCGTCTGAAAATATGTTGTTC